>NW_008795487.1:1933940-1961854 GCF_000699145.1 Aptenodytes forsteri | reverse complement strand
CTCCCGCTCTCTCTCCCCCCCCCCCCCCCCCCCCCCCCCCCTTGGGATGTTAACTTCATTAAAAATGCTTATAAGGCTGCATACTTTGTTAAGGTGTATAATGTGGAACTTTCACATTGTATTCTCTCTTCTTGTTCCTATTTCGGTGCATTGCTGCTTTAGTCTTAGGAAAGAATATAATTTTGAGATTTTATTTCTAGTTTCTTTTCAAGATTTCCGAACTCTGCAGTTGCTTTATTACTGCTTTTCGTTTCTTTGCATGGCTGGCTTTGCTACAGCACTGTGACTGTACCGTTTTATTACTGGCTAAAAAGCTGTGCAATCTTTTGCCTTCCTATTAAGTGCAGGTGAAGCTACTGAGAGAGAGCCGTGTCTTTGGGGGGACAGAAACTGCTTGGAATAGCTGTGCTTTTGTGAGGTATTTCCAGGAAAATGGAATGGTACATCTGAGAGAATTAAAGACTATAGACTTTGAATAAACACACAAAAAAGTCTGTAAATACTCAACAGGATGTAATGTAGCTGGAAAATATGTTTCAAAAAGTAGTAGTAAATCCTAGATCTCATTCAGGTGCATGTCTGAGCAGCTATGACATCTACATAGAGAAGAAAGCGTACAAGTATGTGGCTGTATTGACTGTATATTTGTGTATTGTTTTCAGCTTTTGTTGGGTTTTTTCCCTGTGGCTTTATTACAACTTTATTTAGAATTAATTTTCACTTCCATGAGTGGCAGTACATCTTTTTTAATTAGATGCCAATGGCGGGTTTTAAAGTCTGAAAGTCAAACAATGTTATTACATAGTCCACCTACAACCTATTCCAAAGTATGAGATTGTGTCATCTAAGCTTGAATTTGCATGGTGTACATGTAAGGTTCTGAGTCAGCATGCAGGGGTGAGGTACAGTGGATTTTTTTCCAGAGCTGTCGTTACTATTCCTTGCTGATGTTCTCCCACTGCTTTAAGACTGCGCCATTAGGCTCACCATTAAGTGTTTCCCACCCAAACAGAATTCAAGTCAGAACTTAAAAGCATGAAAGGCTGCTGTAGTTAGTATTTAAAATTATAATTTTCAAAAATTCGCTCCTATTTTTCTCTCCTGGTGTTATTTTCAGTGCACAACCATTTGGCAGGGCTTTCCAATTTATCCCAAACTGATGTCGGTCACTTTTTTCTTCCCTTTTGACATGTCCTTTGAAAGTTTTAGTAATTCTGTTTCATCAACCATTTACCCCATTTGGAAGAAGCACCTGTGTTACCACCTGCTCTTCCTGATGAAGCACTCCTGGGGAGTTGTTTTTTTGTTTGCTTGTTTGTTCAGGGGTGTGTTTTCTGTCCTACATGTGCTCCCACCCATTTTCTTTTTTTTTGAAAGTTTAGTTCTTGTACCATACACAGTGTGACAACTTGGTATGAAAGTAGAGGGAATTGAATTATTTTTCTAAATATGCAAACCCAGTAAAGAAACTTCATTTGCAGTCTATATATAAGTCTTGGAGGAGGTAACTCTCAAAATTAATAAGAAAACTGTTCAGCTATGCCTCCCCCCTCCCCTTTCCTAGTGCTTCTAGCTTCATAGCAAAAATTGTTTAGTTTCCTTTGTGAATTTGAACCCAGCTGAGAAATAGAGACACTCTAAATGGAGCATCAGATTTAAGTTGTAATATATTTTGCATGCATGCTACTTGATGCTTTTGCTTTGGAGCCACTTCTGATGCAAGTTTTGTCATCCGTGATGCCTGCGTTGTATTCAGCACCAGCAGCATACGTGATATCCACCAGCGCTTTGTATGTGCGGCGTATTTTGCATGTGCTTCTTTTTGCACTTCTTTAGAAGGCAATAAAGACTGGCTTTGTAAGCAGGAACTCTAAATAAGATTTAGCTGTTTTAACGTCTCCAGCACGCATTCTTAGGAGCATGAGCAGATTTTACCACAAATGGAACAGAATGCTGTGAGGTCCCTCAGGGTTATGGTCAGCACATCAAAGCAAAATTCAGTCTTTTGTAGGGTTCTGGGTTTAGGTACTTAGCCATTCTAGTTTGTCAGTTTAAGCAGTGAAGTTCAGACCTACGTTTTTTGGGTGAATTGAGGCTATTCCTACAGAACTGTAGGGTATTGCAGAGGCCAGTTTAGGGTTATTCTTGGAAGAATTTCAAGTCTCTAGGGATCTACTTGGATACATTTCCTGTCTTTCAAGAAAGAATTGTTCATGCTGCATGAAGCATAGTAGGTTTATTCACCCATCCTCTTTGCTTGCAAACATAGCAAATCCGTATACTATATAGGATTGTTCATGGATGTTCTCTGGGGAAATATAGGAGTTAAATTGCCTGCTGCTTGCAGTGCTATTCAGAAGTGAAATAAGTAAGTGGAACTTGGCTTGTACAAGGCAATGTTTGCTCACTGTGTTGCGAGAAAGCTCAATGTTTTCTCTGGAACTGATCATGTTTACGTACGCGTAACTATAGCCTGGGACAAACCAGCAAAGACTGAGTTAGGACTTGCCATAGAGTATAAGGGCTGTGGCCCTCTCCTTTCGGTGTCGTGCTTCCAAGAGCTTTTCAACCTTTTGGGGAAGCTCAAGTGTAGTGTGTGTTCTTACCAGTTTCTTATCTGATAGGTGGCTGCAAGGATTCGCTGTTAAATAGCATTGCAGAGACAGGAGATGCTTTGGGAGCTTGCTGCAGCCGCTTTGCATGTGGCCCTGGTATCGCAATACCTCCTGGTGTGCTGTTAACCCTGCCTTCCCCTCCTTGGTGCCTCTCCAGGGGCAAACACCATGAAAGGCAACTTGTGATAGAGCTTCTCAGCTTCTTCGACTTCTTAAAACGTAACCAGTCAACCGTCACAAACTGCCTGCTTCTTACTCGTTTTTCTGCTTTTCATCTTTATTTGAATGCCGCCTCTTCAAAAACAGAATATATAGGGATATCAGATTTTCATAAGCAGCCGATTATTTTGTGTACCTTTTTTTAATCATCTTGGTCTTGTCCCTCAGACTTTCACTTTTTTGCAATGGAAAGCTTGTAAAGGCTGTTTCTGCCAACTGTGGCAGAGATTAAAGGGTTCAGCGCTTTTTCTTTTTAAGATAGTGACAGTAGTTCAGTGTTTTCTTTGCAATCAAAGAAAGCAAGTGTCCTAAACTGTATTTGCTCTTTGAGAATAGTGCGCTCTATCACAGTAACCCTGTCTCTAATAAGTAACGATAAACTTGGATGCCACGAAGGTTCTGAGAAATTAGCATTCATTCTAAGTAGGGCTTGTCTTGCACCCGACACTGAACTGCACCACTTCTTTCGTTGGTTTTGGTAAACTCCTGACACCTTTTCCAGTCCTCATTAGTTACATATTCTGTATCATCTAGAGGCTTCTGCTGCTTTATTTTGGCTGACTATCATTCTGAAATAATGACAGGAAGCTTTCCCAGGGAGTTTTATTTAGCCAGGCACTGCATCTTTCATCATGGACAGGTTAATCAACATTTTCAATCTCAAGTGCCCTGAACTCCTGTTCTGCAATACAGGTAGGGCTTTCTGGTCAGGCTGATCACAGGCATTCTATCTCACATAGCCTGTGCCCTCCTTCCTCTGCCAAAGTGGAAGAAAATGATGGATTTTGAGAATGTAGTCTGATCGGTGTCCAGCCTACCGAGGAGACCAGCAACACACACACTTACATTTCAGCTCTTGCTAAGCAGTATGGAGCTATTCACATGAGGAAATAATTGCTGTCAGCTGCAAGAAAGCAAGCTTATAGTACTGATAGAATTTTCCTCAGAATATGAGGAAGCCCCGCTTTCTGACCAGTTCAGCTGTTTTGCCTTTTACCAAGACCATGTTAAACAGGAGTGAAACATGGTACAATTGCTTGCTGTTGTATTACGCTGTGTAGAGAAATTAAGTTTTTTTATTACACTTCAGCAATTTGTAGTCTCTGACCATATATTTCATCCCATCTCTGCCAAAATAAAGTCACAGGGTTTTGTGAGCCACTTTCTTGAATGATTTTGAAAAGAAAACATATCAGAACTAGTTACAAAACTATGAAGCAAGCACTTTCTTGTATCAGTCTTTCATACTTCTATGGCTCAGGAGCGTTCCTAAGAACTAGGTCAAGTAATTCTCTATCTGCTTGCTCTTACCTGGTACTAAATAGTTTAAAAGAGTGTGGTTAGTTTTTGATCTATTAAAAAATGTGTTGAGGAAACCTTGAATATAAAGAATTTGGGCCTAATGAGTTCTTAGCAGTTTGCATGAGTCTTTTACTAATGAACTTGACTAATTAGCAACAGATGCAACTCTGACTTTGTATCTGGAGTGACTTAATTGTGCTTGGTCTCCAGTCTTTTTCCTGTACTGCCTTCTAAATTGTCATGCAAAAACCAGCGTATACTGCTCATCTCTCCTGTACTTCCAGTAAACTTCCAGTGTTATTAAATCCCTAGCTACCGGTTTCATAATCTAGTTCTTGGATTCAGCTCCCCCTCATCTCTCCACAATAGCAGTAGTTATACAGGGAGCAGTAAGCTGATTTGCAAACACCGGGTTCAAGGTTATTTTTAACATTTCTTAAGGTGGAACTTCACCGCTTACTGCTTCTGTATTGACGCTTAGGTAAACTCTTCTGTTCAGTTACCTTCTTGGCAAAGACCAGATGTTGTGCACTGTACAAAGATTTTTCTTCTTTTTTTTTCCAGAATCAAGAACAGCTTAGAGAAGAGGATTCTGATTTTATTCTGAATGATGGTGACCTTACTGTGACATACGGTGATACAACAATAACTGCGAACGGTTCTTCTGGCCCCCATACAGCTACCACTAGCCTCGACGGCAGGAGAACAAAAAGTAGTTCAGAGGAAGCATTGGAACGTGATTTGGGAGCAGCAGATCATGAAGTTACAAGCAGGGGTACCCGGCTAGTATTTCCTCTGGAAGATAACGCATGATTACTGACTCAGTAAAAATAACTCTTGCTCTGTGGATGGATCAAGGAAGACTGCAGGCCACTGTGTCACTTGAGGTGGGGATGTTTATTTAAACAAGTTAACATGCGTAAGTGGTTTTACTAGGGTATGAAGATGTCACCTATTTTTTACTCAAGATGCTGACAGTGGGGTTTTCTAAATGTCTGAAAATAGACGAATGAGGAAACTGGTAATTCTCCTCTTTTCAGCTGCATATTGAATCCGAGTATAACTAGCATGCTGCAATTGTCTTGTTCAGCTGCAGCAGCTCTCTCTGAAGAGAGGTACATGAAAACATTGTCATATAACTGAGCTTGTATTGGCTTAGCTTGGGAATGTGGAAGAAGAAATATAAACATGATAATTATTATGAGATAAAGGATGGGTGTGTCTCTGAATGTGGAGAGACCCACTGTTAACTTCTCTTGTGAGGCTGAGGAAACTATAAAGTAAAAGAGGACAGTATACATTAGGACTACAGGTGCATGAACGCAAGACTCTGTGGAATCTCTTACTGCAAGCTGTACTTAATGTATTTCAGGGAAAAAAGGGAAAAGAAGATTTCTTCACTGGCCATGTGTTTAAATAGGAAGGCAATGAGAGCTACTTGTCCCTTTAGCTTTGGGCAACTTGACTATTACTATTAGCCTAACTTCTAGTGCCTCAAAAGAAAAACATCCAGCTTCCTGTGGTCTAAGACGTACCTGACCCGACACAAGCCCAGAGCCAGGCTCTCTTGGGCAGAAGTCATGAGGTAAAACTTTCTCTCCCTTAAGTCTCTTAAAATCGGATGAAGATAGTTGGAAACCTATCTTGGGCTGGGGAAAACAGCAGATAAGAGGAGGGATGGGAGAAAAGAGAGAGAGAGAGAGAGAGAGGCAGTATTGAACTGCATTGAACCATGAGGTTTCGTATTGCTCAGAAGAATCCATGGACTCTGCTTACAGTTCTTGTGTGTGATAAATAGCAAACATCTAATTAAACAGACAAACAAATACTACTGGCTTTACCATTTGTGACTATCCTAAAAGAAAGATGTTTACTCTTGTTCTTTTTCGCAGAGTAGATGTGAAACTTCAGTGGGGCACTGCACAACAACATATAAGCTACAGAAGTGATGAAGTAGTATCATCTTAAATGTGAAAAGGGAAAAATCTTTGCCTAGTATTTAGCCCACTTACACATAGGCTAGCTTTAACATATTGCTAAATGCTTTTTAATTTCCAAATGAGGAGATATCATTGTCTTTGCCAATAGCTGAAAACTTACGCTTCGAAGAGCAGTTCAGCTATTTAAAGCATGCTAAAATGTGATTTCATTCTCATGTCTCAAAAGGTTTATTTTTTTAAAGAGTTCTGTGGCCCACTAATGTGATGTAATATCAGTTTGTCTAAAAAGTGTGGTTTTCTTCCTGCCATTCCAGTTGTTCCTCTCATAAAATTGTGTGTGAGTAAATACCCACTCTGTTTTTCCTTAACTATTAAACTTCATGGGCTAACTTCGGTACAAGAACTTACTGCTGCAGAAGAACATTGCAGTCATATTGTCTAGTCTGCTTTCTTTCAAATGCGTTCTCTAATGAGTGATCTACCTTCTTGTCTGTCCCTCCAAGGTAAATTTGTAAAGGGCATTGATCTGTAATGACTGTCTGACATTATTAAGAAAAGAGACACGAGGAAACGAAGCTTTTTTGTGGAAAAACTGGAAGAGCAATACAGTCTGAGCTCCGTTCTTAAACGGTGAAGAGTAACAAACCCTGATGAAGATCTCTGAGCAGAACAACTCCTTTTCAGTTCTCCTCTGCTTTCAAGGAAGACAAAGCAGATAGCAATGATACGTGCTATTTATACTGTTTACATGGCTTGGTTTTTTTTCAGCAGATAGCAATGATACGTGCTATTTATATTGTTTACATGGCTTGTTTTTTTTCTTTTTTTTTAAGTGCTCCGGCAGTAGAAAAAGTGGTTTCCTCCTAAATTACAAAAACAATTGCATTCATTTTGGACAAGCCTTTGAGACCCAGGCTGTCAATGCTGTGTGAGGACTTGAGACTTCTACAACAATTAGAGTTATTAGCTGGGTCATATGAACCAAATTTTGGGTTGAGACAGTGAAACTTACCCAAAATAAGTGGACTTAATACAGTGAGGCAAATCTTGACGTGCAGCTTGAAGCTGAAGCTTACCAAATCACTTTGGCTGAAAAACAGAGCCTTATGCAGAGAGAGATCTGTTCTTTGGAAGAAAGATCAGGTACAGATTCTGGAAGTAGAAATTCTGTTTCATTAGCTTCTTCAGGAAGACTGAATCTCTTGAAAACATCAATAAACCGTCCCAGTGCAGATGCTTCTCTGTCTGTGTTTTTAATTCCCATACCAAAAATATACAATTGAATGAAGTTCACCAGTAAGCCCAAAATGTGGTTGTGAAAGAGCAGCCAAAATGGATGGATCATTGGTGAGAGGTGAGGAATATAATAGTCTAACTTCACATTCAGAAATTACTTAAAACGCTTATCCAACATGGTGAGGGGAGGCCCATATACACAAGCTTAATTTTTACTCATGTATTACAACAATGAATTTTATTCCTTGATTTCTATCTATTTTTCATTTTAAGTCTCCTTCCAAAATTGGACTTCATTGCCAACAAAAGGTAAGCTAAAACATCTAGCCTCTTCTTACTACTGACACCGATCCTTGTATCAAATTCCCAGGGGACTCCTTTACTGAAAAAGTGGGAGGAAAAAAACAAAAAAAACCCCTCCTTGTCCTGAAACACTGCATATGTCACCAACTCTCTAATAGATCCTTTTTTCTTGTGTATATCCTTTTGAAAGAATAGTTTAATACTTTCAATTCCTTTCCAGTAAGATCCTGAGCTGGGAAGAACTTGACCGAACCATACCAGCAGATGTGTGTTTTCTTACAAACTCAGTGTGCGGTTTTGAATAGAAAACATGGCTTAAGATTGCGATGAACAGCAGTCGATACATATTAGTATCCTCTTCAAATTGAAAAAGAAAACCTGTAAGATCATGGTCTTCAGTGAAAAAAGCATTGCTATACTAGCATAGGATGTTGCAGCTTACATGGCTGCCCTTGTACGTGGGGCTGAGTGATTGCTCCTTGTAGTTTTTTGCTTGCTGCATCGTCAACTTACTGCTGAAAATCTTCACCTCAAGTTGCCAAGGAATCTGCTAACTTCAGTCTCTAGAGAAGGGCAAAATGAAGTCCCTAATCTTATTTCAGTGCTTCATAGAAGCTAATACTGACAGTAAGGCAAGACTGTTCTGCAGTTACTTGAATTCCCATGCAAATGAATCTTTCCGATTGATTTGTGTTAAAGGCCGCAGCAATCCACAAGCGGTACGCTAACATCGTATTTAAACAGACTAAAAAGTTATCTAAGCCCTTCTGTGTATTAATCTATAATGTCTGGGGGGGAAATTAGAAAGATTTTCATTTACAGAATTTGGAAGAACACAAAAAATATCTAGAAAACGCATTTTTGTGCTTTGCTTGCTGGTTAATTCGGTGTGTGTGAGAAGCATTTTTGTGCTTTGCTTGCTGGTTAATTTGGTGTGTGTGAGAAATGATCACGTTTTGAGTCACCTGCACAACACTGCACATGTTTTGTGCAAAAGAGCAAGTTCTCTTAACTTCCATGGGACTACAGGCCGTTCATCAGTTAAAGCTGAGTAGCTATGAGCAGATCCTGTGACTGCTAAGAGCAGTACCATAGCAGCCTCAATACAAACACGGGCAGAACACGGGATTTTTCAGCGTGCTTTTTGTGAGAGGTGTTCAAAGTGCTGCTTACACTGGTTTCAGCAGTAGCTCTGATACTCTGATCTCAAGTTATCAGAAAGGAGGAACGCTGTGACAAGTGTGTTTATGCTGTACGTTACATGTCTGCTATGCAGAGGAAGGGTACAGTGTAAGCTAACTTCTCTGATAAAGACTGAACAAGGGTAAAGTATCACATACTTGGTACTTGACCAAGTCTAGCCCTATTCCAAGGACGCAAGTTTTTGGCCTAAAAAAATTTTTTTTGTTTGTTTTTAAACACTGAAGGAATTGCCTTTGAGGAAAGGACTGCAGAAATTTTAACTGCAGGGAAAAAAATCTAAGCTTTTTTGGCTGAACTTCCAAAGAGCTGATCTGAAGCAAGGGTTAAAATGATGTCTGCTACTACTAATATGATAGCTATTACGTTTTACTCCTTGGTGGAGGGAAAGACCTCATAGTAGGAAGTCTAGCAACTTTAATAGATAGCATGAGCAGCTTATAATAACTAGGAGGCCAGATCCTGTGATTTTAATCTTTATAATCAGTGAGACAATTTGTAGATTGGCATGGAACTCATGGTCCTTCTTCTAGAAGTTCAGTTTAACTTGAATTGCAGTCTCTCTTCAGACAGTATTGGTCAGAGGAGCTTCTTTGAGTCTAATTCGTAACAGTAAAACCCTGGAAACTAATATGCTTCACATGCTTTTCAAAGAAAGGTTCAGTGTTTCTTTTAACTCTGTTTGAAGTAGCTCACAGGAATAACATGCTTGACCTCAGCCTTGGCAGAGATGGTCTCTGCCTCCCCGCAAGTGTGGGAATGGAATTTGAGTAACCAGAAGCCTCAACTTTTCTTTAAGATGCGGGTGAGGGGAGGGCCTTTTTCGGGGAGAAACCAGAGAACTTACAGATGCATCAGCAGGGAGTATCCCTCTCCAAAATACTGAACTCATGACCTGCTGAAACTTAGAAGCAAGGGAGAATAAACCATGACCAGGAGGCAGAGACCATCCAGCAGGAAAGCAGGCTATATGCAGTCAGTTTGGGGAATATACTATCTTGGTCACAATCAGAGTCACAGAAAGTAGGACAGAGCAGCTTAGTAGCATGAACACATTCCTAAGAGAAATACATGTAGAATAACAATTTTGAATGTCCCCATATTGAAAAACCCTCTTTGTAAGAAGCGGCTCATGCAAACCGTATTTGCAGTGCAGGAGGAGGGTCTTGCTGCGCGAGTCTGGGGAGACCTTAATATTGCGCAATGAGAAACCGCGGATACTTCTTGGCCTGGGATTTTTGGGAGTGCCCTTCTGAAAAATAACTTCCAGTAGAAATAAGCCTGCAAAGTGAAAGAGAAGGAAAGTGTGGAGGAAATAGTGAATTACAAAGCCAGGAAATGGCTTAAACAGGCAGCTTTACTGTGGGAACAGCACTGTAAACAATTGTTACTCTTAATCTTGCAGTCCTAAATGCTGAGAAGTTTTGTGGACTTCACACCTTATCCTAAAATAAAGGCCATGGGATAATGCAAAAGTAATTAAACTACCCCCACCCTAATCGATAAAAAAATCAAAGGCTTTCACAGGGAAGCCCTGACTTGCTTCTACTCCATGGCAAGGCAAATAACTTTGAACATTTTTTTTTAAAAATAATCTCACATCATTACTATGTTTTCTTGAATCTAAAAAGCCTTTAGTAATTTTGAAAGTAGTTCTGGGGTAACATTAGTCTGATAAATATGGATGTGCCTTGCAACACGTGCATGTATACAAACAGGCTGTAAATGTTTGGCCAATCATATTTGAATCTGTGTTGCAGACTCAAATGAAATTCCATATCTTAATTTGATACCTGCAATTTATACAAGCTTTTGCTATGGAAATTACAGTTGTGATAAAGTACTAGAATCTGTTCAGATTTTCAGGTAATAAAATGATCTATCTGGTTTGGACGCTTTATCCTAAAATACACTTTTATCCTATGCTACTTTCTTGATCATCATCTATTTTGCACCAACCTGCATGGACTTGCAGACTTCCAAAATGCCATTGGGTTTGAAGCTTTATCTGGGGACTGAAACTTAACTGGGAAAGAGCAGCTCGTAACAATTTATACCAGGATAAAGAACTTTGTAGGTTGGCTGCACTGTCTACTGCACTGTTCCCCACTACGTTGGGGAACTCGGTGGTGTAGAAAGGTGTCTGCAGGGGGGGAGAGAAGCCCTGGCTTTTTTAATACCTGGTTATGTCGGTATGGGTAGAGCCAGTGCCCCTCCCAAGTTCATATACTGTAGTACAAAGCCAGAAAGGATTATATTGGTACATGCAAATGAGCAGCAATCTTCATTCTGGGGAAATTAAAAATGTTTGGGTTAGTTCTAGCTTGTGTTAACATAATCCTTTTTCATTTAATTTTCTGATGCCCCTGGTTTCCTGCATATTTTTTTTTAACATTTTGGAGCTTGAAAGCATCCCATATAAACGTATTTTATATGCATTTTCAAAAAAAAAAAAAAAAGGGGGGAGGCAGAATAGTCAGACTTCACTTTTGTGCCTGAGCACAATGTCAAAGCTATGCTACATTGCTAGCTTATGCAAATTTGGTTAATTTTATAGTAATAACTTGAAATACTGCACTTAAAGCTCACTTTCCCACTTTTATTTGGAAAAAAACAGATTTGCATTCCCTCAGAGAAAGTGAATGCTCAACTTAAAAGGGTTTTGCTGCAACGTTAGAATACTTAACTTTAGGCTATGAGAAATAGATTGGATTTATTTTTTAACTAGTGAAATCTCTGAAGTTGTTATTTCATAGGCAGGGAGAAGTAGGTCATGCAGTTCCATGTGATAACATATTCATGAATTTTGTTTCCAGATTGTAGTTTAATCCAGGAGGTTATCATCCACTGTCTGATTCTGAATTTCAGTCCTAAATTGCCTGGCTGAATGCCTTGATGTTGACACAGATTAATACCAGAAAGCAGAATACCAGAAGATTTTCTTCTGGATTGCAACAGCCGATTAGTAATAGTTGTTGGGAAATAACAGCTTCCAGCACAAGGGGTCACTTGAGGTAAGTTTGTCTGATTTTTAGTTTGGGATATCAGAAGTGAAGAAAGGGATGTGACCCATAGCTGGTTTCGGTGGAGCAGGGGGAACGTAAGCCATCTAAGGATGTCCCAAATTCGCTTCCTTCCTTCGAGGGAGACGGGCTGCTGTGCCTTTCCTTTGCAGTTACAGGATGTGCATTACTGGTTTTCTGTGTATTAGTTCTGATCTGTTCAGAAAGCAGAAAATCAGAAGCAGCATTTTACCTGATTTTCATCAGTCTACCATTCTCAGAACTCTTAACCTCTTGTCATTTAAGATACGAACACATCAGTAAGGTTGCAGGAGGTGTCTTAAGGTTACTTCAAAGATGAAAACGCATGAGGTATCCAAAGCATATCATGCTGTCCGAAGACTGCTATGGTAGGTGTTCTGTCCAAAACTTTTGGTAACTTCTGTTCCCTTGTTATCAAAGCACCTAAAGCCTGCATGGTGTGATAGGTTCAAGCTGTGGGTGGGCCAAGCGCTGTGTCGGGGAGGGCCATAATGTATATTAAGTCCTATCCTTCCCAGAGAGAGCGCGTCTCTTATGTGCAAGAAATTGGGTGCTACTGCACCAAATGTCTTTAACAACGCTGAAGTAATTACTGTAAGCAGAGGTTCAGTAGAGCTGGAAGATAATACATCCTCTTCATAGTGTTGATGGCTTCAGCAACAACAACCTTTCCGATATTTGCAGTTTAAGCTGTGAGGATTTAAGGAGGACAGCAACTCTCTGCAGTTTCGGGGCCTGGTTTTTTTGGTCTTAAGCAATTTGTGCAACGACGGCGTGCAGGTGCTCTGAGCCCTGGTTTGGGAGCTCAGTATCCTAATGAGGTTAAATGGCAAGGGATTATTGTTTAACTACAACAGTGGGTGGGGAAGAGAGAAAAAGCAAAATATTGTGAAAGCTCTCCATGCTGTGGGGATAGTAGTAGTGGAGGAGGGGGAATAGAAACACCTGCTGGGCTTTCTGCCACTGGCTGATTTGTGTACATACTTAGCTAAACATTCAATTGTGTGGTCAAGATATTGCAGTAATTTCAGCTTTGTTTGAGCATGCTGATTAAGGCCTCATCCACACATTCCTTTCTAAAGAGAAGAAATGCCGGTGCTGCTTGGAGCTCCTGCTCTGTCCACAGGTTTCCAGTTAGGTACGAGCACGGTGATACCGTCCTAGGTCAGCAGAGTGCTTCATCTTTCCATTTCTTCTTAGTACTCCCTTACTTCACATAGACCTTGGAGTCACTGGGAAGTAGGAGGCACACGGTGGTGTTAGCTTTTGTGGAGTTCAGTGTTTTACGTGGAGTTATACTGTTAGCTGTAGTAGAACAAATGGTCATATTTGTCATCTGTAGTCAAGTCAGAAATATGTCACCTCCTCTTATTTGATTAATAATAGTGCAAAACTTACTGTGGCTTGACACATACATATAAACTCCGTATTTCAGCTCAGAAGTTAAAAGGGCTGATATTGGTAGGTCTTTCCTCAAGACAAAGCTAGCAACTCAACCCTCTTCTCACAGTACACAATTGATTTGGAGTTCTCTTCCATAAAACACAATTAATGATTCCCACCTGGGAGGATCCAACAGTTGCTCCGATACCCTTTTTATTTTAGGAAGGGCTGCAAGCTGCAACTGAAAGTAAACATTATTATATGCAGCAATAAAACATAGATTTATGTCAATATGGCTGTGATAAAGAGGAGTTATAACTTCTAACTCTGTTCTTAGAAAGAGTGAATGATCATGCAGACAAAGGATGGTATGCTTCATTTATAAGAAGATATTTGGAAAGTCTGTTAGCCAAAGTCTTAGCTCATGCTGTCTTAGTGGCTGTAGGAAAAGGAATCTATCAGGATTAGTATGTGACCATTTATTCTTGGTTCTGTTTCTTATCTTTTCACCAGTTTCTACAATGGAGGGAAGTTGCTAGCAATGTCATCCAGAGGTTTGTGCTGCTGGATCTGGAGGAGGGAGTGAGTAGGAAGTGAAAAACATGTGGGATACTCAGTTACCCAGGATTATGGAACCCACGGTTGACTGTAAAATGTCGGGTAGTGCTTAGTGAAAAGCACCTCCAACTATACAAGTGCAATGGCCTATAAAATAGCTGTTTCCTCATAAGAGCGAGCTTGGCATCATTCTGGTTAGTGTTCAGAAGACAGCAGGAATGATTTAAAAGGCAAACAAAGTTGGGATCTGAAATCAAATACAAAAACCTGTTGCTCTATAAATCCCCCATGTGTCCCTGCTATCAGCATGCCACGTAGCTTTGGTCATCTTTGAAAGGACATAAAAAAACCCCTGAAAAGGTACAGAGCAGGGCAAAAAGGTAACCAGAAGTACAGTGCAAATTTCATGTGATGAATAAACACTTGTGTTGTTTCAGTTGGGTAGAAGAGATGGCAAAGGAAGATCTGATATCTGTAAAATTAAAAATGGTATGGCAAAGGAGAACAGGGAATGGTGATCACCTGTTACTAAAACAAATGAGGGTACCTGCTGACACAAAGCAGCAAATCAAAACCAAAGGCAATGTTGGTACCCTAAGCAAATAGTGAAACTTGCTGTCACAGGCTGCGCGTTCAAAAGCATATCAACAGGTTCAAAAGTCAGCGTTTCCGACAAGACCAGTTGCACCGATAGTCATTCAACACGATCCAAACCTGGCCTCTGCTTTAGGCGCTCCCCAAACAACTGAGGCGTTGGGGGAGGACTAAGGACGTATTCGGTTGCATTGCTTTCCCTAAGCGTGTCCTGCTAGCCTGCGTCAGGTACCACTGCTGTGAGTTTTTCCCCTCGTACGCACCCAGTGAGCTAGTCTGACTTTTGCAGTAAGAGACAAATGCTGGAAGCAGATACCTTGTGTTAACCCCTCTGCTGTACCTGCACAGACCCCGGGCTGGGGAGTTGAGGGTCTGGTGAGGAGGCTGCTCGTTAGTACTGCCCAAAGCAGCGATGCGCGGGTGGCTTTGCCTGTCTTCAGAGAGGACATGAGGTGGAGCCTAGGCAGGATGGTAATTCCAGTGTAAGATACCAGCGGACAGTCTTATTTATCTTGCATTATCTTATGCATTTTACACCTAAACCACACTAGTTGCATACAAATTGAGAAATTTGTTACTGTAGTGACCAGTTAGCACTGGGATTATTTTTCAGCTTAATGAAAACAGGAACTTACACCTCAGGATAAATATTTCCCTCACACCTTGCACTTTTTCCATAAGAACACTGAAGAAGCGGGCGCTTCTTAGTAGCTTATGAAATCGCTGGCAAGGCTTCTGCTCACAGCATCACCTTCTTTGAGCAGGGACAGTCTTCCTCTTCCCAGTGATGCAATCTGAGGGCTTTGCTGTACTTTGCATGCAGTGAGTCACTTTATTTTTTTGATGGCAGTGTGACCTACAGAGTCAGCAAATCTGAGCATGAAATATTACAGTTCCAGTCAGAGGAGGCGAAACCCATCTTAGGCTATTCTTGTTGCCTCATTTCCTTACAAGTAGCTGGAAGCAGTGTCTCCAGTCGTTAAGAGTTGCTGCATTTTGACTGTACTTGTCCATTCTGGTCAACAATGAGGTTTTAAAGAGACTGGAACTTGTTTTAGGAAGAAGTAGTTCTTGGTCCTTCCGAGACGGAAAGGTTGGCTGAAGTGGATGGGTGCCCTACATTTGGGAGTGTGGCTTTACTGGTTCGCTATCATACCATATATGCGAAGCGTGTGCTTGCTGACAAGGCAGAGCAGGTACTTCGGTCTGCTTTCGGTGAGGGCAAACTGCCCCCTGCACTGAAGCTCATCCTGCGGTCAAGAAGGGAAGCTCTGCTGTGAGTCTGCAAGTGAGAAGCATATCGGGTTTTACGGTAATAAGTAGGTTTTAGCATCTGTAGGAAGACACAAAAGCTTGTCATGGGGTAAGTTATGAGTTCAGAACCATTATTTAATGGGAAAGGGACTCTTCTTCAGCATTACCAAGCGTTATCTTGGAAAACTGAGATCTAAGAAAATTACAGCTATTTCCTCCTTACAACTACAGCTTTCCAACTTACAACTTACTTACAACACCCCTTTGTTTAGGCAGCCCAAGAATTGATGTTTTTCATGCTACTTGTTTTCAACCTTTTTTTTGTTGTTGTTGTTCGATCCAAACAAACGAGTCTTCTTTTGCTTTTGCAATATGTTTCCCTCAAATATGTGGGAACTTCCTTCTAAAAATAGGCTTTTTAAGGGTACTCAGTGAATTTTCAGTATGCTAACATCAGCTGAATGTTTGAACTGGATCAAACAAGGGAGGAATGGAAATACTGATAGGAGATGGTGATCAGAATTAAACTGTGCTTGAAGAGCTACAGACGTTCTGCACGCTGTCTTTCTTTACCCCAGCCATTCTGTGTATTCTTAAATACAATCAATAAAGGGTGTTTAAGTGTTTCTCAATCTAACATAGCTTCTGTTCCAAGATTAACACACCGATGATATGACCGAGTTCAATATTCTCAAAGAAACTGAATTTTGTTAATCCATTTGCCTCGTGTTTTCCCTAACCAAGAGTGGGTTCATGAAGTAAAAACTGTTCCTGCTAAACTAATCCACACTCCAAGACAAAGTGATTTCTGCAAAGCTCTTCAAGTAACATAAGCCATGTGTGTTTTTGAAGTTAGGAGATGTTTTCCTTTTTTTTTCTTTTTCTTCTTAAAAAAGAAGTGACAGCTTACATTCAGTTTTGTGTAGTGTAATGCTTGAAAATGTGACTTTTTCTAAATACGCTATGTGTTCTGAGCCATCTGATCAACGAAATAAAATTATCAAATCCATCTCTATTAAAAATCTTAAATGAAACCGAATCTGCTCTCCTGTTACGGCACAAGAAATAGTATTTAAATACTAAATGATTACATACTATCTGAAAAATGGAGGCATAACCTGAGGTAAGACTACGGCTATCTTGAAAACACGCTTTATTCTAGAAAGGATGAGTAACTAAACACATGCCCCAGCTATAGACAGAAACTTGGTTTATGGCGTGAAATTTTCAGTATCAACTGCAGTACTGAAATGTGTCTGTCTTTCTGTAGAAACTCCAACCTCGTCTTTCTGGCAGTGCTTTTAGTCTTTATATGAAAAAGAGGAGCGAGCTCTTCTCCGTGCTTAGTCACACCCCACCTCTCACTATACGCTAGTCATCCTATACAGAAAATTGTTTCTGTCCTATTATACCGGTGAGTTTGTCTTGCGTGGCGATGGCGGGTTTTAAAACGGCAAACAGGAGTTGCTCTCGGTAGGAGGCAGGGCTTTCCTGGTGCGCTCTGCCGTGCCGGAGGCAGCCTCCTGCCGGGGTGCCGGACCAGCCAGCTGCTGCGGGGTTGGATATGGCCGCGGAGCTCCAGCCGCCTGCTCCCACCCGGGTCCCTCGCTACCCAGATAGACCTTGAGAAACCAAGTGCCGGCTGGGTTAGCCAAAGAGTGGAGTTTCAACTGTATGTATCTGTTGGTCGGGCTTTTCAGCCAACAGTAGGAACTTGGGTTTAGACCCCGCAGAAGCAGCAGCGTGGAGCGGTTTAAGGCAGTGAAAGGGAGGAGAGCCCAGGGGTGCGTAGGTGCAGTTTTGTCTAACAGACTATGGGAAAAAGTCTCCTCAGTCTCCGCAAGTAACGCGCATGTTGGTAAAACCCCACTGCTAAAATAAACAGGATTTACCCTGGCTATCGGTATTTAGAAAGGGAGGAGAAGGGAACACCGTCAAACTTCTCCTGCTGTTCTCCCTTCGCTAGGAAGGAATTAACTGTTGCAATGTTATGGGCAAATGTAAACAAAACTACCCTCAGGTTACTAAAGCTATCAATAGCTGCATCTTCAACAAAGATGCCATAGCTGTGTGGGGCAGAGCCAGCAGTAAGAAAAAAAAAAGCTTCTAAAAAAGAAGGTGGTCCATCTTCAACAAAGATGCCATAGCTGTGTGGGGCAGCGCCAGCAGTAAGTAAAAAAAAAAAATGCTTCTAAAAAAGAAGGCGGTCCATCCTGGGCCTTTAGCCAAGAAAATGTGCAAAGATGGATGCGCATTTTTTTCTTGTAGAAGTTTGCACTTTGTTTGGAGAGTAATACTATGCAGGTATGAGAGCACGTGGTTACAATAATCAACCTAATTTTACCTTTTGGCAGTTATTCCAAAACCTGACTGTCCAAAGGAGGTAAATTTTGCTCTGTATTAACTGCACTTACGCCATTACAGGTATTCAAATTACTGCTCACAGTTAGATGCTTCTAGTACTACAGCTGGTTTAGTTTAAGGAGTAACTATCATCTTCCCTAGATAGTTTTTACCTTCACTGGTTTAAAACCACTCAGTATGGAATGAATATTTCATGGGTAGAGCAGTGATGAAGCCCTGCAGACATTCAGAAATAAGTCTCGGGAATTACTCTGTAGGGCCCTATACTGCTTCTGCGTTCCCCAGATCAAAGCATCGTTAGAAGATGAAAAAGTTGCATTAATTAAATGTCTACCTCAAAATTATTCTAGCTGTTCTGTAACAGATCACGAGAGACTTCTCCCCCACTTATCTGCGGAGATTCCTCTCCCATGCAATAGTAAAGATTTTCAAAATAAATTTTATTAAAGGCACAGCCTGACTCTTCAGAAGGGTGGAAATTTTGCCATGAGGATGGGGCGTCACCCACCTGCTCTCTAGCCAGTAAAGGGGTTTTGCTCTGTGCCTCCACCCGCTGAAGAGTGTTCCAGGGGCAGCCCTGGGGAGCTCAGTGTCTCGGAGCTGGAATTCCTCCTGGCAGGAATCCGTGGAGCTGTAGGTACAGGCATGACCGGACAAGCTTCGACAGCTCCAAGCAACCTGAAACTCAGTTTAGAAATAAGCCGAGTTTATTCAGTCTTGAAACTGCTTACTAGCTATTTTCTTCAAGGTTAGCATTACCAGTTTACGAGCAGCACGTTAGCCTACAGTGGAGAGCTAAAAGCAACAGGATGGCCATTTTCCAGTGTGGAAGTATCAAGGCAGCTACACATAACTTATATCACTTGTCAAGATTTTAACTCCTTTCCCACTAAGGAACAAGGTTTAAGAAATATTGGCTAGTTACCCCCAGTCTGAATGTAACTGCTTTAATTGTAAGTTCTTAGAAGAGCCAACTAACACAAATATTTTGCTAAGAATTTACTGAGAATCAATAGGAAGATATGGTTTCCCATTTACGATTTAAGGTGCAAAATGAAATTCATACTGAAGTGAGTCCTCATTGCTGCAGAGTATAACGAGCAGTCACTTGATCAGAAAGCAGCTCGAGGCTGGGTCCAGCTTTCTATCAGTTTCCACATCTTAGACATAAAAACCTTTGTGAACAGCCAAGACCAAGTTTTAGGTAAGGAAAAGCACCCCTTTTCATGCAAGAAATTGAGGTTATGTAAATGACTGAAATATTTATCTGGTTATCTGATCTGGTGGCATTAAGGCAGAACTGGGGCTTGAGTCAGGTGGCGTATGGAAGTTGCTCAATATGAAAGGATGAACGAACCAAAGCACTTTATCAAAACAAGAATTGTAAAATTGAGACCTGAATTGGAAACTAATAGGCTTGAAAGCTAATTAGTTGGGGGGGGGGTTGTTGTTATGTTAAAAAAACCCATATAATTACATGCTTGTGGTAAGACCAAGTTAGCACAGAGAAATGGTAGCAGGCTGTTGTCTGCATCCAGTAAGAGAAGTAACAGGCTTAAACTGAATCAAGAATGATTCAAATAGGTGATTGAGAGCAGTTTTTAACAATGGACGTACTGACATAATGGAGTAAATGACTGCTGGAGGATAGGAAGTCTCCATCCTTGATGATTTTAAGAACAACTTGGGACAGGTGACAAATGTCCCATCCTATCGTCTTTAACACCATTTGAGATAAAGCCGGGTATCACTAAGTGTTCTTAAACTGGTTTTAGAAAAAAAAAAAAGGGGGGGGGGGGGTGTTGTGAAGGGGGGGGGGGGGGGGCGGGGAAACACGACAATTCACCCAAGTCACCCCTGCTCAAGCAGCAGCTGAAATGATTGAGAAAAGCCGAGGAAAGATTTCCAGAACTTCCATCAGCGAGGCCTCTGCTGTACTTAGGCTGGTCTCCTGCAGCCCTTTCCCATTATTTTAACAAGTGCACTTACACCTTTGCTGCACTTTAAATGCTATCCAGAGCACACCTGAAACTAGCACTGTTTCATGCGTGTGCATAAACAAACTAATGCTAATCATTTCATGGATCTATGGCAAAACGTTCAAGACGGCTCATGCACAGCTGGGGTAGTGTTAGGGTCGTATGGCCCCACACCCTACGCTTGCCCACACAGCTGGGAGTGCAAGTGAACAGCCACACCGGTTTGGCTTACACAAACACATACCGCCTTTCCTTTCCCCTCAGCTCCTGTCTTCTCAAAAAACCAGGGCAAAAATTACTGAGTCAATGGTGTGGGGTTTGTTGTCCTCTTGATTTATAGTACAGCTCTGATATATTTTATTCAAATCCTGGCAAAGACAAAATTACCAGATTTCCTCCTAGGAAACGTTATGAGACATTAACGTATTGCAGAGTACTCCAGAACAAACTATTCTGCAGCGTTTCCGTGAAGGTCAGCATTGCCTCCTTTCCACGGAGCACAAACAAAATGTACAAAGCATCTTTAAACCAGGGGCTCGGGTGTTTTTGTACAGTAAAGCTGATTTTTCAGAAGACTTCAGCGCTCTGTACAGAACTTTCCACAGACCACAGGGCTCCTGGATCACACAGCTTCATGTCTTGCCATAACATGGTTGTCTACCATATCAGTTCCTTTCTATTTCTAAAATAATGGAGTTGTCTCTTAAAATGAGTTGTCTTTTTTCCCCTCCCTTCCTGCTCTAGAGCCACGCTGTTCCCATGGTTAAAATAAAAACAACTTCTCCCAACTTCCAGGCTGAAGTGATTCATTGCTCATCTGTTTCTATGCCAGTATTGTCCATGGCTTGATTACCTCTCTCCGACACTGCTGCTCATGCTGCTGTGCACCGCTGTCCTCTTTCAACCTTGATTTTGAGGCTAAATAAACCACACAGCTCAGTCTTCTCCAAGACAGAGGGCTGTTATTTCACTTGACATGTCTCTGCATCTATTAAAAAGCTTTATTCATCCCCCTGGGACTTGGGCGACTAGGAGAAAGAACATGTTAATGCCACCGTACGTTTGCCCTTTTCGCAACTAGCTTGCTCAGGGGTTCAGAGTCCCCCCCGTGAGCCACCGGTGCTCCCCGACCAGGCACACCCACGCACTGACTGCTGCTACAGCAGTTCTGCAAAGCCATTGCCAGCATACCAAATGTGTCACTCAGCGTCTGGCAGCCCAGTACGGACTTGGCCTCTTCAGAAAAGCTAACTTATTTGTCTAACATCTCACAGATAGTCTGGCGCCAGGGACTGAGTCCAGTTCCTCTGAGAGCTTTTGAATACCTCGACCATGAGACACTGCCCCCATCCGTTCTCCTCCTTCAGTTTCCTACCGGATTCCTGCGTGCTTTCTAACTTCTGCCACAGACCAGGCAGTGCTCATGGTGCCGGACGTGTTGCATGATCCGTTCCTGCCCCAGGTGGGTCTAACCTGGTGCGCTGACCAAGTGCTGTAGAGGAGAAAACCCAACCACCAGCGATAGATGACCGTCAAGGAGCATGAAAGGGGAGGCAGCAGATTTCCTTCAGTGCTTGACTTTGGAGCACAGACGTTGAACGTCTCTGTAACAGTGTGCGCGTACAAGAGGTTTCCTGGCATTTTTTAAAAAGCTCATACTGAAAACAATAGATGTCAGTGATATACACTTGAGTCACTGCTAGAACTGGGACTTTTAAATCCAGTGTGCAAACATCTGTCACTTGAGCCAAGGACACAGACAAGGACCTCCTCCAGACCCCTCTGTTCTGGCGGCTGGTGGTGATGCCCACTGCAGAAGGCATCGCAAAGGCACTCCCAGATGCACCTCAGGCAAAGGCAGCTGGATGAGACAGCTCTCACATCATCCCTCGTACTCACAAGCTGAGCCTGACAGTATCGGGAGGCGGGGGAAGACTCTATTTTTACAAGCTCAAGCTTTACAACTTCAGTTTTGCAGGAGAGCACTTCTTCCCATGCCTCCCACCCCGATGCTGCTAGGAGAGCTGTGGGGCAGTTAATAAATTCCTTATGCAGAGGGGAAGAGAGGAGTCTGATTTGCAGGAGAAATGTGTTTGTATGGGCTGAGAAAGGGATAACAGGAGGCAAGTCGCCGTTGCTGTGTGGACCAGCAGTCCACCGGAGGGGCTGGTCCACCGCCCAAGCCCGGAGCCGCACTGTCTGTGGGGATAGGCCGAGGATGGCAGCCCCCCCCCCCCCCCCCTCTCGCCTCCCCAGCCATTTGAACAGAGAAGCGGGAAGACCTGACTTTGAAGGGCTACCAGTTTTCCCTCTACAATTTGGATTCGGCCTCACCCTGCTCTCCATCCCCCTGAGCTCTCCCCCTCCATCTGCTCCGAACAATGCTCTCGGGGCAGTTCTCGGCGCCTCACTGCAGCCCAGCTCCTGGTCCCTACTTCTCCTCCCAGCTCGCTCTCTCCATGTCCCTTCCTTCCCTCCCACATGCTCCTAGCTGCCTTTCCCAATTAAACCAGTCACAGCATCCAGCTGCCCCTCCTCATTGAATCCCAGTCCCTCATCCCTCTCACACCCAAGCCCCTTGCCCAACAAGTCGGGCTCTCTACAACTCAAAAGCAATTCCTTGCCCCTGCCCCCTCGTGTTTACCCCATCCGTCATCAATGTCATCTCCTCACCTGTAGTCCTTTCCATTATTAAGCACTGGAAAGCTGAACACTGGATTCGGGCGTCTTCCTTAGGACTACCAGCAACAGGGAAAGAGGGGCTAGAGGAGAAGGCATCAGTGGGAGCGCAGGAATGGCAGACTCCTCCCTGCTCAGCCCCAGCGCCGCAGCCCCAGCCGCAGTTACATGGCTTTGATTCCCACTGCTGTATGTCCTCTACCACACTGAGCTTTTCTGTGGGAAAGAAGGAGGTTTGAGCATGCTCACTGAAGATAAAACCAGTGCAGATTTTATTTGGTATAAAAGAAAGATACACACACACACCAGAATGACTTTTACTGAGCACATGCTATCCATTTTTTACAAACATCAATATATTTGGCCAAACCAGAATAGAAGGTAGAGGTAAAACCAAAACACAGCAGGCATCCTCTACACAGAGGTCATTTCCCCTACCCGAACTGGAGTTCCAGTCCCAAAGCACTGAAGTGACAAACGATTTCAAAGAAACATCTTCGAGAGTATTTGAACAGAGACAAAAAACCACATCCTAACCCCGGGTTCAAAAGAACACGCACTGTTTTGACTGAGGTTTCCCAGAGAGACTTAAACCTTAAGCCCAAGATGAAAAGTTTCAGCCTACGTACAGTTGAAGTTTGGCAAAGTCGGACAATTGGAAACAGGGTGACAAATTCAGAAGTGCCGGGGAAAGACCCGATTCCCATTTACCAGCACCAAGAAATGGCGCTGCAGGTGCCGTAGGTCAGCAGCAGAGCTGAACCGCCTCAGTGCTGGAAGCAGAAATTTCCCAGGACTCAATACCCAGACATGCTCCAAGTACTAAAATGTTAATCAGCTTCCAGCCGTTTGCCCGGCGCCGAGGCGGCCAAAGGTACGCCTCAGCAACAAGCGACAGGTCCCTCAGTCACTGAAAACCACCACCTTAACGAGCTTGGGTTTAACATTCATCTCTCTAAATCGCAGTCAAGAGAAGGACAATCCGGCCACTGGCCCCTCACTCACGCGCAAGCAGCCAGCGAGGCCTTGAAAACTTCTACTACTGCCAAGACTTGCTTTGACAATCTTGTTTTTCCCATATCCTTCTCCACGGTGGTAGGTGTCATGTCAAGTTAAATAGGAATGGCGAAATAACATCTAAGATAGTCCCAGTGCTGCATGGATCGCAGGGCGATTCTGAGAAGTGACATGCACCGTACTTACTGTCCCTGTACTCCAGATACCATCAGAGAGCCTCAGTGGCAACTCTTCGTGTTCAGGAAAGGAACAGAACGTGCTGTCAGGCTTGTTGGCACTCACAGTCTTTCAGGAGCTCAGTTCTTCGCTGAAATGTTGTTTAATTGCATTACCATGATAAACCCAGGAATTCTGCACTGTTTTTTTTATCACCGGGCTTACTGAAAATGGTGATATTGAGAACTTAATGTCGAAACTCGGAACTTTTCTTGATGCCCAGACTGATGGGGCAGAGGGGGGAACTAAAATGACCCGTGCAATACTGACGTTGTTAAATAAGTAACTTCACGACTGTTTAACGCTTCTCAGAGAATGCTGCAACCGAGAGAGCTACTAAACTATTTCTATTGCATCTGAAGCGTGTGAGTGCATACCGTGGGCATCCACAAGGACTCCATCAGTAGTAACGTTCCAGGGAGCGCAAGTAACGCAGGGGCTAAGCATTGCTTGACCCTGGACTTCAAGCATTTCTCACAAGTATGTCACTACAGCTGTCTCACCCAAAGCAACTATTTAAATACAGATATAATGTTGTAAGAGAGCAATTAACAATTCCGGCGTGGAAGTATCACAGCCTTTTACGTACAATTGTAGCACTCGTTTCTACCTCCCTGAAGGCAAACGCATGATGACCAAAAGTTAAGTAAAAACAGATGATACAAATAAGTCTTGTGAGCATTTGTCAGCTTTGTTCCCACTTCCCGCTATGACTTTTTAATATATTAAAGTTGTTAATTCATTATATGTAACGTAGCACAAGTAGGTATTTTTCCCAAATCTCAGTCTGAACTACTAAAACTCTGTGGCTCAGTCCTGCTCTCCGATTCTAAGTCTGCCAAGTTCAGCTCGGCTATAAGATGTGTTTATTGTTCCCTTGCTTATCATGCCATCCTCTGCTCTGAAAGACGCAGTTACAGTTCGGTTTTCTGCATCGTTCAGTAGAACTGGGACTTCAGTTCAAGATCTCAGTTGAGCCCAGTAACAGTAAAAAAAGCTGGTGACCGAGCCATAACCGTCCAGCTGCCCTCAAAATGCGGTTTAACCACGGGTGTCCTGCTTTCAGCAGGCTCTACTTACTTCCAAAGACCTCTGCCAGTGAAACTCCACGCTGGTCATCCTAACCTGACCTGCCTCCGTCTTTTCAGGTAAGTACCACCACTGTCATTTGACAGCGCTTTTTTTTTTTTCCCTTCAAGGTATGGGTTACAAGGCCAACAAGGATATGCTGTAAGCATCCTGAACGATGCTTTCCGACACCATCAGAACACCTTGAAGAGAAAAACGGGACGCGTTTGTTGGTGAGCCTTCGTTGTCCTCCTTAGGCGGGGGAGTTTTAGAAAGCCTTCTAGCGACTGGAGCACACGCGTCGCGACATCAGCCATTCAGCAACTGTCATCCAGTCTTAGATGCTATCGCACGTCCTGCTCGAAGATCTCGCTCTGGGCTACTTACTCCTCTTTCGGTTTTGGATATCCCCTGTAGATTGTTTTAGAGTCTTCTAACGAACTCAGGCGACCTGAATGCAAACCAGGAATTGCACTTGCTGTATTTTGTACACTTTGCCAAACAGAGCCCTTTTCACAGTATACAAAAATACCTGCAAGAACAGCTTGGGGTGAGAAAAAAATTGAATTAATCACTAATAAAGAGCAACTGTGTTAGTGAGTCAACTTCCGTTGAGAGAAATGAGTCTTGATACAGAAACTGCATCTATGTCAAACATGGAAACCGCTTCAGAAAATAGTAAATAATTTGCAATTAGTGGATTTCTTCCCAGCTAGAGGCATCAAGTTAAGATAGAAGGCAACACTTCTTTCTTCATCATGACGAACCGGTGTAAGCGAAACTAAGCGTGGATTTCTAAAAACTTCTCATGAAAGACATTTACCACCTGAAACGGCAAGATGAGACCCCCTGTCGAGGTAATGCGAATGCTTAACCGTTGCACCGTACAAATCTGTGACTGCAACTTGCTAAAGACAAATCAACAAGATATACTGGATTTTAATCTCCCATCCGACATAAGAAAATGAGTACCGTGTTGTCCTTTGGCACGCAAGAAAATCTTATTTTCTTCTCCAACCTGCCAGTACAAGCCAGGCTGGGTGTACTCCCAGAAAAGCTTGCCAAATTAGGTTACCCAGCACAGGTTATCAAGGCATTAATACAGGTATTGTCCATCCATACAAATACCATTATTAAATACCCCTAGAACACCCAGCGACAAATTTTGCTCCCACGGTGCCTGTGAGAGAATACAGAAACATCCCCTAGGTAATATGAAAGCTTGTTCCAGCACAAAACGAGCCCCTGGAACGTCTACTTCAAGCGGAAACCAAAGGATGCAGCATTGTATGAAGCACGCTACCGTGAAATGGACAGATTTACTCAAAACCATTTTTACAACTCCATTTTCTTGTCGGATAATGAAAGAAACCTGCTTCTTGCGCCGGTGTACTCTCAGGTGGGAGGGTCAGGGAAGAAAAAGAGCTAAAATGAATGAAGGTTCATCCTAACTCGCTGACATGTTTTACAGCACAATATTCAGAGCACGAAAACCTACAACGCAATTCAAATGTTTCCTCCAAGATAACGTAACGTCTTTGAACTGCCTTTATTTCCAGCACTTTATATAAATACAGCTTTCCTCCTGATCCTGGATTATCCTCAATTTGCAGTTCATGTTCTCAGTTTGTATTTGAGGACTGCGTGTAAACATGCCTACAAGCCTGCGTGCTCTTGTGGGGCCGTTTAAACGCTGCCAGACTGTAATGCAGACTCGAAAGCAGTCTCTAAGAAGTTACCACGCTGCATCCCTAAATCGCAGTTGAACCTTCTGTCCCCAAATTAAGAAATAAAGAAAAAAAGTACTCCCACACACGCACACTGTTCTCATACAAGTTGCAGGATGTCCACAGGAAAATGCCGTTTAAAATCCAAAATGAAACTTAAGTTTTTCTTTTTTTTTTTTAAATACAAGCTTTTATTTGGGAACTTTGCGATTAATTTGTCTTAGCCTCGTTAGGGAACATTTGCTTTTGTCCAGGAGCTGCCAGCTGAGAGGATGTTATTGTTCGGAAGGGATGTGACCAGGAGGACCCTGCGCACGGCACAATGTGTCGGCCCGGAAGCGAGGGAAGAAAAGTGATTCTCTCATCTGGCTGAGGAAACAAAATGGAAATATCGAGTGTCTGCCTTCCAGTTACAGCCACCTCTATGCGTGTCCCCAAGAAACATGTTAGCCGCCTGTATCTCACATGAGTATCACCACCTAACTATATCAATATATTAAAAAAAAATCCTACTTTAAAAAGAATTACAGATTTCTTTAGAAAAGCAAAGATTTCTGCCGCAAACAACTTTGAAACACGTAAGCAGGCGGATGCTTACCCCCTCCGCGAGACCGCTTACCCCGCTGCTCCGAACGACGGACGGAGCTGGACACGGTTCCCCTTCCCTCGGCCGGTGCCCCCCTCCCCAGAGCATCAGCAACCCGTAGGGGCAGGGCCCAGCCCCGCAGAGCCACCCGGCCGGCGGCAGGAGGGCCCCGTCCTCCCCCGCGGCCGGCACCCTCCTGCCCGTCCAGGCCTGCACTGACCTCCCCAGCGAACTTCACAGAAGCCCCTTGTAGGTGGGGTTTTCAGGAGCCCTACGGCAGGGCCGAGCGTGCTTCAGCGCGCGGGAAAGGTGATGCTCTCACAGCAACACCTTTCAAGCCCTCTAGTTCCTTGCTGAGGGTCTTCATTTGGGGGATTTTTAAGTTTCGATGCAGTTTTTTTGAAGAACACCCGTGCTTTGCATGTGGTGGCGGTTTCACGCTAAAAGGGCTCCGACGGGAAAGGTGATGCTCCCACAGCAACACCTTTCAAGCCCTCTAGTTCCTTGCTGAGGGTCTTCATTTGGGGGATTTTTAAGTTTCGATGCAGTTTTTTTGAAGAACACCCGTGCTTTGCATGTGGTGGCGGTTTCACGCTAAAAGGGCTCCGAGACTCATGCCGTGCCCGGAGG
>NW_008795487.1:1915084-1931943 GCF_000699145.1 Aptenodytes forsteri | reverse complement strand
CTCCCTCCCCCCGGGCAGGGCCGGAGGGGCGGGCTCGGCACCTCGGGAGTCACCCCCCCGCCCGGGAAAGGGCGCACCGCAAAGGAGGTATGTTAGCCTGGACAGGTACCGAGCAGCTGAGACTGACCCGAGGAGGAGCGTTTGGTCGTGTTATCTGCCAGGTCTTCAGAGAAAGAACACGCTACAGTAACGGAAAGAGGTGCAAATGTATTTTTAGGATGGATGACAGCTATTAAAATCTGCAGTGGGTTTCAGAAATACTGCAGTTCGGCGCTGTAGAGAGCTGCGGGATTTCTCAGCCACGCTTTTGTCTATGTGTGCGTGGTGATGGGATACAGACATCTCCATCATGACTCGTTGCTCCAGTTTGTGCATCTGAAAGTTTTGTGTCTGGCTGAGCTGGTCACCCTTTGCGGTTGGTAGGAAGAAATGGGCACCCACAGAGAGACATTCAACCTGTCTTGGATGTCTGATAACCCTTCTCTTTATTAACTACAGTGGGAGCATAATGTTACCGGCTCAGACTTAGATTTCTAGCTTTTTTAGGCATCTAAGATTAGCTTAAAATAAATCTCTTGTGGGATGGAGAGTCAACAGGAGGTTGAATTCAGGTGTTTAAATTCAAATGTATAGTCTCAAAATCTCCAGCCCAGCCCCTGCCTGACCTTGGAAGATGCTTACTGAAAGAGATGGGTGTTGATCCCATGTTCCTGGTTAAGGCGTCCACCTGGCAGGACAGCAATGTCCTGTCCTCTGGCGTGCAGAGGGAAATTCAGTGAGGATAACACAATTCTCACCCTCAGTGTGTGATGCTTTGACTCCCAGAATAGTCTATGCGGTATGTATGCACCTGTGGTAAGGCACACGACACAGCCTTAGTCAATGATACCACATACAACAGGGCACAGAAATGACCCACGAGTTACATAGGTTCTAAAAATGCTTCTTCTATAGTATAGATATATCGATACGGAGTCTGCAGCTGCTGCACATAGTCTGAACGTCTAGCTGTTAAAGAATAATCTTATTTCAAATTTATCGGGCAAAATACGAGGAGCACAGAGCAATGCGAGAGAAAAAGCATGCCTCTCTTCTGTCCAGGTGGTGAGCCAGCAGTCTGCCTGCTAACACTTTACTTGACCTCTGTTAAGTGAGTGTTAAAGACTGGGCTTCCTGCAGTTTATGGCGTGCTGAGTGAGTAGATGGTGCCAAACAAGACTTGTAGGCTCCTGAGCAGAAGAATGTAGAAATGATGGCATTGGAAAGGAAATTCTGCCCCAACATACATTTCACTGCTTATATTCATCGTGGCTTTGGGCTTTTTAAACAGCAAGGTACACCAGTGTGAGTTTCAGCTCTGACTCTGTAAAGGGCAGGATTTCATCCAGACCCTCAAGCGACTAAAGGAGGACAACAGAATAGAAGCACACTCGCCAAAACCAGGTCACGGTCTTGCCAAAACACCCTTCCCCTATCCAAAGAACATGCGTATCTAGTATTTTGAGCGGTATCTCCAGTGTGGTTGACTTCTGTGGCATCATGCAAAATAGTAATTTTGGAAGATTTACCAAGATGGGATCCTGAGAAGTGCAGATGAGAATGGATAACTCTCAGCTGCTGGGGTTTCCCCTTTGTAAGACGAAATACTGAGTTGGCAGTAGCATCAGCACCATCGCTGACAAAGGAGCCGCAGGGCAATATGTGTTACCTTAAACTAATTTTGTATTGGTTTCTATGACACATACTTGCCTAGAAACTAAAATCAAGGTCTTAAAACTGCCTAACTAAAGGAAAGCTGTCTTGAAAAGAATGAAACGTCTCGCAGAGTAAGACGGCCTGCCAGACAAATGAGAAACCATAGAAATAAAACTATGTACGTGTTACACTGATTTTTTTTTCAGACAACGGAGCTACAAACTTTATGGCAACTGTTCTGGAAGAAGTGAAAGATGCAGATCAGATAACCACAGGCTACATCTTTACTAAGATAAAAACATAGTCAGTTGTTAAAAGATTATCAAACCAAAAAAGAATCGCAGTAAATGGTTTCGTTCTGCACCTTCACATTGGTTCCTCTACTGAAAGAGGATTAGCCTGTAAGTGTTTACTTCGGTTGTTTTGGGTTAGGGCTTTTTTGGCGTGGGGAGATTCCAGCAAAGCCTGTATTCATTCTGCCACCCAGCAGGTGCCTGAGCTAGGCTTGAAACCGCTGAGCTCCAGCCTTCCTGAGGGGTCACGTGAAGCACCCGATTCGAGCGTTGGGGACTGCTGGTCCGAATAGAGCTGGGAAGAGATCGGCTTTCGCTTTTCTCGCTTTTCAGTTCTGTATTAATTGGTTCTCTCTTCAGCACAGATAAGGGGGATGATTTTCCCCCATTTAGGCTTTTTCTATGAACCATAAAGACACCGTTTACATATACAGATGATCTTCTTCATCTCCTTCCGAGAGCAGGACAGTTCAGTACCCAAGAGAGGCAGCCAGGTTCTTCTTCATGGGTCTGCAAAGCAGCCTGCCCATTTGGCATCTAGCTCCTGCCATTTCTCGGTGATAATTCTGTGCTTTATGTTATTTTATAAAGGGGGGAAAAAAAAAGTGTAGGCATAACATATTCTGCATAGTTTAGTATCGCAGTATTTCCTTTCTAGTTTCCAAGCTTGTCACTGAAAGTACAGGCTGCTTTTAATCTAACATGACATTGGCTTCCTGTGTATTATCTCTCTAACTTATTTTTTGCTCTTCCATCTCCCATGGTACTTCTACTGACAAGAGAGACAGTAAACGCTGGAACACCGTGTTTCAGCCTCAGAATCATTTTTATCTTCTCAGAAGAGGTTTCAAAATAGAAATAGTTGCCTCTATATCTAGCCATCTTTCGGCTCTCGCGTGCTCTTGTCATTTTCAAAGAGTGCTTTGTGATTAAAAATAGCTTGATTAGCTGATAAAATTAAATATGCTTTGCACAGGGAGCGCCACCCTCAAACATCCTGGCTGTTAATGAGCGCTCTGCTTGCACATACTGTCACTCACAGGCTTCAGCCAAAAGGAAGTCCGTGGTTAATGGCAGCTTAAAAAGCTTCAAGAAGCTGGTAATATTTTTGTTTTTGAAGTTGCTTTGTCATCAGATGTTCCAACATGTGCAATACCACATGTTTCACACGTGAGACCAGCCTCAGTAGCTCACATTTCAGAAAGGACATGTTGAGAATAGCGGGATGGAGAAGCCAGTCCAGGCGAGGCGGCCTGCGCAGAAGGGATTTTTCGCAGTGGAGTTTCCCCCAAAGCAGAACAGAGCTTGAGGGCCCACAAAAGGTCAAAAATCTCACAGAAGTTTTGAGAGACTCGGTGGAAATTTAAAGGATATGAAGAAAGTGGGGAGTTGGACAAAAGGAGAGGAGACTTCTAACCCAGGGGCTGGTGAGCAGCCAGGTGGAACGGACTTCAGATGCAAAGCCACATGCAGAAGGTGGTAATTCTGCTCTCTGCACATACCTCTGAGGTCTGTCTTGGTCTGTGTACTCCTTCTGCTAGTCAAACTGGAACAAGTTCAGACCTCTGAGTTTGTGAGCTGATTTGAGAGAAGGCAGGTGTACGGCTTCAGGTTTTGGTTAATATAATCAAGTAGCCACCGTGCGAATCATACCGCCCAATGGCTCTCTGCAAAAGAGCGGGGGCAGCGGCAAGGTACGAGACCCCTCAGTGCCCTTCCAGACTGAGGGGAGCTGGCGGTTGAGATTGGGGAGCGTGTGGAGTTGGAAGGGAGGAGGCATGTTCCTCACTCCTCCCTCCCAAATCTCTCCAGTTACTCCTAACTGAGAACTGGTAAAGTTAACTGTAAAGTTAGGCGTGCTGCTGCTCTCCGCTGCTCGACGTAAGAGCCAGGCACAGAGTGTGAGCTGGGGAAGTGTTCGGATGAAGCCAAAACCAGCACTGCAGCCTGCTCTTGTGCTAAGGGATGCTTGATAGCACAGTCCAGCATTCCTGAACCGGCTGCAGCGGCCTGACGGGTACCCAGCTAGGGGAGCTCTTCTGTGCCCAAGAGAAGAGCTACATTTCACTCCCACTTCTGATTTTTAAAGATGAACCTATTACCAATATACTACACTGTAAGTGTCAGAGTGGGGATTGTCTGTGGTCTCAGCTGGCTTCTCCGGTTTTCCAAGATGTGGCTTTTCCTAAAATGTGTGATCTGGGTATTGAAATGGCAAAAAAAAAAAAATTGAAAGCAGGGGTTTTTATAAATTTAAAGCGTGGTCCCTTTTATGTCATCGGTGATCTTGTGAGCGCCTCTAACTTCCTCTAAGAAAAGAAGATAATGCCCGCATTGAAGGTGATAGAAAACGCTCCTAGGAAATGCAACAAGAAAATGCAGGAGGTGGAAAGCAGAGCAAAGTAAGTATATGAATTTGTTGAGGCTCAAGAGGAAGTTCAGAAGGAAAAATCTATTGTTATTAAATAACAGTGGAAATTCAGATAAATCGGTAACAATGAAAGAAGGAAACATCTATTCCGCGATCCAACTCAATGCTAATGTAGCTTGAGTATTTCTAAGTTATGCCAAGGATGGCTCTAATCTGAAGTCTTTAAGCCTTTCCCCTGCAGAGTGTGCTCTGTTATCCCATTAGCAGTGAGACAGTCATCTCACAACCCAGAAACGGGCTTGCGCTACACGAGCAGCCAGCACCTCTGTCGAGCCTCCCGCTGCCTGGCAATTTACAGTAACTGCCGAAGAAAAATTATTCCGACGGTAATGTGTTTGGGGTCTCACAGCTTCAAGTACAAGAAGTGCCTCAACACTAAAATAAGTGGGAAATAATTGTTTTTAATGGCAGAAACCCTGAATCTTTTTCTGGTTTCTCTCATTGTCACAGACTCGCTATTGCTGAATTAGAGATGCTGATTAAGAATAACAGCAAGCTTTCGCAACTCAACAAGTTAAGCCATTGTGTCGGTATAATTAGGGAACTAAATCTTTTACAGTTCAGTCAAGCGAAGAAATGAACTAGAAAATTTGAGAACTATTTTTAACCGGGGATTATTTTTTTCCCAAAAAACCCCCTCTGACAGCCATTGTAACAAAATACTTACAGCTCTCCTGTGCCTTCATAAGGCAACACTTTCATGCCCAGAATACAATTTTTGGACTGAGAATCGATCTGCCTTTTTATTCATTTCAGTCTTATGCGCAAATCCATACTGGCATGTGCAAATGAAAATGCTGAGGGCTCGATCGCTGCACCTACTTTATAAATTTGTCCCATCAAGTTTTCTAAAGATCATTTTGTAAATTTGGAATTTCTGATGCAAATGATTTCCAGGAGACATTACTGTGCCTGTATGGGAGAAAGACAAATGCCAGAATGTATAATTCACTTGAAATTTATTCTTGTATATGCTTGTGCCAGATGATCTAACTTTTATGAGGAAAATGTTAGCGGGCAAAAAGGTAGCGATTCTGGGAGACTCCTGGGTTCCTGGAACCTCTGGGAACCAGTTTAGCTCCCTGGCTGTCATTACTGGTTATTAAAGAGGAAGCCTTCCTTGGGTTTGTTACGCTGTTAATTAGGGTTTCCCAACTTGAATGGTAGTCAGCAGTCCGTAATTTCTTTTTCCAGCTCTCTAATGACTGCAACAGATTTAAAAATTGGTGGTCGTCTCTTGCTTTGGGCCTTCACTACACTTCACTACAAGCTTCACTACCTGGCCAAAGGGATCACAGCATAACTCTGCGGCTGCAGCACGCTGTTTATTTAGTCATGCATCCATATGCTTAAAACTATATGAAAACCATTTTGGTTTGACTGTAACCTTTATCAACAAAGAACTTGCACGCTGGCTAACCACACTTCCTCAGGCTCTGCAGGACAACCCTGCTTAAGTTTCTAGTGCCACCATTTCATTTTGTGGCTCCTAAACAGAGGTCTTTGTGAGTACAGGCATGTCCAGCCGAAGCTGAGCCCAACTGAGTTGATCATAAGCTGCGAGTTATCAGTAGTTTTAAAAGGAAATCTTCATGGTTAAGGTTTAAAATAAACTTTGACTTCATATAGTTTATGATACTAAAAACTGGAAGCAATAAGCTGTGTTGTTTGTCTGCGAGGACAACAGAAGATTTCCTGGTAGGACCCCTACGCATGCCCACGTGCGTGCAGACTCATGCGTGTCTGAGAATCCCTGTAACAAACAGAGACAACTGCATTGATGTGCACATCAGCTATCACGGATATTTTACTCCTACTCACTCTATCAAGTTTGCGGTTGTCAGATGCAAGAGAGATTTGCTTCTCAAAGCTGCAGAACAAGGACAGGGTGCTGCTGTCTTGCAGTCCCAGGGCAGGCGTCTGCTACCTGCACTTCTCATTGTTGGGACCAAGCTTAGGTGGGAGTAAGAAGTAAAGGATGCATTCGATATCAGCGCCCTGGCAGAAAAAAAAGTGATCAGGACAAAATGCTTACACAAGTTTTCTGTGAAAGGGGGACTGCTTAAATTTACTCTGAGCAGTTTTTGGTATGCAAACGTTAATTGTTAGGCTCTTTGCTGCTTTAGCTATGTAGACAATTTAATGCAATTTTAGGTTTTATATGACTGAAAATCGTCTCACAAAATCTACTAAAGCTTTAGCACAGAAATCATCCGCTCTTCTGCTCTCACAGTAGCTTCACTCTTACAATACCTATTAGAAAAATGAAGAGAAAACCCACAAACCCAACTCATTAAACAAATGGATGAACAGAAGAAAACCACACGGTAAAAGGTCATTACAGGATATAGCGGCTGATTTACAAATGAGGGAGCACGAATGTTCTAGCTGAACAACAACAAAAAATGTTACATGCCATTGCAGAGCTGCTGTGCAAATTAATTTCAACCATGCAGCTCAAACAGAAATTATTTAAATGCAGCCTGAAAACTTCAAGCTGATCTCAGCACAGTTTCTGCAATACTCCTCACGTTCTCCTCCCAGAAGAAATTCCTGCCCATTCCGCCTATCGCCTTTGGGCTAACTATAGAAATGTTCTGGGAAAACCCGATCTCTGCACCTCCTGGAATTATCCTCTGTCCAGGCAGGCTTCCCACATCATTTATTAGCTGCTGGACTTGGTTGTATAGAGAAGAGCATGTAGGCGTTACTGGTGGTAGGACTGAACGGGTCAAACCAGACTGCTCCAGCTTGCTGGCCATGAGGTTCATCAGCCAAGGTTGGAGCACGTGTTCGGACTCCCTATACCTCTGCTCTGCTTGCAGGAAACTTTATTGTAGTTTCCTTTGCTGTATTTTGTTGTTGTTGTTGTTGTTGTTGTTGTTTGGTCTTTCTTCTGTCGTTCCTTCACTGTCCTCAGTCCTCTTACCTATGGGCTTTTTTTGTTTATCCTCTTGCTGGATGGTCTGGTCACCCAACCTCCAGGGAAGAGCATTGACCCACCTGAGGCTGAAGCAGCTGCCCAGGCAGGAGGTACAGAGAGCTGTTCACATTTGTTTTGGTACTGGGGTGAAATGGAAGGAAGCCCCTATTTTACATCTTGTTTTGACAAATTGCCATACTTTGTGGTTTTACTGTTCGGGGATTTTTTTTTTGTGATTTCCCCTTCAACCAGCCGTTGGGAAACACCTCCTGAAAACACTGCAAGGCTACTGGTAAAACAGGCAGAAAATTTTACTAAATTTCTGAATATTTTAAGTATTTGAAATTGTTGCCACAGCTGCCTCCATCTGAGTTCTGATGAAGGTAAGTTACCTCAAGCAAGGTAACTCTGATCGGGACCTTTCCTGACTGATGGCTCCGGCCTGGGCTGAAATGGGGTCCTGGGCCATGGGAGGGTGGGGGGAGCCTGGCGGGGCTGGGCAGGGACAGTGGGTGCCCTCAGGGGCCCGGTACTTTGTAACTGACAATTTTCTGCACTCTTGGCTTTCATTTCTGCCACGAGTCACTTTGAGGGATGTGCTGGACACCCACCTACATCTGAGCTGACTCACTGCTCTAAGGGCCGGGCTATCCCACCTGCACTCGCTAATAATTGCTGAAAGAATAGAAACACACTAGCGGGTTATTGTCTGTAGATCCCCAGAGTAAGCATAACAAGCATGGCAAGGGTATATCTTCTCTGAGTCTCCTTGACGCACACGCAGCTCTTTTGCAAAGGGGGTGGGGTCTCCTCTTGGCTATTGGGACCGAGTCAAGTAACGTCTCCACCATGAAGAGTCATGCCTGCTTCCAAACTGAGCAGAACCAGGTAGCTAAGCAGCCCCTTCACGTTTCAGCTATTTTTGGGTTTTTTCTACTTGGTCTTGGTGATAGGGCTTCCAAACGGGTTTCACCCAAGCTCATAGTCTACAGAATGATTTGAAATAAAGGCGTTTCTTAGCAGTGGTACCACCTCGCCTCTTGAGTAATGCAGCCATAGCGGACTTTCCCTTGATGAGCACTGAGGACCTTCTCTGTGGCTCTGGTTTGAGTCATCTCCTGAGGGACACCTCCTGAATACACAGACCCAGTCAGGAGTACATGGCCCTCTTCCAGCTGTCCTGGGCCCTGGTGTCCTGGCTTGCTTACAGTCATCAAGGATATCGGTCAATCCAGCCATGCCTGGTACTTTGGGAAACTCTTTAATCTCAGTTCCCTCATTCTTGATCCATTTTGTTTGTTGCTCTTCTTATAAAATTCTTTTTTTCTTTTTTTTTCTAATTTACAGCATGAACTGTCTCCATCCAAGAGTATCTTGGGCTTTGCTGTACCACACCTTACGGAACCGGCAAAAAGGTTTTGTAGGGAAATCTAAATCACTGCTTTTCACAGTAGTTTGGCTTTACTGACTTCAAGGGTTGAGATGATGCCTAGGGATTGCTCGGGGATTGCTCAGTGCCATCCATCTTTCACAGGGGAAGCCTGACAGTTATTCTGCAAGGAAGTCAAATAGATCAGTTTGCTTAAATGTTTTGTCTGGGATCTAAGATGCCCTGTGTCTATTTACTTGGTTAATTTATCTTTATCCTGTGGGAGTCCTAAAAAAAATTTAGTTTCTCTTTAAAGGGCTCCTGTGAAAACAATTAAAGTAATTAAAATTATCTGTGTTTGTGTTAGGAGACGTGTTTTCCTTCCCTACGTGGCCCAAATAAGAGCTGCCTGTGATCTGAGTTCTAGCCCTACATGTTGCAGGATGGAGTTTTACTGCCTCGACCACAATTCCTTCTGCCCAATAATCCGCTCAAATAGCAAGCGTTTAACGTCTTTTCTGATTTAATTAGCAATGCCTCCAATTGACTCATGATGAAAGTAAAACTGGTGCCAACACCAAGCTGTGTGGCTTTGCTGAATGCTGTCTGTCTCAATTTCTGCTGCCATTGAATGAGAAGATAGTCGAGAAAATTAAAACAATTTGATAGGTTTAATAGATTATAGTGATATATCTCAAGTTTTCAAATGATGGACATTCGTCAGTCATCAGTACCCTCATCAGCAATCAGTAGGTAAGGAGATAGCTTCTCAGCTGAAAAAATACACAGGTTTCCACTGTAATCCAAAACATCTTAAACAGTATTTTCAGGAAATTAGAAGTGTGAAAGGATTTTAAAATTCAAAATAGGTTTATCTATTTCAGTTTGGGAAAAACCCAGGCCAAATGAAACAGCACATGGCTAATATTTCAATCCCAATTAATTTGCCAATCAAACTGGACTGCTGGCTTTCTATTATAATTTTAAGATGTGTAATTTTGCAGTTCAGGAATAAAAAAATAATTCATTTTCTCAGCTTCTCTTTGAATAACATAGCTTTTACAACAGAGTAAAACCAATTACTTATAACAAAACCAGAAAGGGTATTTCCTGTCTGCACCTTGCAGTTCTCCTGCTCGTATTAACCCCGTCTGCTCTTCACATTATCCCTTTCTGCGTCAGCCTGCATCAGTCCAGAAGCAGCGTCCTCGGAAGGCGACTCTTCAGATGCGGCTGCAAGAATCATAAGCTTATCAGCATGAAACAGCTATCGTTTCAGTTTGGTAGAGTGGTGTACTCATGTTACCCGTGTTACCTATTGACAGAAATGTGTTTTATTATGTATTTCTGATGTAGAAAACTGTATTTAGTGGTTGAAATACAATAAAGCTAAATCAAGAAAAGATGTCACCAAAGCTACACTACATATTATAATACTAAGTTGCAATAAAACCAATTAAAGCGTAAATGAAATTAAAGTCAGGTCTTGATTATTTTTTTTACTATGCTATACTCAGTACAGTAAATTCAATATCAAAATCATTCTGTTAATACCAAGATTACCTTTCCTTATATCAACTCTAAAAATGACTTTGAGTTCGATCAAGAAGTCTAGACTAGAGAATTTTACTGAATAAATGTAAAATGTAGCTGAACAGAAAAGCAGAACTATTCTTTTTTGCATCACAAACTCAGAACCAGTTACACAGCTCCCTTTAGTTTTTGTTATGATGAGGGGATTATTCCTGTTATTCTCACATTCCTGTCACAGAACCTTCATAATACAAACATTAGCAAAATAGTTTCAGTGGGACTCTTAACAACCCTTAATTAAACAGGAGCACATGACAGACTCAAATCTCTAGGTTATTTTAGGTGCATAGAATAGTTCAGAGACTCTCTTTAGGAAAATATTTAGGATCATGTTGAATCTGGGGAAATTTTTCTCACCTACGCTCTCCTATCATTGGCCTTACTGACAGCTTTTTTTTTTTTCCCTGCCCAACCCAACAGCCTTCAGCTCTAAAAATCACTCTGTGCAGTTCGGGACCTCCCTGCAGCTCTGGCTGGAGCGCTGCGGATGTGCTCTGAGCTTCTGCACTCTTTGAACTTCTGGTGGCCCACACCATTGCCTGTCCAGGCATCCTGGACAAACTTAAAATGGTTAGTTGGGCTAACTCTTGCTGGACACGCTCAGACTGATTGCAGGAGCCCAGCTCATCTGCGTATTCACAGCAAATTTGACACGTCTAAAAGATGCTGAGACTTCACGGCCTCACCACTAGTCTCTTTGGCTGTGTCTCTTTGGCTGCTGACGTTGGCTGGGCTGCATGTAGCCATGTGCCTCTTACACATGGCACGCGCAAAGTTGTCACTTCCCTTGTCACAACATTAAAAAAGAAAAGAAAAAGAACATGGGGATGGATGTCCCTTTGGCAATAATAATAAACGAGTGAAAATAAAAGGTGGGGAAAAGCCGGGGGCTCACCCACTCTGTTTCCCCAGCCCTCGGGACTCTGGAAGGGCAGAGTCTGGTACTGCAGGCAAGGAGCTTGTCGTATAAGATGACATTTTCTCGCTGCTTCGGGGGAACTGGAGAGCATCTGGGATGCTTAGCTGTTGACATTGGGGTGTTTTCTTTTCCCATGGTTATCTGTTTTGGAGCATCTAGAAAGTCAATCTTGCCTCAAACATCACACATCTCAGACTCGATGCTCTTTTTAGGAATTTTACACACTCCAACCTCCAGGATTTACAGATCAATCAGGTATGAGACTCATGAAGACTCAAGTCCACTTGAATTTGAAGCAGGTCACTAAAAATGCAGTTATTTTTAAGCAAGCAACTTAAAAAGTGCTCACCGTTCTCCACATTACGGACTCTGTTGTTCTGCTGTCTTTCTCCAGAAAAATAGTATGACAGATACAAGCAGGTTTTTAAATTCTCAACACAGCCTTATCGCGCTGAATGGTCTTAAAAACACGTTGCCATTGTTTTAGTAGAAGTCATTACAGAAATTACTATTAGAAAAAAACCTCTAACACAACAAAGCCAGCTGCTCAAACATCAATTCATTGGAAAAATCCAGCTGAGAACTACTGCTTTTCCTTAGCATTACGTAAAACCAGATGGCTATCCTCGCTCTTGGTAACATAGCAGGTGGGGTAACTTTCCTGTTTAAAACTGGGTCATGGATCACCTGACTCATTTCTGAAATCGTGATAGAGGAAAACTGCATGAAAGCTTACCAAAAGGAAACCATTTGACATATAAACCTATTCCTAGGTCAGCTTTTCTCTCCTCATAAGCCTGTGCCTTAGCAGCTGCAGGTGATGTACCACCACCCCACTGCGGCACTCATTAGCCCACCCTGCTTTCACAGCTGGCGCAGGCTGATCGTCGTTGGGATTTTGTACCCGAGGCAAGTCTGACTCAGCCGTGTAGCTCGTAAGCCTGCATAGGGGTTTGAGGGTGTTACACTGGTCATTAAGAAGAATTACTAAATTAAAATCCCACTGCTCAATTTGAAAAATCCCCTGATCAGGCACTTTGGCAGAAAACAGCTGATGGAAGTAGCTGGCATAAATGAAGGAGGGTATCAGAGCAGACTGCAAGACATCACCGGGTACAGCAGGGGTTTTTTTTTTGCGTGTTTAAAAATATATGAATATGCCAGTGTGTCTCATTGTTATTCTGATATGCCCCTATATTTATGTGAGTTGCAGTTATGAAATGCAAATGATGCTAGCGATGTTCTGGTTATTTAGGTGCCAAAGACTGTGCAGTGATATTCCAGGCACCTGAGCGTGGTCTCAATGTGTACCTGATATTCTTCATCACCAGTGCTATACACAGTGTATGTAATATTGCAAGTATATAATGGCTTCATCCTGCAAAATGCTGAGCACTCTCCTCTTTTTCTGCTGAAAGTGAAACATGCTCCTGCCGCACTGGAAAAACTCAGTTTATATTCTGTTGGATTGAGCCTTATATTAATCTACTATAGTTACTTTTATTTTAAGTGCAGTGGTGTAGTCATACAACTACGCAGCCTCATCAAAAAATAAAACCGTGGTCCGTTTAAGAGAATAAAGGTTGGGAATGCCAGCTTTGTTAATTAATTGAAGTTCGTTGTGAGGAACATTTAGGATTTAAACGTCCTAATATAAAGTGCTAATTCAAAGGATAAGTGACAGCCACATAGCAGACAGTGTGTTGTTACAGATAAGGTATTAGAGTAGGATTCAGGCTATCTGGATGCCATCGCTTTTTCTTTTATGCTGAATTACTGCATGGCCTGGGACCAGTCTTTTCCCATGTCTGAGCCTCTCAGCGTTTGTTTGTCTGTGTTGCTCTTGACTGGAAATACTACTGTAATAAATAAAATAAGGACAAATGTGTAGCTCTTTGCAAGAATTAAAACCAGTATTATCGTTAAAAGGACACAACATAAATATCCAGGTTTCAGGACGAATTGAAAATTCAGTGCTCCTCTAGCCACACCATCTGCTGAGACCTAAAGACACACCTAGACTGGTATAGTATCTAGAGATAAAACAATTTGCAGCACAGGCGAATAAAAGTATCTCTTGCTGCAGCGGGCAGATTAAGCTGCTTTTTTTTCACATTCTAATCTGTTAGTCATGCACAGGGCTTAAGTATAGCTCAAGGTAGACCAGACATTGAATGATTTAATTTTGCACTATTTATTGAACTGGATTTAATTTGAAGATATGCTGTTATCCGCTGCTCAGCAGTTCTTCAAAAAAATGAATGTCCGTAATGAGATTTCTACCATGAACCAGTGATAGCGTCTTTAAAATGGGTCATGGGGCTGGCCTTCCCAGGCTCCTGTGACTGCCGCTGCCTTTATGACAGTCATGCAGGCTAACCTTTGCAGAATTCACCTGAGGGTCAAATTTAGGGGCACTCCATTTAAGGTACTTACCATCCCCTTTATTTTTGTTCAAAAAATAAGTGATGGGGGTCAGTAGCTTAAAGCAACTTCAGCCAGCACAGAAAGCAGAGAATAAAAATTAAAAGAGGGAGTCACGTTTGGAGGTGAGGGGATGAAGTGGTAAATCTGAGCTCAGCCAAGAAGATGGAAGCCGGTGGCCCTGCTGGCCCAGGAGAGAGTCCGCAGTGATTCCTGGGGAGAAGGGGACAGGCCCCAATTTCAGAAGCTGAAAAGGGCTGGGATGCCAAGAATGCGTAAATGTGGTCTGCCACCCGTAACGCATGTAATTACTGACAGCATCACAGCAAATCCCAGAGGGAGAGAAATGACCAAACATGGAAATATGCTTCGGGACAAGATGGAAAAGCAGCTAAATAATGGATACTATTAAAGCATGCTGAAAAGAGGCTTCTATTAATTTCAAAATTTTTGCTTTTATAGTTTCTGGAAGACTGCGAGCTCCTCCTGCAATGCTTTCACCAGCAAAGCCTTTCTTGGAATTTTTTGTGTGTGTGTGTGTGATTTTGGAGTTGAGTGCACTAAACACCAGAAGATTCACTGGCCAGGCCTGGAGACACTGTGCTTGTTCAGGGTAGGGTCAGACATTCTGGAGGCATTGCAAGATACAGGACAGTGTATTTTAAAGTGATCGGTCTCCGCACCACGTCCGTGCTGATGCTGTGCACAGGAGTGCGTGTTTCTGAGGCTTAGTCCTGGTTCACATTGGTCCTGCTGTCACATCTGCTGCTGTTCCTTAACTCATCTCACACATGGGACTTGGAAGTGCTGACCAGCAGCAAAGCCTGTGTGCTCCTTCGGGGCAGTGATTGTTGGCTGCCACGAACATTTCTTTTGGCTAGGAACATGAGGAAATACTTTTGTGAGGAACTAAGAAATTAAACGGGACTAACCTAAAATAGTCAAGTAAATAGGTCTGTTAGATCATCTACTCCCTTGCCGCATAAGCTGGCTTACTTCATTTAGCACAGTGAAAGATACGGGTATTACCTTCCATGATTTCCCGCTTTAAAACTGGACAGCAAAGCAGAGAATCAGATCCCTCATGAACTGAATATATCAGGAAAGCAATAAAGAGGCTGAATAGAAAATTGCCAGTACCAACCTAATGCATCCATCTTTCTCCCTCTATGTTTCTGAGTAAGACAAGGAGTACTCTCAATACTCACCAAGAATTTTGATGTTTTGTTTTTCCTTCTTCTCCTTCTCTCCTCAATTTCCTCTTAGCCACGTTCCTGGCTTGGTTACAAAATTTATTTGGATAGTAAATGTACACTTTTGGGATATGAATTGGAAAGGAATGCTAACCACCAGAGGGAAAACTGTGTTGTGGAGATAAATGCATACCTCACCTTGCAGCCCAGAGAGGGCTATAGCTCTTGAGTATGCCAGGTGGGATTGGTGGGGTGGGGGAATTAGGGAAACAAATTCTTTATTCGATGTCACTGTACTCCTGAATATTTTCCTTGGGTTTACTGATAAAATCCTCAGGGCTGAAAGTGCTGAAAAGGGGAAGGGTATATAAAGCAATATAAACTCTTTCCTTCTTCTGAGCAGCTGTTAGTCCAAGACAGCAGCTATGGATGTCCGTCTGTCCAAGTTAATTGCTGGTACTTAGTAGTGTTTTGGACACATGAGAAAGGTTACTTCTGATTTTTTTTTTTCAAGTTAATGAAAAGCATGGAGGACATTTTAAGGGTTTTTTTGCGTGGGAATTATGGCCATCGTAGTTCAAGGTGCTCCTGGAGGGCCTAGCCAACTGCATTAAAACACAAACCTAAAGAATACTGGAAAACAAATCCTATGATGATTACAAAGGGTATTACATTCCCTCTGTAATGCAGTCAACCTACGGGCAGTTAGATGCTGTATCTGACAGCAGTCGCAGAGGTGCACTTTCTTGTCCTCACACCTCCATATTTCTTCACACCCTATCAGCCCACTTTAATCTCTGACTCATAAACAGCTTGGAGATGACTAAACTTACTCCTCTGAGTTGATCTATTTCCAGAAATTAGTGGCAGAATGAGACTTTCAGGCAAATAAGGTGACCTTTTCCAAGTTAGTTGCTTCTTTGGCCATCACGGTCTCCTCAGAAACATGCCATTTTGGCTGCAGGCCTCCATCTTTCCCTTTTCCTATGGCAGCTGCACATTGATTCCCTCCAGCCCAAGGTTTACTCTGGAGACCCACCTTCAGTAAAGCAAAGCACTCCTCAGCCTCTCCTTGCTTTTTTAATTTGTCTTCTGCTATTATAGTATTAACTTCACTGTGTTTTGGACACAAGAATACAATTTGAGCATTTGGTTAAAATCTAACGTGACCAAGTTGACCTTTTTTCGTAAGAACTTCTTCAAGCTTTTAGTAACCTGAAAAAAGTTATACCTGCCCTCAGATATCAGATCATCTTATTTCTCAGTGTTGAGCTTCCTTATCTTAGTTCCATCTTGGAAGCTGCCCCAATTTATTGCCGTCTGCTTCTTGGTCAACAGCTTCATGGCATTGCTGACAGATTTTCTTGCTCTTTGTTACAGTTTTTCACCTTCCACCTCGTCTCCTTTTTTTTTTTTTTTTCATGTTTCATGTTTTATTTAGCCAGTATTAGTCTGGCTTCTCTCCTAGTTTGACTTGCTTAGAAGGCAACTCTTCCTCTTCTTTCACAGCTTCTCCTTCCGCTACTCTCTTCCAGAAGGTAGCAGGACAGACTCTAATTTAAGCATGTGTGGCTTAATACCATCGGTGCAATTTAGTGGAATTATGTTGTATTGCTCTCCCCTGAAGACAGGCCACCTGAGATATTGCCAGCTCACGCTGAAAGTGTTTTCCAAACCAGGCGACATTTGCCAGATGACCAGATGAAAAGTAAAACAAATCAAGAAACTAGCAAGTAGATTCAGAAAACAAACAAAAAGAAACAGAGCAATGGCTTAATACCATCGGTGCAATTTAGTGGAATTATGTTGTATTGCTCTCCCCTGAAGACAGGCCACCTGAGATATTGCCAGCTCACGCTGAAAGTGTTTTCCAAACCAGGCGACATTTGCCAGATGACCAGATGAAAAGTAAAACAAATCAAGAAACTAGCAAGTAGATTCAGAAAACAAACAAAAAGAAACAGAGCAACCACAAACTTTATTGGCTATCTGTGGTCGGAGCAATTCCCAAGTCCCCTC
>NW_008795487.1:1902800-1915006 GCF_000699145.1 Aptenodytes forsteri | reverse complement strand
GCAACCACAAACTTTATTGGCGATCTGTGTTCGGAGCGATTCCCGAAGTCCTCTCTGTGTTTTGTTCAGCTAGGAGCTGCCAGGACACGTCTGCGGCTGGTTGGAGCCAGGAGCTGATTCCCTTGACAAGCTGTATGCCCTGGCACTATCTCCCCTGCTACAACCTGCTGTTTACAGCAAAGCTCTGCCAACGAATTTGTCGGCACACTGGTGATTCAGCTGAATAGAAACACACTTCTGGAGACATCCTGTATCCCACGGTCATGACACTTCAGTTTTAAACATGGTATCAATGTATGACTCCCCAGTTTGTGAAACATCGTCTCAGATAGCATTAGCTTGTGATCTACCACCGCACTTCGGAGAATCCAGGCCGGCCACCCGGCCTGCCCTCTGTTAGTATCAACTTATCAATAGATGGTTCACTTTTACATCGTGCAAAGTCTCCCTTTTGACAAAGAGGTTAATTAAGAGCTCAATTTATGAGAATCCAAGCATAGAAATTTTCTATATTGCAGGCCTCAACAGCTACTTATTTTACGACCATTTCAGGGCTAACAAGAAATATAGCTTATTACTAGCTTTAGACAAAGAGTAATTAAAATAACTTGGGGATTGCCCCGATTACAGCTTGTAGGATCCCGTGTTTGCTGACAGAAAGATGACAAGTTTGAAGGGGCTTGTAAGAATTTGGAGGTGACAAAGTGAGGTGCTCTTCCTTAAAAGGATTAGAGTCTCATCGCAGTGTTATAAAGCAGAACTAAGTCGAATGAAAATATGTAGGTGTTCCAGCCTCAGAAGGAAGTTCATGCATATGTGACCAGGCAGGGCAGGAACGACTTGTCTTCAGGCAAGTTAAGTACTTGTTTGGCTTGTGGGACCTATAGGAGTACAAGTTACTAACATATACCTGATCATAAGAACGACCTGCAATATACTCTAGAACCCACAACCCTTCCACAGCTTTTCTGCTGTTCATGGCAGCTAAAACAGTGTTTCAAAATTGTTGGGATCCATCATGACAAATGATGGCAAAGCCAGCCAGCTTAAATCCTTTCCCTGAAACCTTGCAGAACTAAACATTTGCTCCCCCGAAGCCCTTAACTCTCAGAACTTCCCCACCCATAAGTATGCCAAGGCTGTGTATGAGCAAGCGAATTTTTATTATATAAAAATAATCACAGTCAGGAACTTGCACAAAAAATAAGAAAAAATAGAGATCAACTTTGACAGAAGCTCATCCACATCCAAGTCCCTTTCTGTGATTTCCAGATGGCATCCGTATTATCACTTGTTATGGAAGTCATGTTGATGGTGTCCTAAATGTGTCTGTCAATCGTCTTGCTGTGCTTGATGCTGATGTGGGCTTGTCCTAGTTAGAATTCTTGCTGTTGTAAGAAGTTCCTTCTCTGAGGATTTCCTAGGAGCATTTGCTTCGGAATAAGCCAATCTTTTTATTAGTCACCCTAGTGGTTTTCCATGTCCCCTCACCAAAAAGTATGAGGTCTGCACTGAAAGCATGTATTTCTGGGACGTTCTTAATTTATGAAGGTTGTTTGTTGCTTAGACATTCATTGCTCGTTGCCTATGCAGCTAAATAAAACTATTTTTGTCCTGTTCTTCCTGTAATACTTCTCTATGCATTCAGGTGGTTTGGAATGCATCTAGGAATACACTTTGATTTCTTTTATTGAAGAACAAATTTCTTTTGCACTGAGTAACATTGTTAACAGATCAGGGCATTCAGAATAATTAAAATAATCCAAAGAAATCCAGCTACTCGCTACAGTTACCCTCTTCGCGGCTAGTAGTGCAGAAATAGTACTGCAGTTAGGGTGATGTGCATCACGCTTCTGATTCTGGAAAAGTTATCAGTGGCAGGCACCACGCTCTGCGAGTACGGCTTGCATCCAAGCTAGTAAGTCCTACCAGCACCTAAGCTGCCGTGCAGAGCTCACTGCCTTAGTCCATATGGAGGCAGTCCGTAAGTGGAAGGGCATCATCGAATCATGCGTGTCAGCTCTACGAAGAAGCACTTCAGTGTTGTGTTGCTGGGCTCCTTATAGCGCTGTGCTCCTTGTTGCAGCTGGAGTGTGGTCTAGACACATCTGCGTAAGCTAGGTGTAGAAATCTGTTTGAACCTGACAGGTTCAGGTTATTCAACTTGCGCTCAGTCATGAGAAAGTGTTTATGTGGTTTCTGGACTTTGATCCCAAAAGCAATGTAGCTACATTCATACAAGCTAGTAAGACATGCATGAAACCAGCCTGTACGTCCCTGCACCTGCAGCACTCTTCTATGTAAGACCGGTAGAAAGTGGCAAGCAGACTGTATGCCTTCCAGCCACTCCTGGTGGCCTGCTTAGCTGCTCCATACGGAGCTCAGGATATTCTTTGGGGACTGCTTGTCTCTTTACCTGTTTTGCACTCATGAAGCTTGCTTTGGTCTTCTTTCTTCTGCTGCTTCCTGTTAAGCTGTTTTGCTATTGCTGTTATTCTCCCTACTTTATAAGTAGTTCTCTCATGTTTTTGCATGTTTTGCTTTTTGCAGCTGCTGTTATGAAACTGAAGCAGCTTTTCAGTTGTAGCTGCAACATTGAGTGTTTCTGTCTCTTACTGGTGGACTACTGGAGACGTGTCTATTGGCCCTCTCCATTTAAATGAGCTTCCAGTTACATGCTAGTGTCAGGACCATGTTCGCCAGCCAATTGGGCATGTACGTTTGCCTATAATTGCTAGATTTTCCAGAAATGTCTTTTCGCAGCACACTCTGGAGAGTTTCATGGCATTTTATGTATCTGTAAGTAGAGCGCCGTGAACCAACAGCATATTCACAAAGCAGAATTTTACTTAATCATTCACCATTTTGATTAGACTCAGAACCAGTCCAAACATGCCCAAGTTTTTAAACAAACCATCCTTGTTATTTTTGCATTAAAATTGCTACCTAGGCACTAGATATCACCCCTAAAGACCTTACGGAACACATGCTGTAGTAAGTTATAACAAGAACCTTCACCTTTTCTGTTTTTAAAATAGGTTTTCAATACCATACGGTTGCTACTTTTTTCTGATCTAGAAATAAACTAGTAGTTCTTTCACTGAGGGGTTCTCTCCGAGTCAATGCTTGCTCTGCTTCCAACAGCACTGAAACAGCACTGCCAGATTTCTGTCACAGAAATTCTGGAAGTGGACAATGGTGATTTTTGTTCTGATGTATAATTTGCTCGAACTGGGCCACCTACTAATAGTAATTTTAAGGATATTAAAAGCTCTCTATTTTACCAGACATTTTACCACTTTCCCTCATTAATCTCACATTCTTCAATTCAATTTTCATTACTGATATGGCCTACAGGACTTTTCAGGATCTGGCTTTCTTCTGTGTTTTGGCAAAAGGCCATCACATTCCTCAGATTAAGCTGATCTGTTGTTGAGGCCAGCTTGGCTCCCAGTATTTCTTTCAGCAGCAAGACTTGTTTTATGCAATAGGAAATCCTCTGAGCATAGAGGTGTTGGGTGAGGATGAAAACATTATGGCCTCCCTAGCAACAGAGCTACCTGGGGTTTATCACTTGGGAATGACCTGCTGAAAACCCATTATTATCCATTCCCAAATCCTCCCTCCTTGATTGTGGCTTTTTGGGAATGCTGTGCGAGGTCATGGTGGGTAAACTCTGGTTAGTCCCATAACTCTCATGGAAAATCATATAAGTAACTTGGTAAACATTCCCTGCCCCCGCTCCCCAAATTTAAACACTTGCGGTATCTCAGTCACAGATCAGCTGGATGAAGATTCCTAGTTCCCAGATCACCTGGATAAAAGGGCTAGTAAAACCTTCATAACTGATATAATTTTTGCTCACTGAGCATCTCCAAAGGGATGTATTTGCTAAGCTCAGCAAAATGTGTAAGCCAGCTATAGTGTAAGGCATATAGCAAATGCTAATTTGTCTGTAAAACTGCAGTCATGATCTAATGCAAATACTCCTTTCTCTATAGTGATGTGCTACCTGCGCAAGCTGTGGGACTAAATTGCATGCAGGCATAGATTTCATCCCCACTAATGCAAAAGGTTTGTGCGGTATAGAAGTGTGGGCTTTGGTGCAGATTAGTTGATTTTAAAATTAAAAATCATGAAGGATCCTCATCTCCAGCACAGTTCTCTGTACTAAAAAGAATGTACAGAGTTCTGCTTTTTTGAACATACAGACAATCAGAAAAATTGACAGTTTTCATCACCAAGCTCAAAGTCCAGAAACCACATGAACACTTTCTCATGACTGGTGCTTTGGAGCACCAAGCTCCTCCTCACCAAGCACCCCACAAATCTCTCTTCTCAGGATCATACTGCTATGTTTATTTAGACTGCTCTGAGGTCTGCCTACCTCTTTCACCATCTGGACTCTCTCTCATCCTTCCAGATGCCACTGGATCAAAACAGTTCTTAGAAAGCCCATGGTGGTTCCTGAGAAACTTCTGAGCAGCTGTCATTTTTCTTCCTTTTAGGCAGGGATATTACCAGTGTAATTGGGTAAGAAGGCTGCCTTAATCTCTGCTGCCAGCTCAGATAAATGAACCTGTAGATTTCTTGCAATTGTCTCAAATGAAGAATAAAGGTTACTTCCAATTATTTCAACTTGGTTTAATCCATCTTGTAATCATATTAAATTACCAGTGATCTCATAAACAATTTTTTTCCCACAATTTAGCCTATTATATAGCAATTATGCCATTTGCTGTATGTTCTTTAGAAATTTTCAGCTCAAGGACAAGCCCAAATTAATTTCTCATACTTCGTTTATTCTTGAATGTCATCTTTACACTGTGTCTTCCATTCTATGCCTGGAAATCAGATTCAAACCCCACCACCACCACTGGAGCCCCAACTGCAGTTCCATTACTCAGCTGAATAAAAAGAAATGCCCTTGACAATACTAATGTTGTCACCGCTCGGAGTGGGAAACCTCTCCAGCCCAATAGACAAGGCATTGCTCATTCCAGCGTAGCACCTGAAATGACTTCAGATTTGCTGATTACCTGTACATCCAGGAGCTAGTAACAGATTCACGCAAGCATAATGTCTGGAAATAACTGAAAACTATGTAGGCTTTTCTGGAGAGGTATGAAGAGGTGTTTTCCAAACAGCACCCCTTGGAAACTTCTGAGGGCCATTCAAGTCAATGGGACCTGGCAGTATTGTGTTCCCCTTTGCACGGTTGCAGATGACTGCATGAGGTAGAAGGCAGTAGTGAATCGAGCCCAGGTGACTGAGGTGTGTTTGGGTGCCAGGACCGATGCCGCTCACTTGTTTCAAGTACAACAGGGAGTGCTAACTAGTACCATAATACCAAATCCTATCCCTCTTATCATTTGTCTTCACTTGTATTAGCTTCTTCTTAAATGCAGACAGGTCCAAGAGCAAACACATACTTTTCGTTTCTGACTGGTCGGTCTACCGTATGTGAGAAACGGTGGTCAAGGACTTGATATCAGCGTGCCAGCTAACATGAACTGTTAGGATCACAAAGCTATGCAATCTACAGTAGCTGAGGACTTCTCTGGAGCGCTTTTCTTCCCAGGTGAATGACTGGACATTTTCTACCATGATGCATGCCCTGGCATCCTGTGCTGCAGTTCTAGCAGTGAAAGTAAAACTGGTGGTGATAGGGTAAAAGCCTAGTGAACACAGAGTAGTGCAAGAAGATAAGAAGGGGTCCACGGCCAGTGGTGGATAGAGGTTACAATGGGTACAGAATCACAAAATGGCTCAGGTTGAAAGGTACCTCTGGAGGTCATCTAGTCCACCCACCCCGCTCAAGCAGGACCACCTAGAGACAGTTGCCCAGGACAATGTCCAGACAGCTTTTGAATATCTCCAAGACTCCACAACCTCTCTGGACAACCTGTGCCACTGCTCGGTCACCCTCACAGGAAAAAAGTGTTTCCTGATGTTCAGGGAACCTCCTTGAAAAGAGCCTGACTCTGTCCTCTTTGCACCCTTCCTTCTGGTACTTATACACATTGATAAGATACCCCCTGAGCCTTCTCTTCTCTAGGCTAAACGGTTCCAGCTCTCTCAGCCTTCCCTCATAGGAGAGATGCTCCAGTCCCTTAATCATCTTCGTGGCCCTTCATTGGACTCTCTTCAGTATGTCCATGTCTCTTTTGTACTGGGGAGCCCAGAACTGGACACGATATTCCAGGTGTGGCCTCACCAGAGCTGAGTACAGGGAATGGATCATCTCCCTCGACCTGCTGGCAACACTCCTCCTAATGCAGCCCAGGATACCATTCGCCTTCTTTGCTGCAAGGGCACATTGGTGGCTCATGTTCAACTTGATGTCCACCAGGATCCACAGGGCCTTTTCTGCCAAACTGCTTTCCATCTGGGTTACCCCCAGCATATATTGGTGCCTGGGGTTGTTCCTCCCCAGGTGCAGGACCTCACACTTCTCCTTGTTGAACTTCATGAGGTTCCTGTCAGCCCATTTCTCCAGCCTGTCAAGGTCCCTCTGGATGGCAGCACGACCCTCTGGCATACTATCCACTCCTCCCAGTTTTGTATCATCAGCAAACTTGCTGAGGGTATACTTCCCCATCATCCAGATCATTAATGAAAACATTGACCAGGACTGGGCCCAGTATTGACCCCGGGGTACACTGCTATTTACTGTCTTCCAACTAGACTTTGTGCTGCTGATCACCACCCTCTGGGCCCAGCTGTTCAGCCAGATTTCAATCCACCTCACTGCTCATCCAGCCCATACTTCAACAGCTTCTCTATGAGGATCTTATGGGAGACAGTCGTGAAAGCTTTACTGAAGTCCAGGTAGAGGATATGCACTGCTCTCCCCTCGTCTACCAGGCTAGTACATGCCTGAAGAAACTTAATCAAGGGATTTCGAAAGTTAGATGCTGCACTTTCTCATAGATTAAAGAGTTTTACAAAGAAAGCTTATACGGCCAGATCCCTTTGTAAACAAAAGAAATCTGCATTTAAATGTGAGAAGATTTAGATGGTCTCGAAAGCCCAGATATAAGGTATTTTTCTGTACGAGGGAAGAAAGCTGTTTTCACATTCTTGTTTCTCTATAGATAAAGTGATTGCATATCCGTGCAGCTGACAAAACCAAGCAACCATACCACTACACAAATTGTAACATTTCTGCACGTAGGAACAGAATAACAACACGCTCCCAGAAGGATCTGTCATGGGTGGAAACTTAAGCCAGTGTGTTTACAATGAAAAGAAAAATCAAGACAGTTCTAGAAGAACAAAATATTTTTAGTTGGAAAAGGTACAATAAAAGAAGAAAGCATGTACATTTTTTTAGCAAAAAGAAAAGCAGCATACGGTAAAACTGTCTAAGAGAGTTTGAAGGCTTTAATGGGTGGGAAAAGTGAAGAAAGCAGAACCAGAATATAAATGGCTGTGAGGGGCTCCACAAAACAAAACACTTGCTAGCATTCGTGAAAGTCAAGCCCAGTTCCCACAGAGGATTAAAGGAATAGTTCCTCAGCCTAATCCACAAACAGGTAAGAAAACCTGGGGCCCAGGGCAACCCCACTCACCTTTTGGAATTATATTACTGAAAGAAAATGCATTATATCCAAGTAAAAATTCAGAGTAAAGCATCATTATTTCAGCAAAGAGGCTTTCCATGGATCCAGTTTCACTAAGCTACAACCTGACTGTTGAAGTGTAACTATTCGGTAACACTAGAGATATCTCAATATTCTAACAATTTGCTGTTGACAGTGAGATAGCGACCTGGCATACAACACGAATTCTATGTTCTGTGACTGAGTGGTGTTGTTGGTGGTGGTTCATGGTGGTGTTGGGTTGACGGTTGGACTCGATGATCTTAGAGGTCTTTTCCAACCTCAATGATTCTATGATTCTATGAGTCTTCCATGAAACCAAGCAGCACAAGGTATTACAGCGCTACCACTACTGCCCTGATGGGATGGATCACACAAACCTAAGCTGAACCTCACAGTCTGTTACACTCTATCTATGTTAATAAATCTGTACCAAACCATGTAAATATCAATCACCCATCTCTTGCTTGTTCTTTTTTTTTAAAAAAAGGGGTTTTTTGAAGTCTCCTGCCCAGCTCTTTTGTTTTCATTTTTCTCTATGTGCTGGCAGCATCCCTTAAGGTCTCCAGTAAGCCCAGTATCTGCTTTCTACCTCTTTCTTTACCCATCATGTCATATATGTTTGTGGGTTTTTTTGTTGATTTATAAAGAAAACTTTACAAGTCTGTAAGGTTTCAGCCACATGCATACCTGAAGGGTGACTGCTGGCCCACCCTGTCCTCCAAGGTCTGTAAGAAAAAATTACACAGTCAGAATTTTAGCTAATATTCTACTCTGTAGTCAAAATAATGCTTTAGGTGCATTAGAACTGCACAATGATCTTTGCTGAAACTGATGATAACGGTGTAATTAGAAGACTGGCAGTATGCATTCTGTTTCAATAGACAAATAACACGCTTGAGTGGAAATTTAACTGCACATTAAATCCTGATTTTTCAGCAGGACTTTAATACAATAGCAAATTCTTCAAATTACCCCTACTGTCCTACTGTCTTCTTTTCAGTTAGTCAGCTTGGTATCCTTACAATTTCTTTATCTGCACTCCTCTATCCTCTTTTTCCTTTAGGACTACATCAAATCTTTATCAGTCTCGCACAAAAATCTGTTGGATCTGCAATTAATGATACTTTTAACTAAGGCCCTGAAATGTCTATTTAAACATATATCCCACTAACAGGAAGCGCAAACCATTATAAATTGCAGACTTAAAGTCAGTTTCATCAGTTTTTGAAATCTGTCCTACATTATATTCAGTTGTGAAACTCCACCAGATGAAGAATTGAGAGTAAGAAGTTATGGTGCACTTGAAAAACTACTGTAGTAGAAAGTTATCAGATGACCTCCTTCCTGTTAAGGATAAAGATCAGGTACATGATCTTCCTGTTGCTTTTCAGCGGTATTTTTGTGTAACTTCTGGTATAAATCATGAGCTTATACCCTTCTCCAGTATTCAGTCATCTGAATTGATTTTTGCATGACCGTAAAGGCAGGTCTTACTCTTTACTGATAGCTCAGCACTCACATTAGTCTCATACATCCTAAAATTAGTGTTAAAGGGAAGTATAGCCACAACATATTTATGATAAATAACGGTTTTCTGTAACCCCCTCCAGCTAATTATTAAATAATTATTTCTATAGATACACTGAAAATGAAAAAAAAAACTTAAAATCTTAAGTACTTCTTTAAACACAGTATTTTAAATATATTCTCCATCAGTCCTGTGGAATTTATCCTGTGCTTTGCTGGTAACAGAGGTGACTGATGAAAGTGATGGGAGACCTGACTAGTCTCATGCATGAAGCGTGAACCTCACATAGCTGGCTTGTCTAATGGTCCACTGCATCCTAACATGTTTCACCTCATGCACTCGTTCTCCTCCTTGACAAATTGGCTCATCAATTGAGGTTGAGAGGCAGGGGAGAGATTGCCTGCTCAGAGAAGTTTCTCTAAAGGACACACAGTTCAGCAAAAGACTTGCATTCTAATTCCTCCTCCAATATGTGACTGGACACAGGTGTTTATATGACACTATAGAGAGGGACACATCTCCCAAATATGTGCAAGGGAGATCTTAGTTGAAATACATCTAGTTCATAGCAGCGTGACCTGGAAGGACAGCTGGGTGGGAAGTGACAGTTACCACACGAAAATCAAGGAATATTAAGTAAACTATTAAGCTTCCTAGCATTAAATCTTATTAAATAAATAGTTTAAATCTACTTTTAGAGAGGGCCTTCGTGCATTCTCCCTGCCCAGTGCTCCCTCCCCCAGCTGAAATCAAATACCAAGCCTTGCTACTGTAAATTGCCAAAACAAAAATAGAAATGAGGCTTATGATGAGGGAAAGAAAAAAAAAATGATTTGTAGCATTAAAGCCTTTTATGACTGAGGCAGCACAGATGTTATACATTTGTCCCAGCTCTTGTATCCTGTTTTGAAAACCAGCCACAGAGGGTGTACTTTCATCGCCCTGGAGGTCTTTAGGGTATGTGGTTCTTCCCTCACTTCTTGACACCTCCAAAGGAATGGATCAGTGAATTGATCCGGGGTAAAACTCCTGGCAAAACAGAAACAAGACTATTTTTAACCTGGATCAATTCCCTGTTTTGGTTCACTGTGTTGCTCCGCAAACAGCACAGTTGAGGGTGTGGTGTGAGGGGAAATGGACTTGTACAGGGCAGCCGGGAAGCAGGAAACCTTTCAGACGGCGCTGTCATTAAAGCCCATGTTTCATGGTACTCAGCCGGGGTAAAACTCCTGGCAAAACAGAAACAAGACTATTTTTAACCTGGATCAATTCCCTGTTTTGGTTCACTGTGTTGCTCCGCAAACAGCACAGTTGAGGGTGTGGTGTGAGGGGAAATGGACTTGTACAGGGCAGCCGGGAAGCAGGAAACCTTTCAGACGGCGCTGTCATTAAAGCCCGTGTTTCATGGTACTCAACTTGTCACCAGGCAGCTGTTAAGATCTGGAATCGCTCTCGCTGCAAAAATGTCTTTTTCTTTTTTCTGACGGGGTGCTGAAATGCATGGCTGCCACGCTCCTCATGTCACAAAGGGCACAGGTGACACAGGCATGCTCCTGTCATGCTGCAAAGCCTGGAACTTCCCCTCTGAACAGCGATCGACGTAATAGCACAGGTATGCTTAAATATATAGGAGTTAAGTGATAACCACAGTTACATTGTATAAAGAACACTTGAAGCCTTAATATCTAATAATTTTGTTTAAATGCCATTCACAGTATCCCAACTATTAATTAATACTGTACATACCATTGCAGTGTCTACTGACTGCGTAGACCTTTAGTTAACATCTAGGACAACAAATTATGGCTCAAAACATTGTTTGGCTACGTCAACTAAAGAGTAAAAAGACTGCTGCTAATCTGCAGTAGGAAACATATAATGTCAGAGGAGATGTAGGAACACCAGTAAAGCTTTATAGACTTCTCCTTTATATGTTTAGTAAGTTAAGGCTTTATAAGAAAAGCCCTGGAGCAGAGCTCCTCTGAGCTCATGTTCATGCTGAGCATCCTGCCCACAGGTGCACTGAGGCCATCACTTCCTTGCAGTTCTGCATCTGAATCCTAAAGTAAGATTTAGCTTACCCAGGTAAAAACATACTAGTGTTTCTTAATACACTACAATTTATAAGAATTTCAATGTTATTTTATTATTGTTAGGATTATGAAATTATACTAACTACTATGTTTTTACATAATTCTTCACAGTATGTTGGTACATTCAATATATTTTAACTTAAAAAAGGACATTTCTGAGGCCTTCTTTCTACCGCTCCTAGTGATCCATTGGCTGCTCCTTTTGTTGTGCCAATATAAATGTTTTAATGGAGAAGAGGAATAAAAAATTTTGGTGGGGTGGATTACAGTCCAGTATTTGTTGATGAGATCAAGCAAGACAAAGCCCAATGAAGGATATGACAACTGCAGCAAAGCAGGGACTGTTACAGGAATCAGTCAATAACAACATTTCCCACCAATTTGGTTAGCTTCTTTCTAGAAGAAAGCTCACAGCCAGGCTGTTATCCTTGCAGCCCTATAAAACCATACAGAAGGACAAAAGCATTTTAAGCTGCTCAGCAAATGTTTGACATGGAACTAGGACAAAACTGGTTTCTTACTCCACTCCCGACGTGCACGCTCATGTCCTGTGTACCGAATATCCACTAACGGAGGTTTACCCAGCTGTGCAAAGGCAGAGGTTCAGTCAGGGACGAGGACACCCAGCTGCCTCAGAAGAGCTGGGTGGCAGCCAGGCCTGTTGGTGTAGGGTGGTCTCAGCAAGATGCTGAAATGCGGTCCCTTAAATGATACGTACCAAATAAGTACAACTGAAAAGGGTCACAGGGTGGCTGGTGTGACGTGGAGCACATAGCCCTTGAGAAAACCTCTGAGGGATGGAGTGTCCTACCCTAACTAACCGACTTCTGATCCTCCTATCAAGACAGGTATTGCATTTTGGTTTGCTGAAACTAACTCTGCAACGCAGAGCCAGCCCCAGGCCCTTATTTGGATGGCTACTAATAGCCGATTACTCATCCCGGGTGATCATGCCTTTATGGGGGCGTTTCCGAAGAC
>NW_008795487.1:1902360-1902597 GCF_000699145.1 Aptenodytes forsteri | reverse complement strand
CGTCGGCAGGGGGGCTGGGGGCGATCGAGCGGGCCCCTTCGCCCCGCTCCCACCGGCGGGGAAGGGGGAAGGAGCCCCCGGCGGGGCCGGCACCCGGTGCTGGGCCGGGCCCCCTGCCGCGGGACTGCGGTGTGGTGTGACCCGCTGCCACCTGCTCGCCTGGAAACGAGGAGGGTGCCTTGTGGCTGGGGGGGGGGGGAAGGAGCCCCCGGCGGGGCCGGCAAGTGCTGGGCCGCC
>NW_008795487.1:1889828-1902083 GCF_000699145.1 Aptenodytes forsteri | reverse complement strand
GCTGGGGTGTCTTGCAGGGCCGTGTCCTGCCGTACCCTCCGTGCAGGGTGTCGGGTAGCGCTGGCGGCCGTTTGCGAGTCCCTGTCAGAGGGCCAGGGGCTATTACTCTGTCACTTTTAAATCTCGGTCTTTTGGGGCTTTTCTCCTGATCCGTAAAAAGGTACCTTTCAACATCTTCATTTAGCCATCCGAAATTTTGTTTGTTGGAGGGAAGTAAAGAAATAATCATTATATGTAAAGAGCAAATAAAGAGAACTCCACCAAATCGAGATAAAGCTTCTGGCCAAGAATACTGTGCTGCTTATATGAAAGGTTATCAATCTGCAGAAGATCATGTGTTTGATGTTATTTGAGCTTGTCATAAACATGGTCTTTATTAACCTGTAATATATATTATCTGTATCACTTAAATTCTATTACGCTGCCATCTAAAATGGTCTTATTAAAGTTTTACACACTGCTTTTTCAGTTATCACAGTTACCATTTCAGTGTCTGCTGCCAATTTTTACATGATCTATTTCCAGTTTCCTATACTGTCACTAACTGCTGCCTCTTCGGAGTCTTACGGACTTGCTTAACTTCATGCAGCAAGTACCTAACCCATTTAAAATCAATGCTACTTACATTTTTTTATGCTGTTTAAATCCATTTTTTGGGGTAAGCAATAGCATAACTGCATTGCATCAAGTCAGGCTGTGAATCCTAACTATTAATAGGCTCAAATAAGACTATTTTAGTAACCAAATAGCCATTGGTAAACAGCAAAGGTGAGTCTGAGGTGTGGGAGAGCTGAGTGTGACCTGTAGCCAGTGTTTTGACAAGTTCAACTCTTTGCTGAATTTTGAGGAGGCTAGTTGTATTCATTGGGAATGTAGGAATATGGTATTTGTAACTGCTGTCTCCCTATGTTCTTTATATTTACCAGAAATATTTTGTGTAACGCATCATAGGATTGCATTTATTGGTTTTGTAGCTGCATCAAAGTAGTTGCTTGTAACAGTTGTTATTCTGACTCTGCAGATTGGTAATGGTAGCAGGGTTTCTTGAGCCAGGTAAACAGCCTCTGTCTTCCATCTCCTCTTGTGACACCTCTCCTTCTGTTTCGGTGATCCAGTTGCTTGTGTAGCTGTGTGCTCTTTTAGATTGGGGAATTGTTGGATTGTTTGTTTGTTTTTAAAACAACATGGCAAGAAAACAGAGGGAGTGATGCAGAGTTGACAACAAACTGTTTTCACAGGGAGGTTTGGGAAGAGGAAGGTATTTATGCCAGAATTGTTGTCTAAGAAATGTGCGTGGAACTTCAGCCTGAGATTGACTAATACCGTATTTCCAAACCATGAGACCTTAGGTTGTAGCAAAAACTCTCTTCAGTTTCAAGTTTGTGAAACTTGTGGTTTGTACTGTTAGACGTGATGATGTTTCTATGCTGTAGTTCTCAGATTCATCTGTTTCTTTCCATGCAGCACAGTAATCCTATTCATGATGTTCCCAACTTGCCTAAAAATTGATACTTTTTTTGCGTGTGTGTGTGTGTTAGGGTCATTAATTAAACCTTTAAGTAATTGTAGACTAAAGGAAGTTCACTAATAACTTCCCTTCAGCTTAATTTTTCTTTTCAGTGCAGATTCTTTTTTTATTGTTGTCATTCCAGTCTGTTTTTCTAAATCTTCGAGTTCTTGTACTTGCCACCATTTTCCATTTGAACTAATGATTTCCTATGTAAGCTAATGTGCTGTAAGAAATGAGATAAGCTATATTTTCTTAACCTAAATGTCAGCTACCTAACATTTTATCGTGCTTTTATTCCAAAGCCTTATACACAGCTGAAATCAGACTAATGGGTCTCTAGTTAATAAAGTAATTTTTTCTTTTCTTTAATATGGGCATGTCTTCATCCTCCAGGGATGGAGGATGAAAAAATTAAAAATCCTTGCTACTTGCCTTACAGTTTCGTTTTCTAGTTTATTTCTTTGATATTGAGGTGATTTTTAGATTGTCTTTCCAAATTCAGCCTGTTTAGCTTAACTTTTGCTCCTGATTCAGATCCAGTAGTTTTCATTTCTGTCTGTGGTCATGAGAGTTTTACCCCTGTGTTCTGTACAGTTGTTGCTGGTAGCTGAGGCAAAATATTAGGTTGGCTTTGAGGGCCTACATATAGAGTATCTTGACCTTGTGCTCGCTGCTGTCACATCCCATTCCCTGGTTTTTCTCTCTATATAACTGAAGAACCTTATTCATATTCTAATTTCTTCTGCAAAGTCCATCTTACCTTTCATGAGTTCTTATTTTGTCCCTATACATACTACCTTTGGTGGTATATCTTTCTTTATTTTGATTAAGCTCTCTTTTCTTTTAGGCACTCTCCTTTACTATTTATAAAGGAGCTTCATTTGGGTTTAGAGGCCTTCCCACGTGGGTGTTTGTTTTGCCTGTGCTTGTGATGCAAGTCCCAGATAATTTTTGTGCGCTTGACACAGATGCCTTTGACAATACAGTTTTTCATCTCTTTGCTCCACTTGACTTAACTGACAGCATACTTTAATTGCTTAGTTTTCCGATACAGTAGTAATTTTCCATTCGGCTTAAAGTGCTGGCTAAATGTAACCTGCATTCCATTTTTCCATCTTTAAGGTCAATTGTAGTTAATCCTTCTTGAGCTAAGAGACACCAAGATTAAATTTTGTTGATGCTTAATGCTGTTGCTGAATTAAGCATGCATTATTAAACTAATAATGTTGTCCTCGTGTATGTAAATCAGCTGTATTTTCTTCCTTACTTAAGCTTCTTTTTTAAACATATTCTAATACACATTTCTTACACAGATTTCACCGTTTCCTTGACGTGAACAGTCACAAAGTAGAGAGGACGATAGAAGGGTAAGTTTTATGCTTATTGATTAGTAATGCATTAGTTAACTTTTTTGAAGCATTTTTGATACTATTTTTGTTATTAGAATACATGAAAAATTGATAGTTCATTCTGACCTTGGAAAAGCTGCAAGCTGGAAAAGACTAACGGAAAAATTTCTGAACTCGCCACTCCCAAGTATTGAAGAAACAAAGGTATGTATGCTGCAACTTCCTTGTTCTTTTTTTCCAGTACTCCTGTGTTTATACTGACAATGGGGACTTCACTTGTAATGTAGTTTTGGAAATTTGAGATGACTTAGCAGTGGGGTTTGCAGTTTCGTGGATTTGCAGGTCGTGGATTTTCAGGGTTGTATTCTTTAGTTTCCCCATTTATTTTAGAAATGTGTTTATTGTCTTGTCAGGGTTTCAGCATGTGCAGTTTCATGACTTAAAGGACATCTCATTGCAGAGCAGATGTTTTATGGTCAACATTGTACAAATGTTGTAGCTAGAATCTAGATGAATCTAGGTTCCCGTCTGTTCTAAAACAATGGCAAACTGAGCAGTTCTTACTCTTTGCCCAATTTTTTTTACCTTAAGTAATGCATCTGGACGTTTTGATTTTAGTATTTCCAAATGGAGTGCTCCTGCCCCGTAGCTTCCTTATTGAGCCTATGTATATGTTTCACTTTTGATACACTTTGTATCAAATCAGTTTAGGATAGGGACTGGATGGATATGGCAGAAGTTGTCTCACTTAGACACTTTCCAGTGTGGTAGTTTAATAATGAACTTGATCGTTGAAAACTGAAAGTTCCTGCTATTGGGAAATTTAAGCTTGTGATTTAAGAGGTGGTGCTCTATATAATGATATTCTTTAATAGGGCTGTGTGTTCTGAGTTGCAGTCCAATTTTACTTCCCATGGAACTGACATTTACCTTTCTTTGCACTGTAGTAGGTTTCCTCTAATTTGTGGGGAAAACCCCGGAACCCTCAATAGCTTACACATATCTTCAGTTGTTACACCGTACTCTGTAGATTTTTGAAAAAGGACCTTTAGTTGTGCTTGTTTTGAGAGTCTAATAAAATTGAAACCAAACAAACCAAAACAAAAGCCCAAGCAAGCACTTAATACTTGAATGTTGCAGGTATCCTAAGATTTGAAAAAGCCTTCTTTTTTTTGTTTTTTCCTTTTGGAAATGCAACTGGGGTATGGCTGGAGGTAGATAATATCTCATATTTGGGAAGTTAAACTGCATTTAGTTTTCAGCAGTGGCACATAATTGGGAAGACTGAGTATTTATCAGTTTTATGACTGGTAAGTGAAACACCAGCTCGCACACGTGATTCTGTCAATGACCTACTGGTGTTCTTTGACAAACTCTTGTAGAGTCAGTAATGTTCAGTAGGAACATAGTATATTCCATATATACTAGATGAGTTTGATGCTGCTTTATCAGAAATTTGAATTTTTTTTTTTAAAATACAAGTGGATCTCATTCTGAAACAGCTTTTTAAGTGTGTGTATGTATGTGTCAAAGTATATAGGATGTAGATTGCAGAATCTCCATATGTCTAGATATGAAATGGTCTGCTGAAGAACTTTGGAAAGTTAGAATTGGGCCACATAAAAATCTTTCTTTAGTAAGAAATGGTTGTGCTGCAAGCAGATATTAGGGAATTGACCATAACACAAATCTCTGCAGCATCCCAGTGTTGGCCCAGTTTTCTAACCTGATTGAAGGCCTCTGTTTCACAACTGCATTAGTGCAATATTGGAGTTAAAGATGCATCCTTAATGCTTAGCGTAGATTTTTCAGATGAGGGAAGATAATGTGAATGTGATATTAAAATGTAGCGATTTTAGCAAAGTGTTTTAGCTGACTTCATTTTAGCCTCTGTTTGAAATTATCAGCCATACGAATAGGGGAGCCTAAGACTTGGTTTCCTGCAGGCCCGTTACCTGTGTCCTTCCGCCTCATCCACGTTAATGTAGGTGTCCATTATCCCTTGTCCTCTGGTGACTTCTTACTTTCACAGTACTTCAGGGTTCCTCTTATCCCTTTTCCATATTCTCTGATTATCAGCTCAGTAAGAGGCAGCTTATGCTGTGGCTACTTTTAAAGTATTTGTATATTTATCGGCTAATTAGTAGGCAAAAGAGAATGGATAGCATTGAATGTCATGTTGCAGATGTTATTTTTGCAATTCAGGGCTGGGGAATGGGAACTAATGGGGAGCATTCCTGCAGATAATAGGCTGAGTTTGTTCCTAACCAAAATCTTTCAGACCGCTTACTGACTTGCCTTTTTTTTTTTTAATGTGTTCTAAAGACATATACACACTATTCCATACTGTCTCTTCTGTTGTGTTTGTCTGATTCTCCATCCAACACCACCTATGTGGAAAAACCAAGAGTCAAAGAAGTGGGTAAGTTTACAAGATGTTTATATTGCTAATGAAAGATACAATCCGTTAACGCAGTCTGATAAGAAGGACATTTTTCCTCTCCATTTTATTATCTCCTTCACTTCAAGGTGCTTTATTGATTGTCTTTTTATGATTTATACATTTAAAATAGCCTGCAAATCTTTCCTACCCCCATTTATGTTACATTGCCTAATTAAGTTTTCCAGCAACGAAAGTACCTCGGGAGCTCTTTTTGACTCGTACCGCTATCACATTACTAATGTTCTCCACCAGTTCAGCAGTGCTTACGTGCTCAAAGACAGACAACGGGTTTCTATCCTCAGTCTCTGTCTTGCACCTCAGTAGGAGGTCTGTTGAAACAGCTTTGGTGATGTAAATTCCTGTGTTCCCTACGTAGTCAAGGAAAGGGAGATACCTTTGAAGGTTTACAGAGAGAGGTCCCAGCTGCCTGCTGTCTAAAGTAGGACTGTTTCACTCAGTGCCTAAAAATGAGGCTTGTGCTTAAGTTTGAGTGGATACCATCCCCCATTTGTTTACAGTGTTGTATCATAGACTGAAAGAAGAATATTTCAGACTAACCTAAAGAAAATCTTGCATCTTAAGATTCCTTTTTGAATGATCTCTGCACATTCCCTCGGCGGTGTTTTGAATGCACTTTCAGCCCATTCCAGGAATGTGAATATGAAGAGGTTATCTCAAACAACACTAATTACAGTTGAGTAAGCTTCATGTTTAAGATATAATACATTGTAAGTGTGATTGTTATTTTTTAAGTATTACACATCACATCATGGATATGTGGTGTCTTTTTTGGAGATTAAGACAGTTCTTGCTTTATGTTGTTTACAGTCCAGGATCCTTGTGCATATGTAAATTACACATTTAGAATGTTTCCATCGAGCTAAACAGGACTTGTCACAATAAGTGATATGTTGCATTCTTGCATGTTTTTCCAGGATTGAAACGTGGGGTAATGTAACATAATACAGATAAATGTGCTGATGGCACGCTATGTTGCGTATTTTTGAGTGTATAAGCAACAAAATTGAGAATTAATAAATAAGGAATATACATGGTTGATACGTCACAATTTACATGTCATGTTGAAAGTGTATAACCTTGTTAAAGGAACAGTGGTGTAACCTTAAGTGGAAGGGAATGCCTTTTGTTTTAGATTTAGAGTAACAAGGTAATTTTAACTTTGGAAATGTTTTTAGAAGAAAACAAAGAGTTATGTGATACTTAGTATTTTTATATTTATACTTCTCTTAGAAAAGGAAGAAGAATTTGATTGGGGAAAGTATCTGATGGAAGGAGAAGAAATTCACTTTGGCCCAGGCATAGATACACCAGTAAGTAATTTCTTAAGGTAAAAAACCAAACTGTATAAACCGATTTGAAGTATGTTAGAGACCTGGTTGAGTTGTCTTAGTTTGTATGCTCTGCATGTTGATTCTCGCAGGATTCCCTAATATGTTGCTTCTTACTTAATACCATGAAGTATACACAGACCCAAGCAGAGTAACAGTAATACAAATGCTTTTGTTTTTCACCATGTTTTGACTTAGTCCTGCAACTAAACTGGCTCCTTCTGCTGAGCCCTGCCTGCTCCTAATCAGAACTTGCTGTAGTTCTGTGATCTTTCCCAGTTCTCTCATTTGTCTGGTTATTGATGTTATGTATAACTTAAACCACTCTCTGGTAGACAGTTATGTTAGTCTTAGTGTCCTGAATTTACTTTATAGTGGAAGAAAGAAGAGAATAGTTTATGTTTGGCTTGAATAGGAAGTCAATATATATCTGTCTGCTATGTTGTACTGAAGCGTACTGGGATTTGTTGCACTTAATAGGATTGGTCTGGAGAAAGTGAAGAGGAGGAAGACACACAGCCTTTGAGCAGGGAGGACTCGGGTATTCAAGTAGACAGGACACCTTTAGAAGACCAAGATCCAAATAAGAAAACAGTACCTAATGTTTCCTGGAAAGGTTAGAATAAGCTATAATTCTTCTGATATAGTCATACATACTCAAATTTAGCAAGCTAATGCAGCTTTATTTATTATTCTTTAGTGAGGTGGTGTGTTTTAGACCTATAATTGTAGTTTTAAGGTGCAGCTTATTGTTCGCTACTGCTTTTTTTTAATTTTTAACAGTAAGGAAGCAATATGGAAGGTTTGATCTGATTTCTTGTGTTGCTAATGGAAAAGAATTCTGTTTATTTCTGTGGAAATATATGTGGATATTTCAATATTGAAATGAAAACATACAGTAAATGTAGCATGTAGTTACATGGATGTAATGTAAATTTTTATTATTAAGTATCAGAATGCTGAAACAAAATTTGGTTGACAACAGAAACAGTTGACTCAGTTCTGGGTGTGAAGCGTTTTTGAAAAAAATAGTTTTATGTAATTAAAACACTAGTGGCTTAGTCTTGAATAGCTTCAGGGAGTATTAACTGTAGCTGTATATTTTTGCGTAGAATATTGTAGGATAGAGGATACCTTACATAAGAAGACTGCGTAATATTCATACGTTGTATAAGCAGTAGCTGTCTAACTGGGATTAGGTAAAGTTTTCTTAATAATCACATTTAAGAAAAAAACATTTTAGGTAATGTACTAAATGCATAGTAAAAAGGAACATAGTGACAAAGGTGGTGATATTTGGCAGTTTATTTTTTAAGTCAGCTTGGTTTTGTATATATCATTTGAGAATTAACTGAGACAGAAGCCTGTTTTCCAAGGAAGAATTGGAAACTACATAAATCTCCAAGTTTATTTTTTAGGACTTTTGCAACTTTTAGGAAATGAGGCATTTCTATGTAAATTAATTTGTGCACGATGGTATCATATATATGAGTGCAGTAAAGTGTAAATAGTTGTGAATTGTAACTTACTTGAAAAGATCTGTGATTCTGAAGCTGAGCTTATTAATAACTTTTTCCTGTGTTTTATAAGCATTTCCTGAATAAACAAAAATACCTTACCGACTGTCCATGTGTTTTCACAGTCAGTGAACCCAATGCCCGCAGCTGGCTGGAGCAGCATGTCGTTCCTCAGTACTGGACAGGAAGAGCTCCTCGCTTTTCACATAGTTTGCACTTGCATTCCAACCTAGCTGCAGTCTGGTAAGAAAACAGTATCACTTAGATATTCCTTACTGGCATATAATGCTAAATAACGACTTTATTAAGCATCTTTACTGTGGAAGCATAAAGATAGTACAGTTATTACTGAATTAGTTAAAACAGTATTAAAAGGGTGCAAATTAATAAAATGAACAAATGAGCTGTTTTTTCTATTAATAGATTCTTTTCCTTTTATTTAGTTTTTATTACGTTTGTCATATCAGAGAGAGGGTTTTCCTTTTTCAAAGAAGCAAATCTTATTGTTGAATTTTGTTTGGGCTGACCTTTATGAAGGTCTCTGAAGAACTAATACAGGTGGGTTGTAAGTAGTCCTGGAAGTGAGGAGTTCCCTAAAGTTTAACTTTTTGTTTGTTTTTGGTGCCTCCCTTACAAAGTTAGTCTTAAGCCCAGATTTTATGTGGGGAAGGAACATAAAGTCGTGATCTGCTGTGGTTTTGGAAAAAAAATAAAAAAAAAAAAAAAAAAAAAAAAAAAAAAAAAAAAAAAAAAAAAGCGCCTGGTTCTTCCCTCTGTCCCAAATTCTGATGTATCAGTACTGCAGTAATACAGACCATTAGATTTGTCTTCGGTTCCTTGATTTAATGAATTTCTTAATCAAGGAGTTAAGTTTATTTTAGGGTCAGTTGGTTATCTAGCCAGTTATGAACCAAAATTTACAGTGAATATTAGGAAATCGGTAACATAAATAAAGCAACGCTGTTTCTGTTGCAATGTTGTTAGCAGATGTATGTTATATATATGTATGATATATAACTAGTATTAATTAATTTGGATTTTTGAATTTTGAACATGATTACATAAATTTTGCCACTGATGATATTAATGTATCAAAATACTACAAATGCGAATAATTGTTCTATACTTCACTAAAGTATGAAAAATACTGTGGAAGGTTTACAAAGAATTATGTAACACAGGATCATAAGGGAAAGTTCTTAGGTGGCTGTGAAAGTTTCCATTTCTTAAGTAAACTTTTGGGCTCAAGTGTGAATTTTCTTATACGGGTTAGGGAAATTGATATTTTACTTTTTAGCTTAGTATTTTTAACAGAAAGTAACTATAAATTTTCACAGCATTGAATGAGAAATAATAAAATAATCAAGGATCAAGAATTTAAAAAAAAAACAACCAACCAAAACCCACAAAAAACAAAACAACGCAGATTCAGTACTTCAGGTATTTGCTACTTAATTGCCTGTGTTGCTATGTACGGCTAGATATTTGAATGCTTTCCATAGTATTTTGCTTAACAATATGAAAACAAACTGCTTTTGTTTATATACTTAAAATGCCCCCCCAAACATTGGATCTACTCGGATATAATTAGAACAAAACTGAGCCTTAAGATTATTGCTTCATTCTTACTTTCAGGTGATTCAGCTGTTATTTCAGCCGTTAAATTGTTTTCATTTCCTTTTTTCTAAGGGACCACCACTTGTACACCAGTGATCCTTTATATGTGCCAGAAGAGAGAACACTAGTTACTGAAACTCAAGTTATACGGGAAACTCTTTGGTAAGAGCAACATCACAAAGCCTGCATTTTAACTTTTAGTATTTCTCTCAAGGAAATGAGAGATTTATCTTTGAAGTTGTGTTTGAAGAAAGAATTATTACTGAGCTTGCACCATTGCTGACAATAAAGATGCTGCTTATGTGTGTTAACCATTCAGATTCACAAAGAAGAAAGTAGCTTACTACTTCTTGTATGCATTGATTCTTCAAGTCTAACTGTTAAGAGGAACGAACTTGTTCTTATCCTGCCCCTATGGATTTTTAATAGTGTCCAATTTTAGAAAGTAGGTTTGAGTCATCCTATGGCTGGAAATTATCTCAACTGTAAAGGAACTTTAGGAGATGTTTGCTTGATGCCAGTGTTTTATTGTTCTTGTTCTAGCAACAACTTATGGTACCAATAGCATTGTACTTGATCTGTGGTCCCCTTTTATTTGAAGAAAATAAACTTTTAGGCCAGGAGTGCTAATTCTTTTATTAATTATATAATTATGAGTCCATTAAGGGGGAAAAATTACTACTCTCTTTGTTTCTTTTCAAGGCTACTTTCAGGAGTGAAAAAGCTTTTTATATTTCAGCTGAATGATGGAAAAGTGGCTGTGCGGAATGATATTATTGTAACTCATTTAACCCATGTAAGTTGTTTCTGAATCTCAGCAGAATATATCTGTCATTAGGAAGATGTAATTTTGGGGAAAAGGAAATGAAACTGCTTGCAGAAAAATCACATTTCCACAATTGTGTTTTGACTACGTTAAGAACATCTGACTTAATAAAACTGAATGGGCTGTTCCCATATCTGAGAATGTGATGAAGCGATAGACATGGCAGAATTTTATTACATTTTAATTTATAGAAATATCTTGTGATTTAATTTTTAGGCTTTATAAAATACAAATTTATATTAGATGATTCTAAAAAGTTTTAGGCTTTTTTTTTCCTAGAATTGCCTGAGATCTGTATTGGAGCAGATAGCGGCATATGGTCAAGTTGTGTTTAGACTACAGAAGTTTATTGATGAAGTGATGGGACACAGCCCGGAAAGCATAATGCATGGAACAGTTTCCACTCCAAAGAAAACTACTGAAGCCCCGTTCAGAACTTACCAAGCTTTTATGTGGGCCTTGTATAAATATTTCATTAGCTTTAAAGAAGAACTTACTGAAATTGAAAAATGCATAATCAACAAAGGTACAGTGCAAGGGAAATTTTACAAGAGGGGGGGACGCAAGGAAATTTTTATAAGAGGGAAATGTGAAAAACATTATGCAGATACATTTTGAAACTGTGAAGGATGCCATGCTGTATTTTAAAACCTCATTAACAAAATTTGATTTCTGTTGCATGTTACCTTTATAAATCTTTGGGGTTTTTTTCCAGATAAAACAGTCACACTTTCAATAGTAATAGATAAGTTGTCTCCCCGACTGGCACAGCTGAAGGTACTTCACAAAGTTTTCAGTACAGGAGTAGCGGAAGTGCCACCTGACACTAGAAATGTTGTGCGAGCATCTCATCTGCTTAATACTCTCTACAAAGCTATTCTTGAATATGACAGTGTTGGAGAAGCATCTGAGCAAACGGTAGGGGAAATCGTTCCTTCCTTAACAGAATGACACACTAGAATATTTAGCAACTTAAATTTCTTTATGGTGATGGAGTACACTAGCCTGCAGCTACCAAGCATTGAGGACAAATTTGATAGCCATAATGCATTACTGTTTTCTGACATGAGTTCACTCAGCCTGGACAAAATCAGATTTATGAGGAGATCAGCAGCAGTGTGGTTTTAGGACTGAGGGGAGGAACTGTGGGGAATGGGAGACCAGGAAGCTGTGGTGAAAGAGGGAGCTTTGGAATAGCTTTCCCTCCTATTTCTACAGCTGCATAATTCAGTTAATGCTGAAATGTAGGGTTGTGGGTTCTTACAGTAACTTGTTGATTATACTACTGAAAGTGTAGTAGATGTCATGATGTCCTTTTGTTTTCCTGTTTTCTGCGTTATAAAACCACAGAATGTTTTATGACTACCCCTTGCTGTTTAAGAGATGTTAGAGTGAAAAAAATGAAAACTGCTGTTTGGGTCTAACTGCGATGACAAAAGTAACGAGGAAGCATGCACAATGCAGGCTTCCATTAAAATGACTAAAGCTGTAATTTTTAGTTTAACATTTTATCTTTAAAAATTCTTAAGTGTAGTTATGTATATTTCATAAACTATAATTGCACAATTAAGAAGTCAGGCTTTACCATATTGCTTCTAATGCTTAGTATAAAAATATTCAGCCACTTTTTCTTTTTCTCCCCCC
>NW_008795487.1:1879490-1889793 GCF_000699145.1 Aptenodytes forsteri | reverse complement strand
ATCCCTTCTATTCTCTCTCTGGGTTGAAACTGTGAGGCCATACTTACAGACAGTGGATGAGTGGATAGTTGATGGTAATTTGTTTGATCCTGCAAAGGAATTTATCATTCAGAGGTAGGGATGCTGGTACTGGACACACATAATGCTGTGCAAGTATGAATACAAAACCTGCTATAGAACCTAGCAGGTAAAGGGTGACAATAAAAGTAGGTTTTCACATTTGTTATTTTACTTTAAATAGATTTAATTTCTTAATCATACTTTAATAACTTGTCTCAAACTTCCCGTTAGGGAAATTGCATTAGATATGGAGCCCTACCAGGTATTGTTCTGGAATAGAAATCAGTTGTTTTATTTTTTCCATCTATAATAAATAATCAGCAGTCTGACTCTAAGTGTGTTGACTTTTTTAAAAGCAATTAACCATTTTTCAAAACCAAGACGTTTGTAAAAATTACAAAATTTACTTTTTAATTCTTCTACTAATCTATGGTTGTTATAAATCAAATGCTATTTAGAATTAAGATACTCATTGCTTCTGACTTGTAGTACAAGTTAATATGGTGTCTTGAATTACATGCACATGTCCTAAATATTATTTGAGCTAGTAATTTCTCTTCTGTTTGTATGCTACATTTTGCTGGTCCCTTTTTTGACAGCTTGAACTGGAAAGTGAATATAGAAATTAGAATTTTGGCTCATAATTACAAATCCATTTCCCCCTGTTTGCCAAACTTAATTGAACCTCTGTCTGTTAAGGCAGGTCAAGGTGAGCATGAAGTAAGAGTACTGTTGTAATAAATCCTTAAAAGCTGAGATCTTTAACATCCTTATTACGTCCTACTTGACTTTTCTTTCTGTGGTTCTGTAGTTATGTTTTCAGTGCTACTAACGGGGGTGATTTCAACTTTTATTTATATTTGTGCTTCATTTTAATTATCTAATTTAGGTTGTTTTCCATCTGACTTCAAAGACCAAGCTCTGTATTCCCACTGATTTCAAAGACCAAACTCTGTATCTGATGTAAACAACACAAAAAAGCAAAGTGAACTAGGGATTGAGTTTCACCTACTCCAGAATTTTTCAGCTTTCCCAGTAGTATTTGTTTCATTGTGCATTTTAAATAAATCTGAAAGTCAATCACTAATCATTTTGTTATTAAGGATGCATGCCACTGTGAATAGATAACTTCCTGGACAAATTAATTACAATTACTCTAGTTGCCTTGGTTTGGGGGTTTATTTGGTTATACAATCGTTTTATCTCCTGTGAGCTGATTCTTTATCCTGCTAAAGCTATCATCCTTTCTAGAGGTGTCTAGATAGTTTGTGATATGAATGAGCTTATTTTATATAGTTTTGAAAGTGCTTCTTGACTATTCTAAGAGAAAGGCAAAGCATAGAGCAAAGATCATGTGCATCTTCTAGTAATGAAGTTTCATCTTTTGAAAAGGGAAATACTCAACAGCTTTTTATTTCTTTGCAGAAACAAAAATGTTCCAGTTAACCACAGAGATTTTTGGTATGCTACCTACACATTATACAGTGTATCAGAGAAGACGGAGAATGAAGAGAAGATGAGTGATAATGCCAGTGCCAGTTCTGGCAGTGATCAGGCCCCTTCAAGCAGGCAACACACTATGGTCTCTTTTCTGAAACCTGTGCTGAAGCAAATCATCATGGCTGGAAAATCCATGCAGCTGTTGAAGAATCTTCAATGCAAAGATGGCTCTCCGCAGCAGGCTGCGTCAAGAGGTGAGATGTCAGTTTGTGGACTATCATGCCTTAGGGTATCTAACAGTATGGGTGTATTTTTTTGTAGTAGTGTTTCCATGGTTTTAGAATAATGTAACACTCCGTGTTGAATGTCAGTGTCACGGTTGGTAACTTCAGGTCTGACTGACAACACTTACTCTTCCAATGCAAACAAGTGGAAAGAGCAAAGTGAATAAAGATTGAGCGTTCCCTTTGCTTTTTATTGCTTTAAATTTTTCTTAAACTTGTTTTCATGTGCTTGCAAAGCATTTTTTTTTGGTAACGAGACAAACGAAAACAGCTTGTATGTTCTAATAGTAAAGCTGTTTTGTTTTAATAAATAGTTGTTTTTCATTACTAAGTGGTTGAATAATTCTGAGATAGCATGCGGAACTTTCAAAAAAAAAGCTTACTAATAATTAGATGAAAGATATTTGGATATTTAGGATGTTTATCTTGAATGATTGTAAAACATAGTACAACAATGTAACCAATGTTGGTGTTTTTTTGGTGGTGGGTTTTTTTTTTTTTTTGAGGAACCAAAAGACGTTTTTTTGTTTTGATGTTTCTTGATGTTTAGAAGTAGAGATAGTTAAATTATTTTGGAGACTCTCCAGGTTTATTTCCCCCTTTGGTGTGAGAATATAACCTGTTCTAGTGAATACTGAAGGGTTGTTTCAGTTGCTAAGAATTAACTGCCTTTGCACCTGAAGGAGGAAGTTCTCTAACAGTCTCAGAGATATTTCATATTTCAGACACCCATCCAGCAATCCATTTGAACATATGCCTGACCTTAGGCATTGGACTAGTCCTACCATTTTAGCAGTACTTATTTAAATATGTATTTGAGTTTTTCCCTGAATAGTGGCCTAAATTTAGTATGTTAAAAGTTAGCAAGTACATGTTGGACTTCTTTTAGTTAAGATGATGTTGTCTCTTAGAATGAAATCTTACCGTGGAATGTGTTGCCCAATTTAGATGCTGAACGAAAGAGTTTGTATACGCTGTTCTTGGAATCTGTGCAGTCTCGCCTGCGGCATGGGGAAGAGTCTGTTCCAGACATTATTACAGAACAGCAGGCCACAAAGCAGAGCCTGATAAAGATGCAGTCCATAGCAGAAAGACACTTGGAACTGGATGATGTCCATGACCCACTGCTGGCTATTAATTTTGCCAGGTAAATGAACAATCTTCCTGCTGTGTTGTTGAGAGCAATGTTCTGCCTGGTGACATTTGGTAGACCAAATTTTTATTGCCGCTGCTGCTGAAAACAAGCAAGCACAGAATAAAGAGGAGCACCAACAGTCAGTGACAGAAGCTAAATGAACACTACCCTTGTGCTTAGTTAAAGAAAAACAATTACCATCAGTGAAGAATCTGCTACTCACATCTGTTAGGAGTCTTTATCATAACAGGCTTTTAGCAAATAAGTGTTTTAATAATGAATGCTGTTGTAAAATCTAAACTTTTAAATGTGTTTGCTTGGAATTTGTACACAATGTCTTTGATTTGCACCAAGTATATTCTTTGAAGAATGCAGCTTCAGTTGTGCTGTGCTTAAATAATTTAACTTTAAAAGCCTTTCAAAATTCATGTTAATTGCATAAAAATACTTCATTCTTCATAATGAGGGAAGTCCTACAGAGGTTATAAATGTCTTGGAAATTAGCAGGAGAGGCAAACTCTGAAAATCTCACTTATTTTGTGATTACAAATAAGAAAATAGCTATTTATGTTTTTCCTAAATACTAGTTGGCGATTTACATGTTTTCATTTCAGTCCTAGGAGGAGTTTTTTTTTAAAGAAATCATAATTAATAGTAGATAAGACTCTATTACTTCCCTTGTTCATTGGGACTATTCTATTTGTCAAAATGGATAGATTAATTCAATGTCTGACTCATCCAGTCTATTAAGGCAGTAGCTGCTATGAGCTGGGCTTCCTCTTACAATGGATTCAGCTAGCGAGTAGCTTTTTACAAATTATTATAATAATTTGCTTCTTTCTGTGACAAAATAATTAAACTTACCAAGTGTGGACTGCAGATACTCTCTTCCCATGATATAATGTTACAGATAATATATAGGGACCCCATATTTAAGGTGCCTCAAACCGATTCACCGTGTGTGTGGTGTCGGGTTTTTTTGTTTGTTTTTTTGTTTGTTGTTCTGTTGTTGTTGGGTTTTGCTTTTTTTTTTTTTGGGTGGTTGTTGTTCAAATTTTTAGTTGTTTCTTTAATTTTATTTTTCTTTCCTGGGAAGTTCATCTGACTGCTGTATATGCACAATATAGTTTTAAAAGTTCCTGTGACAATGGGTTTGTTTATTAAGCTGTATAGTGTTTGAACTTGATGTTGTTTTTCAAAATTATTCCTTGAGCAATGACGTGATTATAGTATGTCATCCCTTTTTGATATTCTTATGCCTGGTCATACAAAAACAGTATGAAGGATCACTTAATAGGCTGGATATGTACTATAGTTATGAAACAGCTTTTATTACTTCTGCACCATATATTTGAGAGCAGAGGATCCAATTTTGATTAAAATCTTTGACGGTATGACATTTTTGTTTTCTGTATTGTATGAACTCTGAACCTTCTTCCCTAAGCAGTTTGTTTTATTTTGAAGATTATATTTGGAACAGAGTGACTTTCACGAGAAGTTTACTGGTGGGGATGTTTGTGTAGATAGATCCTCAGAATCCGTGACCTGCCAGACTTTTGAACTGACACTGAGGTCTTGCCTTTATCCGCACATAGACAAGCAATACTTGGAATGCTGTGGTAATCTAATGCAAACTTTAAAGAAGGATTATAGGTAAGAAAGTAGATTTGTTTTTCCTTAACTTTTTTTTTTTTTAACTACTGGTGGTATGCCGTACACTAAAAGCAGGGATTTTGTGTTGTGTTTCTACTCCAATTTGATAATCAACAATAAAATCATTAAGGAGGAAAGGGAGATCTAACATGATAGAATCCTGGGTGAAAACTTGGTCTAGCTTAAAGCAACAGCAAAGCTGTCATTTGTGTTCAGTGGATGTTCAATAGAGAAATTGTTTCAAACGGTACTTTTAATAGTGTTGTCGTTTGAAACTGGAAGAAAAATTTTAGGAAGCTAGAATATATTTAATATGAGATTCAGTTATGCGACTACAAAATGTATAGTAGACAAAAGAATATTATGTGGTGTTTTTATATTACTTAGAGTAAAACAGCCTATTCCTTTTACCTTTCAGGTGGTCATAAGTCATCATACTTCTAATCTGTCTGAAATACTTAATGAATTTATACTCACGGTTCTTGTGAGAGTTGTAGCGGTACTATTCTTCCTACTTTATCAGAAAAGGAAAATCCATATCGTAATTTTCTGGGGCTCCATATTAATGTCTCTTCTTCGACAGAACTCTCCCTGAAATTGCATCTTCTTCCTTAAGTTCTGTTTAGGGAGAGGGACAGGATTTCCGAACTCTAAGCTATTTCTGAGAATTGCCTAGCCCGTAAGATCGCTGAATACTGTGAGCACTTCCGCTGAAGCTGGGGCTGTTCAAGCTTACAGGAAAAAATGGCTTGGTTTATTTTGTTTTATTTGAACATATGTGAAGGCTATCTGAGGGTTAAGCAAAGGATTTACTGTGGACTTCATTAACTTTGTGTTCAATACTGAGTTCTTGTAGTGAAGAGGTTTGAAGATTTTTGTTTCTGTAACAGTTGTGTTTGATTTCACTTGTATGATTAAGACTAAGGAAATGTTATATGTTTGTTCCTGTTTAGGCTTGTAGAATATTTGCAGGCAATGAGAAACTTTTTCTTACTTGAAGCTGGAGATACCATGTATGACTTCTATACATCTATTTTTGACAAAATTAGAGAAAAGGAAACTTGGCAGAATGTTGCTTTCTTAAATGTTCAACTTCAAGAAGCAGTTGGGCAACGCTATCCAGAGGACAGTGCAAGGTAAAATGCAAAAGCCTGCAAAATATAGTTTAGTTATGTTTCTTTCGCACTTACCTACACTAACATACTTAACTTGCATAGCGCAATACTAATTATTTTGTACACATTAAAAGAATCTGTTGTAATGAAGTTTTGAGCTGTTGTCATCTCTTCTATCCAAGTCCCCCAGATGAAATCAGACAGTTGGTATTTAGCCATAAGAAATAAAAAAAACCTTAATGAAACTAACCACTAGTTTAAAATGGATTATCACCAATTAAATCCCTTGTTTCCTTGCACAGGTTGTCTATATCATTTGAAAGTGTTGATACAGCAAAGAAGAAACTCCCTGTCCACACCTTAGATGGTTTGACACTGAGTTACAAGGTAGCGAGTTAATATTGCTGTAGTTCTTATTCTAGAACAGATTTGAAATGTTGTATTAAAGTGACTTACATTTTCTGTCTTGATTATCCTCTCCTCTTCTTAGGTTCCTTGGCCTGTGGATATAGTTATAAGCTTAGAGTGCCAAAAAATTTACAATCAAGTTTTTCTGCTCTTGCTGCAAATAAAGTGGGCCAAGTATAGTCTAGATGTCTTACGATTTGATGGTAAGAAACTTCTTCAATGAAAGATACTCTAAAAACTTACTCTGTGGTCTAAAGATATAAATAGTCTGCTGCTTTCTGCAGTAAGTAGTATAAACCAGAATTTTGATTCATTCTATAAAATACTAACTTCTATAGCTTCGCAAATCAGATATATTAAGCAGGGCATGTTTTTCACTTCTTTTCAGCCTCAGGGACAACACTATTCATGCATTCCCTTTCTCTTTGATGCAGGTCTAGTTAGTTATATTGGAAATTTGTTACTTTATTCTTCAGACCTTGCTGTTGAAAGAAGGTCTGTCTACCACACCCTAATGTTTTGCTTTATGTATAGTCCCAAGTTTTTATGAGCAATACTTTGCAAACAAGTTAAGAAAACAAGATGAAAAAAATACTCTATTTGAGATTGAAACAGTAAGCTAGACAGTTGGGAATACATACTCTAAGCTGCAATTTAAATAATTTGGGGATTGTAGAAAGAGGTCTCTTAGTGTCTCCTTCACCAGGTTAAAGTTTAAACTCTTCCTGTCCCATGTGAAGTGGATACACGCTTCATGTCCTAGAAAAATAAATGAGAAAGTTAATGGGTTCATCAATGTTTTGTACATCAGTTAAGTAATTCTCTTCCTAAAAGTATGTCGTTTTCTATTGTTTAAACTTTATGGGTATGGCTTTGTGCTTAGGTCTTTTCCCCTTTGTGGAGATAGTATACACATTTACTTTTAATGTAGATTTTTTCTTTTTTTTTATTCTTTCACATAATCTTTAGATCTTAAATAGCGTTTCCTATTCTAGTATTTAGCAAACTGCGTTGTACATATACTGTCACACTATTCAGTATATTGTTGCTATATTTTAATAACACATCTGAATTGCAAGAAAAATCTTACATCAGTATTGTGTGCAGAATAATAAGAAATAACAAATTTCAGTTTTAAGTAACATTTTAGCCTAAGTTTGTCTTCATAAGCACTTCAATATAATACTCTTGCCTTTTCTTTTTAGAACTAGTTTGTGCTGCAGAAAACCCACAGGTTAAGGAAGGAACTTCATTAGAACAAGGAACGCTTCCTCTATTTGGACTGCAAACAGAAAGTATAAAACAACAAATACATCGCATGTTCCTCTTAAGAGTGAAACTTATGCATTTTGTTAACAGCCTGCACAACTACATCATGACTAGGGTTTGTCTTATATCACAATTCCGTTTATATTAAGAACTTGTAACTGGAGATGCAGTATTAATTTTCTTTTAAAACATAAAAAACAAAAATAAAAAGCAAAATCTTAGTCTAATGTCCTTTCTGCAAAATGATTTTGAGCTAAACATGTTTCGGTTTTAACTTGGCAGTTTTAAATCAGTAATTCTAAAAATGCTTTAGAAGTTCTACATGCATATGATTGATCTTTGGATATTACTAGTTCTTTTTGACTGTTTCTCCCTGTGCTAGATGACTGAAGCAGTTATGTAAAAATAGGTTTCTGTAAGTTGTTACTCTCAAGAGCTATTATGCTTATAAAAGTGTTACTACAGACGTTTTAGTTAAATGGATCCTCCTCAAAAATCTCAAGTACCCAGATCCAAAAGTGTATACATGACTTCTCAAATATAAAGGCAATGCCTGTAGATTCATACCTGCTCTACTATTGCCTTTTTTTGCCTTTAATAAAATTAATATACTCCAAATCAGCTCCTCTGGGGATAGTCTGTCTGCCCTTGTGCAATGGCAATATTCCTATTTATATGAGGAGTGTCATTGTGCAGTTATGAGAAGAGCTCAAATTTTTTGCTATTGATGGTAATTTGGAGGGTGAGCCTAAAATTTGAGAGAGAAGAGTGAATGAATCAGGCAATTTTAGGCTCTTAAAAAAAAATATTGGAAGGGAGTCATAAGCACTTGTGTGCTACGTGGAATTTAATAACCATGGTCGTCTCTTTAAGATTCTTCACAGTACAGGCTTGGAGTTTCAGCATCAGGTAGAAGAAGCCAAAGACTTAGATCAATTGATAAAGATTCATTACAGATACCTATCTACAATCCATGATCGCTGCCTACTGAGAGAAAAGGTGGGTAAAAAAATTGGCATATTTGATATATTGAGTTTAGCAGGACAAGAAAGTAGTTTAGTACTAATTATGCTGTCTATTTTGCAGTTCATACATACTAAGCAATATATAGGTACTCTTAAGGAAATGGTAGCTTTTCCAGAGTTAACACTGAGATCCAGTTTCCCTTGCAAATCTCAGCTCAATTCTATCAAGGAGAGAAGATAAACTTAAATTCTTTATATTGGATTTTAAATGACTCGTTTCTAAGAGATGGGAGGATTTGAACAAACTGAGGCTTGGTAATGTAATGAGGATTATACCTACCGGTATGGCAAGGAATTGGAGGTACATGGATAGCATTGTAACCTTTTATCCCACGTACTGTTTGTGCATAGTCCTCATCGAAATAGTCAGCCGTGAAGTGAATTAGAGAGCAAACACAAAACACATCTTAAATTTAGAAGAATCACATTGTACTTAGGAGATTGTTTTTATAGATCAGATTAAATGGCATGGGATACCTTTGTATTGCAGCTTAATAATGAAAATGATTATGCTTAACAATGCATTTCTGACTGTTACTCCTTTTGTTGTTATTTCAGGTGAGCTTTGTGAAAGAAGCTATAATGAAAGTGTTAAATTTAGTACTGATGTTTGCAGACCGTTGGCAGGCTGGTTTGGGGGCTTGGAAGTAAGTATACATACCTAAAATTCTACATGGTCATAATTTCACAGCTCAGAATATGATTTCAAGACATTTTTTGTGTGAAATAACAGGACTTTGCTCAGTGTTTAACAGCAGATACCAGAGGCTAATTGCTATTTCTTAGCAAAAGTGAAATTTATATTAGATAGAACTTAACAAGTTTAATGCACTTGTGTCAGTGTATGTTCAGTTTTTTCTAATTAAAAGGCTGGCCAATATATAACGTCTAAGTGTTTGAAAAGATTGTAGAGCATAGCAACAAAGAGGGTTTTATTTTCCTTCATATTTGTTCGTAATGGTAAAATGAGAGGTTCACAGGTTTGGTTTATGATCATGTTTCCTGACGATGATTTAAAATTGTAGGCAGCTAGATGTTGACATTCATTAATTGGTTTATGAAAAGTGGAATTATTTTGTTTGGCCTTCATTCTAGAAGGCAATAAATTTTTGTTTTTCTTTAAAAAAAAAAAAATCTAATCTAATCTCTAAACCTCCTTATTTTTCTAATCTGGACTGTCAAAATTATAAAGCCTTTGTAAAAAAAATTTGATAAAAACGTGAAGCTGTTGAAGTCAATGAAAGTTTTGCCACTGACTTTGGAGTCAAGATTTTCAAGCAGAATATTTGATTCCATTAGTTCAAATGCTCAGATTTTGTATCATTGGTAAAATCTGAAGTTATTCTTGGTCTATCCTTTCCCATAGTACCATTTCTGTAGAAACAACCTGGGACGGGTGTCATAGTTGGGATTTTTAGAAAAGATGTGTGCTTCCTTATGTGCCATGATTGAAGTTAGAAACCCACCTGTAATTTCCAAGATAAGATTAATTTGTTGGCCTGGGAATCAGTTGCTTTTCTCTAAGCCATCCCTTAGACAAGATTAAAAATAAGATCTGATTTTTTTTCAGAATAGAATAGACTAGTTCAGTTGGAAGGGACCTACAATGATATCCAGTCCAACTGCCTGACCACTTCAGGGCTGACCAAAAGTTAAAGCCAGTTGTTAGGGGCATTGTCCCAGTGCTTCTTAAACACTGACAGGCTCGGGGCATCAACCGCTTCTCTAGGAAGCCTGTTCCAGTGTTTGACCACCTCTTTGTAAAGAATTGCTTCCTAATGTCCAGTCTAAACCTGGTGCAGCTTTGAGCCATTCCCACACGTCCTGTCACTGGACACCAGGGGGAAGAGATCAGCACTTCCCTCTCCACTTCCCCTCCTCAGGAAGCTGTAGAGAGCAATGAGGTCACCCCTC
>NW_008795487.1:1869108-1879465 GCF_000699145.1 Aptenodytes forsteri | reverse complement strand
GCTCCTCACAGGACATGCCTTCCAGCCCTTTCACCAGCTTTGTTGCCCTCCTCTGGACACATTCAAGTACCTTTAACATCCTTCTTAAATTGTGGGGCCCAGAACTGCACACAGTACTCAAGGTGAGGCTGCACCAGCACTGAATACAGCGGGATAATCACTTCTCTTGACCGGCTGGTTATGCTGTGTTTGATGCACCCCAGGATGCGGTTTGCCCTCTTGGCTGCCGGGGCACACTGCTGACTCATATTGAGCCTTCTGTTGACCAGCACCCCCAGATCCCTTTCTGCAGGGGTGCTCTCCTGCCACTCCTCTCCCAATTTATACTTTATACTTTTGCTTGTGTAACCTGCTGCTTGAAGGATGAATGATAGTGTGCAAGTCTCCAAGGCTATGTCTAACACTCAAGGGCTGATCTATGGCCCTGAGACCAGCTGGTGCGGACTGGCTCACATGCATATTTTTCAGGACTAGTTCTCTGGCACAGATGCTACCTAGAACTTGGATCCCGCTCTCCTGTGGCATTAGGAAGTTGCTATTTTTGGAGTGCTTTTCTGATTCAAAGTGTCAGAAATAATTTGTGAAGGCTGTTGATAAAGACTGAAACTCAGGGCATGTGGTTGTGTGCTCTTGGATGTGGCAGAAAAAGTCATAGCTGAGGTAGCGTCATCTGTATCTTCTTGGGAGAGGGGAAAAAGGAAAGGAGTGACTATTGTGAACTACATCTTCTCCCTCCGGTGAGCGCTAGCCGGCACAGTCCAAAGTAGAATTCAAGAGTTGGCTGGTAGTAAAGCAGTGTGGGTGTCCCTGATTTATTTGGCAGTGTAGGTTTACCTCAAGGAGCTCTGAAGCAATAGGGACCAGGAATGGCTGTCTTGAAATACAAAGCTAGTAGGAATAATAGTTGTCAGTTGGAACCACACAGTTCTTCCTAGTCACTGCAGAGATTTCTAAGATGATGAGGAAATTATTAATGCCATTGTGATAGTGCTCAGATACTGCTGTCAAAATTGCTTTTGTTTTCTAGAAGTAGTATACACAGGCATAACTGAAATACTGTAACTTCAAGCCAGAATGTTATGCAAAGAGTACTTTTGGTATTTACTGTCAAGTTTTGGTCGTATTTTGAAGATAACATAGTGTCTAGTCTGTTAAGCATTCCTCTGTTAAACTGTTTCATAGGATGGAATCCATAGAGAAGATGGAATCTGATTTTAAAAACTGTCACATGTTTCTTGTAACTGTTCTCAACAAAGCTGTCTGTCGAGGCTCTTTTCCTCACTGTAAGTACATGAGGCTTTTCACATACCTGCACTTACTGGGACGCAAGCTTTACTAGGAATGTATTTATGTTTTAATCTGGTTTAATGTTTGTCAGTACATCTTAAAGAATCTCATTTTGTGAGGTACTCATAGAGGGACACGAAGCCTTACTTCTTAAGAAGTTAACGATTATTTTTTTAGAGTATTCGTACCATGCTTTTTTTTATGACAACTGTCTTCAGTTTACCTGTTTTCTTGACGAGGGGATGTTGATGTAGTCAAGCAAGTGACAAGCAGTTTTCTAAACGAATGAAACTAAGTTCTGGAGGGTATAGAAGAGCATTCTTTCTGTTGTTGTTGGATGACAGCTGTGATATATCTTGAACAGATAAAATATTAGTATTATAGTACCTCAGCTGCAACTGCACCGAGCTCTTGGCTCTGCCCATCTGTTGGGAGTTACATCCTCAGTAGCAGAAACAGCGGAAGACGACACGTCTGTGCTTCTACTTGCAGCCTGATATTAGCTTAAATCGCTAATCGGTGCCAGTTTGAGTTAGGGGGGCAACTGCTGAATGGGGTTAGCTGGGATGTAGATGCATGTTCTAACAGGTTTTTACACCATGTATAGATGTGGTGCTTAGGGACATGGTTTGGTGGTGGGCTTGGCAGTGCGAGGTTAACGGTTGGACTTCGATGATCTTAAAGGTCTTTTCCAACCTAAACGATTCTATGATTCTGTGATTCTAAAAGAGGTAATATCTGACATCACTGCTACTCAAGTCTACAAGAGCTTGTCTGCAAGAACTGTCTGTGAGAATGGCTTACTGCATATAACCCCCCACAACGTTTATTCATTTTTTTTTGTGTACAGCAGTTAGTGTTTCAAACAGAGGTAATTTCTTACCAGTTCTTGCCACCTGAAATAACTAATGGATAACTGATGATGAAAGTGGTGAAATATTGTCTAAACTGTCAGAGATTCATAAAATGTCTTACCGTCTTAAATTCTGAAGTGTTACAGTTTAAAAAATAAACTGGTGTCTTCCTTTTAAACTACAGAATTGAATATTGTGATAAACATTTGCTGCAAATGCAAATATTAACTACTTTTTTATGGTTTGGTTCGCAGTGGAATCTTTAGCTTTGTCGCTGATGGCTGGCATGGAACAAAGTTAACACCTGAGTCCATTGAATTAATAAGGAACCGAAAGCAGCATTTATGTTGAAAATTCCCTTGTTAAAAAACTGTAAGCATTTTACACTCCAGTTTGAAATGTGTATAGCTAAAGGACGCTGATGGTTTGGAGCTGTGTAAAATATTTTAAAATGTAAATAATGTACAGGTATTTAAGTGCATTGGTTGTGGCAGTATTTTTCTCTGTATTTATATGCTTTCAACATCACAAAACATGTACAGTGTAAAGTTCATCCTGTGTAAACAATCTTACTTGAAAATACATAAAATGTATTTCATGCTGTAAAAGGGATTTATTTTTTGTTTAATTATGAATAACTGCTGATTTACTTTTTCCCATTAATTTTGCGGCTGTGAATAGGTCCCAGGGCAGTGTGGAGTGGTGTGACTCAATTCTTATTATTCAAAAGGTTGGTTGAGTTAATTTTTGGCCTTTTTTCCTTTGAAAAAAGGCTAAGAAGCATTCCTTTTATTTGCTTAATGGTTCTTTAGAACTCTTTGGGAACAGTTATGACTGTTACAATAAGCTGATGTAAAAAATACAAGATTAACTTATCAAAATGGATTATTGCAGACCATAAAATACCAATTTTTTTAATGCTAAATGATCAAATGTTTACTAATTTTAGTAGTAACTCTTGTCAGTTTAAGTAGGATCAAGATCACAGTGTGTAGTATATTAATTTTAACTATTGGATTGTTGAGATGTTTCAGAGGTGGTCAGATATGACTTGACCGTTCTCCCCCTCCTAAGCCTTTTGCAAACAAACCTTATAACTAATAGCTCATCTCTTGTAAAGTGGTAGATTGTAATACAGAAGGGTACATTTCTAGAGAAGTAAACGTGGAACGTGTTCTGCACAAGATGACTTGCCCTGTCTCCTCCCCATAGAAGTTTCTCTAATTCTGGCATCAGTACACCTGCATTTAAAAAGAGAAAATAAGTCATAGCCATTTACCTCTTTATTTATTTGAATAAATAAAAGATTTAGTAATTGGAATTTCACCGTTGTGTGTGTTTCTGCTGAAATCCAGTTGGTAACTTAGTTTGAAGGCTGTTTCTGCAAGGTAAAAGAAGTACTTTACTACCAACTGTGTGGCTCACATTATAAAACTATCTTTTTCAGCTGTGAACTAGTAATTAGTCTGTATGAAAATGAATATTGGGGTTCTTGTTTGAACAGGAGATCTCAAAAGGTTCTTCCAAGTTATAGCCATAAAATGTTTTCTAGAAACAGATTTTTTTTTTTTAAAGTGTAACACTGGGAAACTTTCTGCTGCCCCGTAGCATGTTCTTTTTTTGTTTGACTGACTGGAGGTCTTGCTTTGGAGAACATTATGTTTGTGTTATCCTCTGCTACCACATGACACGCTTTTCCAAGTAGATGTTTTGTGTGGTAGGTGGACACCTATTAACAAAAGTAATTTGTACTTCCAATTTACCATGACTGATTCTCATTTGAGATTCCATGTTACTTATTGCATGCAGAGGCAGTGTATGTTCTTTATTAACTGTTTTCTTGCTCATTCAGAGTAAAACTGAACAGCATACTAATGGTTTTAAAAGGCATACTTGTACTAGGAAGTTCAGCGCTTGTATACACTGTTTCATTACTTTTTGAGTACATGTATGTCTTGTGCTCTGTGCTTTTAAAAAATCTAACAAGTGGTTGCTTTATTTCTCCTTTCTATACAGTGGTTATCTTCAGTGAAGTTACTGCTTTTCATAGACTTACCTCAGATAATATTAGCTAGATATGGGAGGAAAAAATCCTTCAATCCTTCATGTTGTTGAAACAATAATTCCTAGTAAACCCCCTTGCAGATTTTACTTATTTTATTTGAAAGACCCCATGCAAGTGAAAGATTTTGCTGTTTCACCCAATTTCCCTGCTTAGGAATTAACCTTGCATTCTGCAGAGAGACTTCTCTGCGCTTCGGAGGTGGGTGATGCCTGTACGCTATTTTTCAGCCAGCTTCCAGTATTTGTTTGCTCGTCTGTCGTCACAAAAGCATAGCTCTGGCAACGTTGGCCGATTCTAGTCACGGACATCCTCCTCCATGCTTAGCTTTTTGTGTGTCAGTAATACTCGGCTGACAAATTCCCTTGAATGAGTCTGTCTTATGGCATCCCTTTCTCTTTCTTTAGAACCGCAGAAAAATAAGTCCTTTCTTTTAGTGCGCATGCCCTGTGATGCTACCAGGACCTTTTCGTGAGACCCTTGGCCAGTAGTTAAGATGGCTATTTACCTGTTAGGAAAAAAGGAAGGCTTTTAGCAAGGTTTTGGGGTATTTTAGCTATTTATTTGCTCAAATTTCCTTGTAACACTTTCCAATTTCTTCACAGAGCAGTGTTGTTACTTGGATTCTGTCCTGGGCCCATTGCTTCTGGACATTTTTTGATGCTGTTTCCAAATTCCCATTTTTATCAGTTATCTCTGAATTGATCTGAATCTTAACTTTTGGACACTCTTCCTCTTTGATGGAGGAGACCTGGCATTTGAGTATGCTTTACTTGCACTTCTGGAATTTCAAGTAAGCAATTGCAGAGATGTTAGAAAAACGAGGCCTAATTTATTGCGTGTGTGTATAGATTTAAGGATGTTCTGTCATAATCTATTGTTTTGTAAATTGTCAAGTCTAGCTAAAGGAAAGCACAAAAAAATACCTGGCAAAGCATCTAGAAACTGAACTTCTAAGCTTCTAAGGGAGTATCTTCTAATTTAAAACCATATTTTTTAAAAAGCCCACTAGGTGGCAGATTTTAAAATTTCAAGGGAATTTTTTTATTAGTTTATCTCTCCGAGCTCATATGGCTGTTGCTTTCATAACGTTGAAAGGCTAATCTGTATTTAAATTAGAAAAGTAAATGAGAAAAGGGATGTGTTTTCCCCTAAATATGTCTGATCTAAAAAGCATAAAATAAGAAATAATTATTTGATAGTTAAAAAAAATCATTCTTGATTATGGAGAAGAGGTTTTAATGAATTATTTAAGGAGAAGAAACATGATCTGGTTTATAGTCATAGCCAGATTATTCTGATCCTAGAGAACTTGAAACCAGAAAGAGAAAAACCTGGTCAGATCCTGGTCTCAGCCATATTCTCCTATTTTATGCTAAGGCACAAAAAGGCCTGCTTAGGTTTTTGAAACATGAGAATAAGTACTTAAATGATGTACAAAGGAGAAGTGAATGGCTTTAAAAAGCAGCACTGATAGGGTGGAACAGCAAGCATGGATTTGGGTGCTTAAAAGTAAGGATTTGGTTAGGTGGTATTAGAGAAGATTATAATATTCACGGTAAGATGTTGTGTCTGATGTCTAAAATTATTTGGCAAAGAACACACTGCGTTATTGGATGCTGTCACAGTTTCATCTATACTTCATTTCCACCTTTATTTGTTCTCTTTTAACTTCTGGGTGCGCACTCTCATAAAAGTTCCAGCATAGAAGCCCTTCTCTGTCTGGCTCAGTACTTTTCTTCTCCTTTTTTTTTTTCCCCTCTGGGCTTCTATAATCTCTAGGCCACATTTTAGCACAGATTTAGTAAATTCTTTAACACTTTCTTTGCTCTTTAGTTTTAATAACCCCTAATTAACCCCTAGGTCCTTGAGGACCTTTGCTTGTGTCAAGCTGTTGATATTGAAAGAGTTAGCAACCAGTTGTTGATTGCATGGTTTCCATGGTAGCATGGATTAAAGATAGCATCTCTAAATTGCAGGCTGATTAAAAATACAAAAAAATCCCTCTGACGTGCTTTTTAATCTTAATAACTGTAGAGATTTACAAATTTTCCAGCTTTCCTCGTATACTCTTTTGCACACTTAGAGAAAAACCTTTCCTCACTGATACAATTCATATTTATTGGATTGTGCAATGGCTTGTTGCTGCACTGTGCATTTATTGCTGGGAAGGCTGTGGGGGATCACAGGTCTTGGGGTCTAGACAGCTAATAAAGTTACCAGCATTAGAGGGGCAGGGCTGGGGTGAAGAGTGGGTGGGATGAACTGCCTAACATACGTGCCCTAGTTTCTTTACTGTTGAGAGCATGAGCAAAATGAATGTAATTTATAATAGGATCAAGAAGGGATTTAATGCTTGTTTGTGTCTGCCAGGGCGTTGGTGGGGGGACTCTGGCGTGGTTGGCAGCATAGCGTGCAGCATTCTTGGAAAGCGGGGTGGGGGGACATGGGCCCATTTTAGAGATAAAGAGTTAAATCCCTCTTGAGTTAGCAACAGAAGGTTTGTCTAGCATTTCAGGGAGATGGAAAGCAGAACTAGGAAACCCTGCTGCTCAGGTCCGTTTGAGATAGTGCCATTCAGCCCTAGGAGGCAAATCGGAACCAGAGCGCAGCACGTGTCATCATGTGCTAGCGGGTATTTATGAGTATGCAGCACGCTTGCTGTTGGCAGCTGTGCTCTTGGCAGCTGTGCATGTGCTCTCAGGGGTAGGAATCTGGCTTCTCCTGGAGTTAGAGGTAGGTGTGGGTGGCCAGATCACTCTGCATTTGCGTAAGGCCTTGTGAAGCGGAGAGCTCCAGGTAGGAGTGATGGTAGGAGTTACGTCTTTACGTAGCTGGCCAGGCTTCCTGCTGTGGGCAGGTTCTCACTTTCTGAGCTGGCTGCGCATTGAGACCTCTGAGACAGTTGCTGCTTTCTGCTTGGTCTCTTCTGCTTCAACTCTCGCAAGTGCTGTGCCCTTTACGTAGGTGCCTATCTCCTCCTGAGCGCTGAAACAACGAGTTTGCTCTATGTAGTGTGGAAGCATATAATCTTTTCATAGCCTTGCCATGCTTTAAACCATTTGCTACGTCTGACACAAAATGAAGTCTGTGCTGACTTCTTGTGCGAAAAGTCTTGTCCAGTCCTTCAGAGTACGGACAGGTGGCTGATATGTTGCCAGAGGTTGGATTTAATTTTTTAACTGACTTATAGACAACTACCTATTTTCTTTCTTTGTAGTTTTCCATGATGTCCTGTTCTTGGGGTTATTGTGGCCATTGCGCGTCGTGGCTTCATAAATACCTTTCTGTGTCAGGTCATCACAGTTTCCTGTGTTGCCTTACCTCCTTTCTGAGGATGCAAAGATCTCTGTGGACTCAGCAGGTAAAAAAAAGAAATGAATAGCTAGATATGCTATTAAGCTTAATCGCTAAAATATCTGAGTGGAAAGGTGCAAAACCAGAGAGTACATCAGCATCTTAGACATAGCAGACACCTCATGGCAGGACCACAAGATTCCTGTTGAAGCTCTCAGGCTGCTGCGGAATCGAACTCTTCCGTGGATTCCTGTGGGCTCTTGCGGAAGATTTTCTTTCATTGACTTTGGATAAGTACTATAAAGTCCAAAGAAAGAAATTAAAATTAAAATGGCTGGAATTCCGGAAGCAGGCTTGTGGATGTCTGTGGCTAGCATAGTGCCTTGAACAAAGGCTTTATCTAGTCTTCAGACAATTGCATTATGCTTGTTCCTACCATATTATCTGACGTTCATCTGGTTTAGATGTAGGGTACATAAATTGCCAGGAGCATGATACATTAGTGTTATAGATCTCGCTAAAGATCGTTGACAGGCATGGGTTAAATATCAGGTTTAAATAAATACCACCCAGGAAAGGGCTGTGTGAGATCCTAAGTCTAGCCATCGGCCTCATAAAAAACACACCTAACTTCCAGTGGATAGAAGATCAGTTAATGGCTTGATCAGGAATACGTAGAGACATAAATCTTTAGCTAGGCCCAGAAGGCCCGCGTTCAGTGTGACAAGGATAATTAAGAAGGATGGATACAGTAGAGGGAGAAGCAGGTCATGGAGCCTGCTTGAACGCCTTTAATCAAGTACTGTCGTTGCAGTAGTTAAATTGCACAAAAGTGGAAAGAGCAGGGAGTCGTGGGGGCATTTCAGAATTAAATCTGGCAGCTGGAATGGTGGGATGTGGGCTCTTTTAAAATCGTTCTGATAACCATGCCTCATGTTACATGAGAACGTAGACATCCAGATGGTAAAATGTAATTGTCCTCTAATTCCAATATCAAATAATAGAAAAGCAACACGAATCTTGACTAGCTGCATATCATCATCAATATTTTTTATCTGACCTTATAGGTAGCGATAAACTTGAGTATGGGAGTGTTGATAAAGAGCAGATTGCTCCAGCAGTGGGGAAGGAGCTCCTTCGCCCACTCAATTACTTTAGAAGGAGCATAGCAAGACCTGGGGCATCAGCCAGTCCTTAGGACAAGCTGTTATTGCTAGGACAGTATGGCGCCGGCTGGCAGCGTCTTACTTTCATGCAAAGCAGCCGCTCCTGGCACCAGGTGGCTTTCGGTAAGTACGGGAGCTGCAGCGGCAGTCCCGCACAGGAGCACTACGACGAAGCGTCACCCATCTGGGGGCAAGCTGCTGTTGATCAGATCTCGCTGGGAGCTTTTGGCTTCGCTTGGAGCAAGTGCCCTGTCCTCGCTGCTCCGTTGTGGCTTGGTAATGGAGGTCTCACTGCTGACGTAGGCCAAGCGGCTGCATTAAGACAAGGCTGTTCTGAATTTGCACTCACCCAGGACAAGGAAACAAAACGAATCCTGCGTTACGAAGGTGAGTTACTCTTTAGCGAGCTCGTTGCCCCAAGCAGGGTTTGTGGAAAAGGGCATGGGATGGATTGCATTGGACAGTATCAGCTGTCGTTTTGGAAACCGAAGCATCCAGCTCTGGTTGTGTTGTACAGTTTTGACTGAGCTGGGTTTAGAAGCTAGATGGATAAGGAGCTGTGAGGGGCGAAATTCATTTGTTTGGTATACGCACTCAAAATGCTTATGAATATATACCAACAGAGAAGAATAAGCAGCCACATCCTAGAAAAGAAATTGTTTCACAGAAAAGACTGTATTGCAGCGCTGGGAAAAATATGACTGTGAAGATGTGTCTGTGATATGATGAAATGGTAACAATAACATTTTGAAAGGATGCATAACTTCTCCGCAAGCTGTGGGAATTCTTAATGATATGGAATGGGTGGAATAATGGGATTAGAGAGTACTTGAAATAATGAGAATTGGGGGGTTTAGCAACTTATCCCCCCTTTCCAAAGGCCTTCTTGTAGATGCCATTACAAAAAGGCTAGTTAAGGAAACTTAATACAGCGGAAACTTGTTTGAAAAAAACAATAGATGAAGTAACAGAATAATTATTCTGTTCTCAGCACAAAAAGCATTAATAGCACAGTGTCCCACTAACAGCTGTTAAAAACAGAGACCTAAAATTGCTTGCTGCAGCAAGCAATACTGTGGAGTTTGCTAATGATTAGAGAGGGTTTTCAAGAGTAAATAAAATACTGGATGCAACTTAAAGCAGTCAAATACAAGCAAATAGGCTTTGAGGAAAAATCAAAATTGTGTGGGAGTTCCCATGCTCTCAGCTGACTGTAACCCCTACATATAGTAGGTTTGTGGATTCTGTCTGCCATAAAATAGTGATGGAAAGAACAATCCTGACAAACTTTAGTGAAAAAGAGCTGGCAGTTTCATTTTGTGGTGCAGCATCAACTTCATTAGATGAACCTTGAAGAAATAAAAGAAAAACAGAACTTGGGAGAACGTTACATGGGAAAGGTAAGCGAAGTTTAAAATGAGCAAGTATACACACTTTGTTGTGTTTTATAGAAAAATAAAAGTGGGAGATTGTCAACAGCCAGTGGAAATAGCCATTCTTGTTTTTTCTATTTTTAGTTTCAGTGAACAGTGGCGTTTCGGATACGAAACAGACGTGCATGGGCACCCTCTAGAGGACACTCGAAAGGGTTTCCTACGGGATACCCTTCGCTGCTTTAAGGTTAGGTCCTGCACCCTTACTGCTGGGCTCTTTCCCTCGCCGGCCTGCCAAAACTGTAAAGTGGAAAGAAC
>NW_008795487.1:1840842-1868046 GCF_000699145.1 Aptenodytes forsteri | reverse complement strand
GCAGGCAGGTGGCCGCTCCCTCAGGGGGGCCCCGCCAGTGGGTAAAGCCTCAGGGGTAGTCACCTAAAAGCCAATTTTAGCCTCTTCTTCTGGGTGTGGGGTCTGAATTGTTCTCTCTCACGCGTAGCCTGTGCGTCTGTAACACAGGGGTGGTTGGAGTTCTGCTTCCTAGGCTGTCCGGGAGCGGATTAGATGGGGAAAAACAGAAGTAAAAAGCCCCATGCAAGTTCATCCCGCTCTTCAGATGAAGGAGGTGATCTAGTGTCTGTCTAAGGACATCGAGTAACTTCCTCTTGAGGAAGTTAAGTGTTGTGCAGTTAAAATAACTGTGCTGTAGTGAGAGCAGCAATGTAAGCACGAAATTCCCCAGGTGGATGGTCTGTTACCCCCGTCCCTCTCCTGCCTGGCTCTGACGAGCAAAGTGATGAAGGCAGGCATGCACTTCGTCTGTGTGAGTATTCCCGTAGTTCATTGGCAACTCTGCTAATCGTCTTTGCCCTTCAGTAGGCTCTCGTTGCCTTGATTTTTATTCCTGTGCCGTTTGATGGCAGGTTTGAGTAGCATTTATTTAGACATGTAAATGGTTGGTTGTGCCAGGGAGGCTGTTAGGAGGAAGTTGTCTTTGTGGGATGTAGCCAGTCTGCCTGAAGTGGTGGCTGGAGAGTGTGCATTGGAGGGGCAGGAAAGCTGTCTGGAGGAACTTTTTCTTAATTAGAAGGTCATACCGCGCTTTGCTGTAAACTGTGGGAAATGGAAGGCTTAGGCTAATGAGCGACTCCAGTCCTTATTGCATTCCAGTTACTTATTTGCCATAACTTTAACATAATAAACTTACTGAACACGTACACATGTAGTGTTGCTGGTTAGCGTGTTTTTCAAAGCAGAACTTCTAATAATAGCATAATGCAATTCTGTGATCTCTGGATTATGTTTATATTAATTGCACTTATACAAACTGTTTTCTGCTCAGACTGAGTACCTCTGAGCTATATGCGAGAAAATGCATTGCTAGTCCTTACTTAAGTGTTCTGGTTCTTGGCTTTATTTAAGTCCTGCTTTTGCCTTTTAAAAACTCTTTTTTTGCATTTGTAAACACAGAGTTTCTCCTGATCTAATGTAAAAGGCTCTTTAAGCGTTCCCAGACAACTGGTCTGTGAAGTCTGGCTGGTGTAGGCAGCCAGTGCCTCTGTAGCTGCCAGGAAGGAGGAGGAGGAATTCGGAAGCAGCCTATGCAGCATTGGGGTACAGCAGGAAGGCTTAGTCCCAGTATTGTCAAAGCTTGCTCAGCTTGCGCTCTAAGAAATGTACAGTAGGCTTTCTCTGCAGCAGCTTGAATTTTTAATTTTTTTTTTTGTAAAGGATGATGTGATTGATGAAATCTCTCAATTGTACTTTGTGGTTTTCAGATTGCTACACCTATTTTGCTGTTGTTGTCGTTGTTTAAGAATAAACCTCTCAGAATCTTAGAAAAATAAACAAGACCCCACTCCCCCCCCCCACACACCCCCAATTGCCCTGTTAAGGATGAGTAAGACTTTGTGTGTTTTGTTTACAGACCTTGGGTTTGGTCAATTCCTGTTGAGGGTCATGATGGGGAGAGCGGAGTGGTGTTTGAAATGTGTTCAGCAGCGTTAGCTTAAAACTTCTGACTTAGTAGATAGCACAATATTTAAACCTAAGTGGAGCTGAATTGCATATGTGTTTTAAAAAAATAAATAAATCTACGTTATAAGAAAGGGAATGTTCCACAAACAGTCCAGACTTTTCAGTTCTTAAATCCTGAATGTGTGACTTACAAAAGCTGCTAGTCCTTTAGTGATGTATGTGTAATATCCAAAGCATTCATTAAGAAAATTCTTATTTGTTCAGTTTGCCTCAGGTGGAAATTGTCCCCTGGGCTTGAACCTACAAATTCTCTCGATTGATTACACAGACTTTAAAGTGTAATTAAATAATTAACAGATATCTGTTCCAGCTACATGTTTTATGTTAGAAGTTTGTCTGATATACTCCTGAGTTTTGGTTAGTACTTTGTTTATGCATTCTGCAAGAGGGGTGCCTTGGAAGGTGGCTAGTTCCTGAGGGTAGGTTTCACAATCTTGTTATAACTGTCTTCTCAGAATCATCTGATTTTTATTTTTTGTTTTGTTTCCTGAAGATTTCCAGGATATTCAGGCTGAGGTGGAAGCTTCAGGGCAGTCGGATTGGAGCTGCAAAGTTGGAACAAAAAGATGGAACAAAAAATCCCCACAAAGCTCCATTTCTTAGATTCAGTTTTATTCGTCCTTTGGCCTGAAAGCTGCTAGAATCGCTTGCAGTGCTATACAAGAGAGAATTAATTTTAGCATAATTTTCACATTTAACGTGTGCATCAAGACGGTCTCATTTTACAGTCATTGCTCTGCCTTCTCAGGGCAAGTTCTTCATGTGGTTCCTTTACCAACGAGTAAAGTAAACTTTAATGTCAGGCGGCGTGTTATACCATAGTGAATCAGAAGTCAGCCGGATGATTGACTTAGCTTCTCTTGAAACAGTGACAGTGCGCGTTTCTGAATTTTTATTGTTTATATATTTTTAAATAGCTGTAGTTACTATGGCAAGCCCCAACTTAATAAGCAATTATTCTTGAACCGAATTAAGGGCTTGTTTACCCGGGGATGCTGCAGGAGCTTGACACAACCCAAGCGTGAACGGCCCGTGAAGTGGTTCGGGTGGATCCACGCACGGGCTTGGGAATGTGATTCATTTAAACAGTCCCGAGATTCCATTTGGACGTGCTCTCAGCCAGATCACACAGAAAGGGAGTAGTAAATGTAACAGATTTGGAAACTATTGATATTTAGAACATACACCTTGCCCTACGAGAATAAGGTCTGCCAGATGCCACTGTAGCATTTTGTTAGTTCTTGGCTACATTGTTACTTGAACACATAACAAATGAAAGCCACCTATATTGTCCTTTTTTTGTGCATATGTGCAGATCTGACACAGTAACATGGAAAAAGGACATTTCAACATTGTGAAATATGATTGTATACCTACAAAAACTTACTGACAACTTAGTAACAGTACTTATATTTTAAGCTACAGACATCCGTTTAGGATTCTTCTTTTACTATACATCTGCCCTTAGAAACTGATGTTTGTAGGGCTCAGGGGTACGCTTTGCTGTGTAATACTGATAACTGAGAGTGTGTATTGATTTTCTTGGTTTAAGTACAATTCCATTAGTCCACATCACCTGCCCTTCTAGAGGTAAAATTAATGTATGATGCATTGATGAGACTTACTACAGGAAGGCAGAGGGTGCAAAATAGCAGATAATCTTTCGATCCCTTGGCACCAAAAATGTTGTAACTCATCTTTTGGGTCGCTCCTTATCCTTGTAAACACACCAGCAAAAAAACCTGAAGCTTGTTTGCTTCGTAGGACTTAAAAGATTTTCTCTGTGTCAGTATGTACTTTTTGCTCTCTACCTCTATTATGACTGTAAATATATGTGCATTCATAAATGTGTGCGTTGTGGAGGAAATCCTGTCTTCAAACAGTTCAGTGTTTTTTGGGAAAAGTGGCAGTCTCGGACTTCTAACTGTAAAAAGTAGGGTGATGGTAAATGTGGGTATGGCACAAATAGTTGTCAGGCATTTGCCGCCTCAGCAGAAACCCCCCTCCCCTCAGGCTAACCGTCAGCAGGACAGCAAGTGAATTTATAGCTGTGTAGCCTTTCTGGAGAAAGACCGTTGTAGGGGACGTGATTTAAGGTTGTGGGCAGCAGAGTGCTGGGGAGGGAGCCCAGCTCTCCAAGCCTCCACGGCTGGGAGGTGGTGGTCCCAGGGATGGCTAGGAGCAGTGCTTGTGCTGTGCTGCCATATCCCTTCCCCACATCTTCGGTAGCTGTTTCATCCCACCAGCACTCTGCTCCTGCTGTCAGGGACCCAGATAGGCCATCGGCCTCACGGCCCGGTGAGGCACTGAGCTCAGGGAGGGCTCTCGGGGTGGAAATCCCTTTGTAGCCAAACAAGCTGCTTGCTAGGCGCTCCCTGCGTGGGACTTAACCTGGCTGTGTTCTGCCAGGTGTGGACCTGCAACCCTCCAAGTCACGTAGCGAGGTCCCTGCTAAACTCTTCTCAATAACCTGAGAGAAGTAAAGGTGAACACGGTGGTCCTTCAGTTGGGTGGTTGCTCTCGGGTTCTGCGTTTGTGTTGCTGGGACAGGTGCCCTGGCATAGGCGCAGCTTAAAGTGAATGACCTCCCCAGGAGGGGAGGTTCTACCTACTAACTTTAATAAAGCTTTTCTTATTTCTAATAATTGGGTAACACTAACACGTGAGGAACTGACACTTCTGTTCTTGCTTTCATTAGAGGTAAACGCCAGGGCAGCAGGCTGTGGTGCCTCCCTTTCCCTGGTTTATAAAGCAGTTACTCGTGGAGTGAAATTGCATGATTTTTCCATGCTCGAACCAGGTGTTGGGACATTTTCTCAGTTTAACGCTGTGTGTCTCAGCAAGCCTCTCACAGGGCTGGTTTCTGCAGGTCTGCTTTTCAGGAATGTTGGTCAGGAGGTAGTAGAATGACCAAGCAACTTTTAAAGCCAAGAATTACTCATTTGGAGCAAAAAAATGCCATTCCTCCTCCCCTCCCTCCACCAAAAGGCATCTCAAGACTTCAGGCAGTGTGTAGACTTTTATGCTTATTAGGTGACACTCTCTACAAATGATTAGCAGGGTTGAGTCTTAGTAATGTTCTTATGAATTAATACAGTATTAAGTAAAAGAAAAGAATTAAATGGTGCTTTTGGTTTTAGAAACAAATACTCAGATTTCAGAACCAGTACTGTGTTTTCATGTTAGGACATGAGTCTCAAGAGTCGACATGCTAAGCAGTGATTCCAGCTGTGTAAATGGTACAAGGAGCTTTTGGAGATGCTTACTTCATGCACTACAGGTATACAAGAGATTTGTTTCCAGGGCTTAGACAAAAATATGGTAGTGCTGTATGTCACTTTAAAATACTTTAATTCTGATAGGGACATGGACACTTTGTTGGCAGGAAATAAAAATGCTGTAGACCTGAGCTTGATTTATAGTCGTCTTTCAGTGTAGCTCCAATTATTTGAAGTGGGTTCACTGACATATATTAAATCAATAAGGAGAGTGCACTGAATTATATGTTCTGAATGTAAAGTTCAGGTTAAACTATCATGACACGTTGCTCAAGATAGATGTGGATGCTCGTCAGGTGATATCAGAAGTAAAGCTTTTGATGAATTTTTACTGAAATTGCATATTTTCATGTATTGTATAAAATGTTAGAGATGATGAGCTCTTTTAGAGGAAAAAGAAAGCTTAAGAAACTAAAAGCTATTTGCTTATTTCCGTTTTCTCCTCCACCCTGTCCTGTAGTATTTCCTTAATTTTTTTAAGAGAACTATTAAATTATAACTTGCTTCTTGTCTGATTCTCCCTCTCCTCCACAAAATGCACGTAGCGGTACTTTTTTTTTTAACAGCTTCTGAAACCTGTTTTTTTAAAATACTGTAATTTTGCAAAATTGTACATTATTCTTGTACCGTGTTGGATATTAAATAAAAAGCATGAATAGTACCAATTTGCCTAAAATATCTTCCAACTTATTTTTCAGATAAAGAAGCATATTTTTTTTTGCTTCAGTGAAAGTTGAGGGAGCTGTACTGCTGATTTTAGTAAGTACTTTAAGGTTGAGGGAAGGAGTGGGGATGATGGTATGCAGCCTCTTTTTTGAAAAGTCATTTTTATTGAAGCCTTCGTTCACTTTTTAAACTTAAAATAAGTCAGCCAGAGCTTCATCTGCAGGTTTGCACTGAAATACCTGCTGGATATAATTAATGCCTGTCATGTCATCGGGGCCATATGCTGTTAAGACGGAGCTGGATGCATAATGCGGAGGTGCTGTGGAAGGGAAACTCGGTGGCTGCCCCGACCTGAGCAGCTGCCCTCAGCGGTGCCGTGGCTGGCGGCCTCCCCGCAGGCAGATATAAAGCTGGGGGAAGAAGAAGGAAGGGGGGGACGTTTGGAGTGATGGCGTTTGTCTTCCCAAGTCACCGTTATGTGTGATGGAGCCCTGCTGTCCTGGAGATGGCTGAACACCTGCCTGCCGATGGGAAGCAGTGAATGAATTCCTTGTTTTGCTTTGCTTGCATGCGTGGCTTTTGCTTTACCTATTAAACTGTCTTTATCTCAACCCACGAGTTTTTCTCACTTTTACCCTTCCGATTCTCTCCCGCATCCCACCGCGGGGGGGAGTGAGCGAGCGGCTGCGTGGTGCTTAGTTGCCAACTGAGATTAAACCACGACAGTGGGCTCCACCAGAAGCGGTGAGGCTGACCTTGGAGCAACCATGTCTGGAAATGGGCTCAAGAAGAGAGTGCTGTCTCTCTCTTCCCTGAGAAAACAATGTTTTCTTCTTTATTTCTCCCAAGTCTTGTGAAATGAAAGTACGTTTCAAAAACTCACATGCTTAAATGAACAGTTTGTCTATGGCTGAGGGGTTGCATTATTGCTTAGATTGAAATCTAGACTCCAGACTCTTGTCTTTCTCTTGATCTTTGTGGCTCATCTCCCTCACCTGTAATGTGACAGACTGGTGCTCAGCCCACCATCCACTGCTCCTTTCAGCATATGCTCACAGGTGCACCCTTTTTGATTAAAGTAACAGCAGTCCCCCCCACCAAATACAAAGGACAACCAACCAAACCCATGTTGAACAGGCACGAGCATGAGCAGTCTCTGATGGTAGTCCTTCTGCAGGATGAAAGGTGCTGTGTCTGAGGAATGCCGGGTTAACTCCGAGCGCACGTGCTTTCTCCTCTTCTTTCTGGGGTGGTTATTGCTCTTGCTGCTTCCTTCCTTGTTCTTTGCAGAATCCTTACATTGGGAATCTTATCCTTGCTAAGAAACAAGAGAGCTTTTCACAACTGCTGAACATGCCATAAGCGCGGTGCTTCAGTGCTAAACTTTAGTCTTGCCCAAAGCAATGCTGTGCAGCATTGCTTCCTAACACACCCATGCAACAGCAGGAAGAATCAGAAGTATGAAAGAAATGCGCGTCGAGGACAGCCGCAGGAGGTGGCAGCAGCACAGCAAAATGGCCAAAGCAGCAAAACAAGAAGAGAAGATTAAACAACAGGGGAGGGGAGGAGTGAACTGGGTGAGAGGAAAAGAACATGAAAAAGAGAAGGGGAGGGAGTTAGTCAAGAAGCAATAAAAAGAAAGAACTGGAAGTTGAAGGACAAGCAGAACATAAGTTGCAGTTGATGCAACTCAAAGATGTGGTATCAGGGGAGTGTTAAAGGGGTGAGGCAAATAGGTGTAGCAAGAGAGATCTCAGCACACCTGACCTAGAATGAGGCAACAGTTAACTCTTCTATCTTCATTCCAGCCTGAAGAGAGACCAAATATTGTGGAGGGGTTTTTAATATGTGTGAAAGTTTAGGATTAATGCAGAGCTGAGTTGGTATTCTGAGTGAACATGGAAAAAAAGTAAAAATTAATTAGTAAATCAACACAAGCCCCCTCAGCCTTTTAGCTCCACCAATAGCAGATTTTTAAATTTTATTTTATATTGGCGACTTATATCTTGGGCTTAGGTACACAGATAAAACAAACCAAGCAAAACCCCTCTGTGAATTCTTGTAGCACAAGTGCCATTGCAGAGGGTGTTGCGTGCTGCAGACCAAGCTGCAGTGACAGGCCCTCCCTCCTTGTTCACATGCGTGGGATGCCTTTGGAGCAAACTTTACAGGGTTAGGCTTCTCCCATATCATCGTAATGGATTCTCAGATAAAACGAGTGGCAACAAGCAGAATCAGTTTCCCATTTTTGAAGTGTGTGTATCGCACTACGCTTGAGGTTCCTGCGTGGGGATAGCATTTGACCCTACATTTTGTCATCAGGCTGTTGCACCTCTCTTCCAAAGCTTCAAGGTGTGGAATGATACTGCAGATGCATAGTACTAGCCAGGCTGCATATTGAAATACCTGGTGATTACTTGCTGCATCATCCACTGCAGGTACTGCTGCTGTAGAATTAGTGCGTGCTCATCCATGTGCTACTGCTGGCTGCTAGCACAGCAGGAGAAGATAAACCCACTCTTGTGCTAACTTGCTAGCAAGGATATAGTGACTCCAGCCTTGTGCTATGATACGGGAGTGCTAGGGCTAGGGTTACATGATGTTGTCTAATTGTGGGAGAGTTTTCTTACTGAAGCTTTAAAAGGGAGTAGCTAGTAGACCTGAACCTGGTGGCAGGCATCAAGGAAGGCAATTCTGTCCCACCGCGGCTCACCAATCTTGATGTAGGCTTTGTCCAAAGAGCCTGAGAATTCCCGTTCATAACCTATTGTGAGGTTAGTGGAGCGTCAGGCCTTCCTGTCATTGGAAATGTGCTTCAATTCATCCAGGGCATTGGAAGGGAACGCCTATAGTTAATTGACAAGTGTGACCGATTGTCATCTGAGTGCTGGTGGTCAGTGTGTCAGCGAGCTGTTTCAGCTATGACAGCATCGTTAGCAGTGGTGTCCTCCTGACCTTGATTATGGCGTGGGAGGGAAGAAGGAACAGTACTGACTCATGAAAGCGTGGCTTTTAGGTTGCATAAACGGTGCTGCTGTTGCTTACCAAAGTATCTGATGCTGCACAGAATTTGGTGTCCGAGGTGATAAGACTGGTGTATCGCTGAGCCCTTGAACCTTGGTTGCACAGTCATAGCATAGTTATCGCTTGTGTAAAGAGAAGGGAATCGCTTGTCGTGATGTTTCCCTGCAGGGGACAGAAGCTGGTCTGGTAGCAGTGTAGGCTACCTTAATGAAGAAGGTTGCGTGAAAAATTCATGTGTGACTGAAGACAAAGTGCTTTTAGTTTGGGAAGTTGAGATTTTCTAAGGAAAGATTTTCTGTGCTTCAGCATTATGTTCTCCTCCAAATTTGTGCCTGCTCTTGGAAGCCTGCTTCCTCCCCTGCACCCCTCCAACGTCAGGGCAAAGCAGTTAATGTGAGCCATGCCGCCCCATAGGAGTCTAATACTAAATTAATTGTTTCCATTATGCGGCCATTCTTCTGGGACTTGCTATGGTGCTGGGATGGGATAATTAAATGCCGGAATTTTTGTTTTCCCTTTTGCACCTATTGAGCCTTTTTTATTCCAGTCACAGACGTATTTTTGAAAGCTTAACAGTATGTCAAATCTGTTGCACAAAGGACTGTCAGCTGCTGTTTGCTTTCTTCTGTCTTTGACTTTAATCAGGCAGGCCAGTAAATGATGTGAAAAGCATTTTTCTTTGCTCCTTCAGCTTATGCAAATCTGTTGCTTAGGAACAAAGAGGAGCTCCAGTCCCAAAAGGAACATCTTACACTGATCCCCTTGGCAAAAAGGCAGATTGTGCCGTCCAGAGCACAGAAAAGGAGCATTCAAACAGAGAAGATCCAGCACGTTGCTGTTCTCTGAGGCACTTTAGTTATCAGTCTGGTAAAATGTTTTCTGCTCAGTCTGAATTGATAGGTATGCAGTTGAACAGCTGAGGCTTTTGAAGTTTAATTAAAATAGAACTAAAAGGGAATTTTTGAGAGAGATCTTGGAGTTTTGAAAGAAAAGTGAATATTATAGTAACCGCTGTGCTGTTCTTGGAAGAGAAAATCCATTCCCTTTGTTAGCTCTTCCCTTCACAAGGGCCTTTTATGATCAGAGTCTCATGGTTTAACTGGAGTATGAACATTACACAGAATATTGAATCAACTTCGCTTCATAGAAAAATTATTTAATTGATTTTCTACAAGCCAATAAAATAAAGGAGTGACACAGTGGAACAGAAGGAACCTGAAAATGTTGTGTTGCTGTAGGGATAAAACTTAACTTCTGCTGCTGTGTAGACCCAGCCTGTTCCTGTGGGAATGTTGTCGTTAGTTCCCATGGAGTTCCCTGAGATTGGTCCCATAGACCCCGGTTCAACAGGCCATTCAATCATCTTTTTAAGTTTATCCCTATTTTAATTTCTCTCCTTCTATGCATGGACTGCTGAATGCCTTTGTTCCTCCTTTTTTGAAGTATATGCTTTCTTTAAGTGCTGTAGGTAGAATTTTCCTGATTTCCATCATGGTATCCTGTCCTGTAAAGTAGGGTAAGCTTTGATTTATTTATTTATTTATGCCTATTTTAAAAAGGCAAAGCAACTCACGTAGATACATGTTTAGATTCATGGGTTGTATGGCAATTATAATTTGCAATATACGTGCCAGGCCTGAGATTTTATTTTAATTTAAGATTCAAAGATGCTTTTGCAGACTTAGGAAAGAAGAGAAGCAATGTCAAAGGAAGTGCTGTTTAAAGCGCAGACAGACTTCCTCTTTGTTTTATTTTGAGCCTGGGAACATGTACAAGCACTTGGAGGTCAAATGCATCTATTTAAAAGCAAAATGAAAAAAATTGTTCAGTGGACTGCAAAAAGGCACGGGCCATCCCTTCCCAACACCTTTTTCAGTCAAATGAAACAGTGTTCTCATCTGCAAAGTCATAAAATATTCTAAAACTTCTGTAATGCAGCAATTTTTTCTTAGTCGTTTAAACTCCACCTTAATTATCTCACTCTCTGGCATGAGTCTTCTCCATTTGTTTGGATATGAAATATTTTTTTCCACTTACAAATTTCAGCGTTTGAGATCTTTTTGGGTTACGTAGAGCATGGTCTTACCAAAAACAATTCCCTGAACGTCCCAAAACACCTCTGCTTTCTTGGGCTGTATTTTCGCGCTAATAGTTGCACGTGTTTTATTGGTGTTGGATGTATGCTAATTTTAAGAGCATACATTGTACTGGGTGCCACTGTGGCCCATTCGGTGCAGCAGGAGGTGGGGTGTGCTGCAGCGTCTCTTCTTGCCCCACTTGTGCAGTTGCACTAGCATGTTGCTGAACAAACGGTGGTAGCTTCTCCCGCAGTGGAGAAGGAGGGAGGAACTGTGCTGGAGCGGGTCAGGCTTTGCTGACCCAAGCTCAGAGTGTGGCGTGCGGCCCCTGGCTGCCAGCTGCAGCCCTGAACTGCTGATCCGGCCTTTTGTCACTGGGGGCCCCAACCTCTCCTCTGGAGCGGTAGGAACTTGCCCTGCAGTTACGGTAGCCATAGGATATGTTTTTCCTGAACTGTTTCAGGCTGTTTCAAGTGCATTTTGAATGGATTCACGCTGCTTTTAAACTTAATTTTCTTGGAACTCATGGTTAAATGACTGAAAATATTTGGGTTTTGAGATGTGTATTTAAGATACCGGTGTCCAAGAATGGTGAAGAAAATGAGTCCCTGTGGTCTAACTTGTACAGTTTGTACAAATGAAGAGTTCATGACAATTTCAGTGCTCAACCCTCTCTTTTGCATCTGAATGATGACTTTGTTTTATGCCTCGTTCCAGGAAAAGCACTTGCACTGTCTGTGTGAAGTTGGGCTCCTGCGGTTCCCTCTGCACCCTGTTGCTTTCCCTTAATTACAGAGGAAGATTAGCCAGTGCTGTTACTTGTCTGACTCTTCTCACCCTGAGAGGCAGTGTGGCTCAACTCTGCCCATTTAGCTCTGCCCGCCTGCCCGGCCAAGTGCGGCTGGAGGTTGTGGTGTGTGCGTTTGGGGTGGGGAGGGAGGGGGGGTCTGTCAAAAGAGAAAGCAGCAGTAGGTGGGCTGCTCTGAAGAGGATAGGACCTCAGGAGGGGTTTGCTCTGCTATCGTTGCTGTGGGGACAGCCTAGACAGCTGGCGGTTCGTTCAGGAGCACATGGGACGTGCCTCATTTTTCAGCACCCGTTTTCAGAGTCCATCCGAAAAGTGGGATGAACGAGTGGAGGAAAGTTATTTCATCCATCACTTTTTCATCTACCACTACTAGTTTGCTGCAGCCCTTCATGCCAGGGCAGCTTGAGGACCCAACTGAACCCAGCTGAGCGAAGACACTTGTTTTACTCTCAGACTATTGGGACCTTCTGGTAATTCAGCTGAATTTAAGCTGAAGAAAGTGCAGATCCTTTACGTTATTGTCTCTTTCATACTTCTTTTTTTTATCAGAGGTTAATGATAAAAGGAAATCACCGTCCGTGAACAGCTGAGCTGTTGCCTAAATGAGATGAGCCTTTGCTCACCTTATCAGCTCGAATGCCCTGGGTGGTGAGGTTGGCTGCTGTGCCTCCGTGTGCAATATTGGTGCTGGGGAGGAGTTCCCTCTCTGCGGTATTGCCTGCTCACTCCTCAGATCTTTCCCTTGCTGTGCTATCAGCTAAACCCTTCTTTCGTTTTCCATGGAAGTTTACCTTCCAGGGCACGAGATGAGCATGTGGTAGCAATAGACCCAGTTGTGTCCGTCGCCTGATCTTTCTGGTATGCAGCAGTATGGCAAAAGACGTGCTGTAAGGAGCTGACGGCAAAAACCACCTGGAAATTGTCACTGTGTCCAGATTGTTACCTGCTGCAACCCGCCGTGTTTCAAGCAGGAAGACTGCTGGCTTACTGCTCTGACGGTTGTGTGAGGGTAAATCCTTAAAGACTTCAAGGTGAGGGTGTTCAGGTGCTCCCAGGGTGTCAAATCTTCAAGTGAGTGATGCAAAGGAAAAAGTTCCTGTCAGCTATGGGATTTAGGTTTTAATTATTTTTATTTATTTGAGGGAAGTTTAACATTGTTACTCCTTTTTCCAAAAAGGAGAGCAAGGATTGCCATAAAGTGAATGCGTCTGCTTGCTGTGTAATAGTCTAAATCAGTGTCTTCTGAAGAACAGTTGCTTTCACTGTAGCTCGAAAAATATTGGATTTAAGGATAACATGCTAAAAAATCCTTTTTTTTTTTTTTTTTTTTTGACCTGAAGGGCTGAATTATTCTCTTTATCTGTTTTCTGTGAGAATGGTCACTTGACAATCTTAGTCCAGGGGATAATGACAGTTTGCAAGTAATTTAAATGGCATATGTACTTGTACCTCTCCAAGGAGTTACTTCCCATTCTTGCCCTATATATTTTCAGGAAACTCAATATACCTTTTGATTTTTTTTTATATGTTTTGTGATAACATGATACCATTCTCATCATCTCCTGATCTTGTCTAACACAGCCATAGAACTTAATCTGATAATTTTTGTGGTGAAGGGCTTTATTTTTCATCTGTAAGTAGGTGTTATCAAACCCAGTTATTTCAGGTTGAACTTTTTATGTTGGGAATCAGTGTCTTTTTAAAGCTCAGCTGGATAGATTCTTAAGGCCATTAGAGGCCGTTTTGGGGGAAGTCTTGGCCAGATGATTGTGGCAGAGGCCAAAGAGGAACTGCGTGGTAATTTCTGCATTTACAATAAGGTCTCAAGAAGCCTACAGTTACCTAAGTTCATTTGCTTTACCCATATTTTTTTTTTTTTAACTTGGTTGCTAGCTACAAGTTACATCTGTTGGATTGTGTGCGCCGTTGCTGAACACGTATAAGAATTATCTCCTATCATCAAACATAGTTTTCCTGTTTTAGCTATTTATAGATTGAGTGCCTGAGTTGTCTTTTGATCTTCTCTTTGATAAATAATCTGACCTGCCTAACTCTGTCACTGGAAGAAATCTTAAAAACTCAAAGGTTTTTTTATAACTACTTAACTCCCTAGATTTTGGGGGAATTTTTTTAACTTTGAGCTTGAAAGCTGAATAGTGTTACAGCAGTCCTCTCTCTCACAGTGATTCTGAAGTTAATACTCTTTTCTCTTCTCTCTGCTTTCTCAGTCCTTACCTTCTGGGTTTTTTTGTTCTGGTCACTTTTCTATTTTTTTTGTCCAAAAGACTTTTCACTATAATTTGCTCCTGTTCATATGTTTTTTCCAAATAGTCTGAAGCTTCAGGAGGCCTAAAAGAGCAAGGCTGAGAGATGCATGCTGGGCGTTTTCTGATATGCTTGGAATTAAAATATAGATCTTTTGCAAAGACTTCAGCATTATTCTGTAAGGATGGAGATGTGAAAACAGTGTCTCTGTTAGGATTGACGCTCCATTCCTCTAAATACCAGAGCAATGTTGTGAGCAGGGCACTGTGTACCATGCAGTTGCATGGCGTGAACAGCAGTAGAGAATTACGACATTTAAAAAAGATAGGCAAATCTTTTGTCTGAATATGTTTCAATAATAAGCCAGCTTTGAAGTTAAATCAAAATGTAAACAACGCTAAAGGCACTTCAAGCTCTGGTGCCTGCCTTTGTTTTGTTTTTCTTGTGGACAAAACGCAATGGAGGTGGCTCAGAGAGCTGCTCTGCAGCACAAGCTTTTCTGAGCAGGTCAGGCCCAGCTGGTGCTCATCTCCTTCAGAGAAGAAAAAGAAGAATATCATAATTTAAGGTAGTCGGTGGCCTTGCTGTAGCATAGTCAAAGTTTCCCTAAAAACCCTGTGATTGATAACTCTCATCCTTGGACATGGTGGGACTTGGCACTGTAAGGCTGAAGCTTGTCTATGCAGGAGACAGGGATTTTCTTGCTTTGAAATCCAGAAAAAGGAGCTGAAAATCAGCACAGATGCTGCTGTCTCCTGCTTAGAAAGCTTGGTGTGCTCATCAAACACCAGAATTTAGCAAAACAACATGCTGGCATATGTGATTCTCTCTGCTGGAGAGAGGATGTCAGATAATGAATGGTTTTTAATTGAGTTGTGTACGTCCAGGAAAACATGTTCTTGGAGTGCGTTTTTACTTTACGGCTGTAATGATGGGTCCTGATACAAAGATAACAAAACGAAGAGGAGGATTTTTTCAGAAATAATTCTTACACGTCTTCTACCTGAGAAAATCCATCCTAGAAAATCTCGGGTAGGTACAAAGCTAAAAACACAACATTGTAGGAATTTAGTAAGAAAGTAATTCTCACAGCTTGGGTAAATTTACTAGTGTAACTATAATTATCAGTATGACTACAGCATTTTAATCTGTTCTCATTTAGGTAAACTCCTAATCAGACTGCAGCTTTTTTTAAGTAGGTCCTATGTTCTCTGCCGTAAAGGAGTCTGTTAAAGTATTAGCTCTCCTGCCCAGTAATTTCACCTGTAAGAACTCATAGTGAATGACTCTTAAGGAGGCAAAACTATCCAATTTTGTGTCTTGGGAATTTTAGTTTTCTTAAACGAATTTTTCTGAGACTTAGTGGGGAAAAGAATTCTGGTTTTGCCAGCCCTCCATAGATATACATTAGAAACAGCTGTTGTCTTTTGGAGCTGGTTTTATTAACAACAGCAGCAGAAAAGAAGGGGGAAAAACCCCAGAACTTCAAGGAAATCTCTTCTGTCCTGGTCCCAGGGCTTCTGCATCAGGCGAGGAGGTGGCACGGACCGTGCGGTGGTGTCGCCTGGCTGTGGGACGTTGTCTCCCAGCTGACGCGGTGTGAGTGTGGCCGAGCTCCAGCTGTGCCCCCCGTCGCTGCTGTCATCAAACCTCTGCTGCTCGCTTCCCGGGGGGCAGAGGGGAAGGGTGAATCATGCCCTCGCAACACTTGCAAACGTGTCAAAGCTGGGCAGGAAGGTGCTGCTTCCTCTTTCACGTCTTGCTAGGTACCAGAGTGAAAAGCTGGAGAACAGGCGCGTTGAACTTGGCCAACGAAACACCAGGTGTGCGGATACCTTTGGCAAAATTACAAAGTGGAGCTGTCAGCGAGAGACCTTAAAACGAGAAGGTTTTTCTAACAGTCTGTGCCCAATTACTTATGTTTTCCTGGTTCAGAAAATGCTGATCTGTCTTTGGGAAATCATGCTGATGGGCTTGGAAAAACGTGCCTTCCCGTATTTTTTTTCACAACCCAGAGGGCAGCGGGAAGCATTTGTTTCTTAGCTTGTGCCTCTGGCCTGCTAACGGGGGTTTCCCAGACGTGTGCTATTAAATAGATGGCAGTGTAAGTGAAATGGGATTTTGGTTTTGCTTATGCTTTGGTTTCTATTTTTAAATTATTTTCCCAGTATTAAAAAAAATCCACAGGTAGTATAATGTCTGGTAGTCTGAACATAGAAAGCTGATGTTGGAAGATAACATCTGTGCGGTTGTAAATATTGAGGCCAAAAGTGTGCAGGTGTGCTTTCTGAAATAGCACATACAGGGATTAAGGGCCGTATCTTCAGAATATTTGCTTGTAGTGCTGAGGAAACCCAAGTCAGGAGCCTGGCTTTTGTGGATGCCTGGGTGTCTCCTGCACCAGGGACCTGAGTCATCAATGGACCATGTTTTAGGAGGAAAAGGAAGACGTGTGCATTGGCGAGAGGGTGTTGGTACTTTTCTTGCACTCAATGACAGCTCCCCTTTACTTGGATAAGAGCAGTAATTTTTGGTGTAGAACGGGCAGCCATTTTTCGCTATGGTTTTTGGAGCATGGGTGCAGCAGTTTTTTGTAGCATGCCCTTGTTGTGCTTTCTTGGAGCTGGCGCTTTCTGGCTGTTTGCCTGTCCTGCGGTGCAGCAGGGGAGAGGGCTATGGGCCCATCGGTCCCACCGCCGGCACGTCCTGGAGCAGCTGCACAGCCAGGTGTTTCTGCTTTGATAGGGAGGCTAAGAGGAGGAAAAGTTTCAAGTTGGAAGGAGCCTCTCAGTTAAACTAACCTATGTAAAATGTTGTGTGGTTTTCTTTTTTAGCTAAAGCTTGATCTATAGATACTCAGACCAAAAATTAAAATACTGTTTATTTGAAATAGTCTTCTTAGCAACTCGCTGCCGTTTCCTTTAGGGTAAAACTGTTGAGAGTCTTACCTCGTCACAGGACTTTTGCCCAGAAGTGGAATTTTTTTGGCATTTGTTTATTTATCGAAGGGAGGACGCCGTAGTTTTGCTGGTCTCTAATTTGAGAATAACTGTGGTTCTTGTGAAGGAGCTTGAGCTGGGTGTAGGCAGGTGTTGGGCAAGCATCCCGGCGCAGGTCTGCCAGCCAGCACTCCTGTCAGTCCAGTCCTTCCTTGTTTTTCGGCAGGGATCGCAAATTGCACAATATGGGCGTTTGTTTATTTTAACATAAACTCATATGCTCAGGCTTGAAGCAAGGTTTGGGCTGGGGTTTCAAGAAGCAAAAGGCCCGTGGACCTTTCTCATGGTGGTTGTTTAAAGTTGTCGGCGAGCTCTCTCCGTACGTCATGCATTAGCTTAGTGGCGGTGGCTTGGGACGCAGGGTTGGTCTCTGAAGGTAGATAGGTAATCACTTCTGGCTGCTTCCTTCCCTTTGCTTTGGGTTTGTTTGTTTGTTTGTTTTTTTTTTGCCAGCTGAGCCCTTCCTTGGAGGTAAAGCTGTTGTTTCTGTGGGGCTTTCCCCAGGAAACCATAATTAGGTAAGAGAAAGTGAGGAGGTTTTTCTGCCAGGCATCTGAAAGAGCTGTGAGTGGGAGGGATCACTAGCCCGTCCCAACTCTTTCTCATGGTGAGTTTTTGGTAAAGCCACGGTGAGATCTGCTTGTTCCCCTCCTGCATGTGGGGATGGCACAGCTCCCTGGGGGTGACACATGCCGGGCAGGGCCCTGCTCCTCTGGGATGCAGGTGCTTCGTGCTTCAGGGGTGTTCCTGCCCTCGGGTTAGAGCCGAGGGCACCAAGGGCAGCGCACCGCCACTCCTTTCGCAGTAGGTGCACGGTTTTCCTCTGGCAAACGGGGGAAAATAACTTGCAAAGCCCTATAGAAAAAAAGACAGCTTGATTAGAGGTGTTACCTTAAAAATGAGGAATTTTTTACTCCACTGAGGAGGATGAGTAGGTCATTATACAAAAGTGGCAGATTGGGTTGTTCTTCACCCCACGCTTTCTTCATAAAATTTCTTCTCTTTGCTGTTCTTGGTTCGAACCCCCATGCAGTGGCAGCAGTTGGAGGTGTGTGGAGATTGCCATGACCCTGAGGGGTTTTGGGCCTCTCCATCACTAACTACTCAGAGCGGATCTGGATGTCCTGGGACATGAAACACTGGAGACTGCTGGCACCTTTTGACAGCCAGGTCTCCTGAAGATGGGCTGGTAGTAGTATCTGTGCATAAGGGTTTGAAGACACATCGGCTCAAAACTGAGCATTAGAGGTCATCCTTTCCTCTATTTTTGGTGTATCTCTGGTGTGCAGCAGTGGGGGAAGAGAGACATTCCCCAACTCATAAAAGTAGGGAGGAGGATGTTAGTCCTAAAAGTCTTTTTTAAACTTGTATACTAAAACCAACTGGGTTTCAGTTTGACTGTTTCCCTTCCGTTATGGTTGAAGGAAAACTGCACATTTCCCATAACATAAGTAGTTCCCTGCTCTTCGTATTACTCATTTGTTTTCTGTGTATATAACAACATATAAAAAGTTATATGTATGTGTGTATATGTATCTATATGTATGTATGTACTTTTTAACCAGGTGCAAAATGACTGCTCAAGTAACACTGGAGGATGCCTTGTCCAATGTGGATCTCTTGGAAGAATTACCATTGCCTGATCAGCAACCGTGTATTGAACCCCCACCATCATCTCTGCTTTACCAGGTGTGTTGTCATTGCAGGAAAATGAGTTTTGCCATTTCCCATTGCTGTTAAGAAAAAGAGTGTGTGCTTTTCAAAAAAACCCAAAACAACCAAAAACAAAACCAAAGTGTGTTTATATTTGCAATATATATAAAAATTCTTTTCCCTGCCAAGGATTAAATTCTGCATTTTGCTTTCTTTGCAGCCAAACTTCAACACTAATTTTGAAGACAGAAATGCTTTTGTCACTGGCATTGCAAGATACATTGAGCAAGCTACAGTCCATTCTAGCATGGTAAGTAGATGTTCAGATACATACTTTTGTGTTAACTCGGAATAAAAGGAGAGGAACATGTCTTCTTGCATTTCATTATAAGAATTGTGGTTGCAGAAAACCAGAAACCAGGTTACCTACAACACTTCCAGGACGCAGTGAGATGAAAAAGTGTGTGGCTTTTATTTTTTCGTACGTGTACTTCTTGTTAATTTTAAAATGGTCTTTCTTCTTGGTCAACCAATGTTGCTCAAAAGTTTCTTGCTTTCATTGTGCGTTTTTCCAGTATTCTGAGGTGAGTTGGTTGTATTGACAAGTAGCTGCCATAACTTGAGTGAAAAATTACCTTCCATCCTCCCAAATTTCTGCTACTACTCTGTCAGTTTAGTGGTGTTTGAAGGGTTTTTGTTGGCTTCCTCACTGTGGAGTATGTTAGTGGTTTATTGGCATGCTTTTGTGTAAGGTATTCTGTGGTTTTTAACAGTTCCACAATGTAAGATAAGACTTCATACTAGTAACTCCATCCATCTCTGCTGATGGCGTTGCTGTTTGGGCTGTAAACGCTGGTCTGTACTGAACTTGTCATGGCACTCTTGGAAAATGAGGAATAATATGTCTTGTAATTCTAGAAGCCAATTCACAAACAGTGGAATGGGCAGGTTAAGCACCTGATTACATGCTACTGAAAATTACATAAATTTATGCCAAGCGACTCTTAAAATTATCTGGCGACTCCTTAACCTGTTCTGATTGTTTGGATGCTGTAGGGCCTCTCCTTTGACGTGTAAAAAAGGATATTGCTCTGCATGTGCTGACTCTCATCCTTGACCATTCCACCTGCAGTACCCGAGTTTAAAAAGAAAAACAAACACTCACCCCTTCGGATTAGCATTTTTATTTATAGATCACAGTGTCTGTAGTTTTGGGAAGAAAGAACAACACAAAAAACAATCTGATCTGGGGAGGTAATAATTTTTGTCATTAGGTAGGCATAATTGCTGCAGTTGTTGATTAGTGATCTGGTAGGTGTTTGTTGGCTTACGTGGTATGAAGATGATGCTGTGACTTCCCTCAGAATTAGGTTGGGTGCTAAAACAGATGACTGAGGATAAATGAAATTTTTTTTAGCTGTTGGATTATAACCAAGTTGGACATCAGTAGCTGGTAAGCTCTAATATAGGTAACATGCCAGCGGAGCCTATGAATTATGCTAATATTATTTTACATACATACAGTATGATGTATCATTCACCTTGCAATATATTTGTGTTTGTACATAAATGTTCTGATAAGAGATAGGTTTGTTTGGACAAGGTTTTGGAATTGTGGAAGACAATTGGATTTAACCTTTTTGTATTACAATGCCTAATTATGCTGAGTGTCTTTCTTACAGAATGAAATGCTAGAAGAGGGTCAGGAATATGCAGTTATGTTATACACATGGAGAAGTTGCTCAAGAGCCATTCCTCAGGTAAAGGATGAAAATTAAACTGTCATGCATCATGTGAACTTCTGTCTTGTTTTGGTGTGGAGTTGCACGGGTATATCTTTATCAAGGAGCTATGAAATGTAGTCTACTTTGACTCCCAAATAGGCAAGCTGGACATGCCATAGTGTCTTTTAGCACTTGGGGACCAGTTGGTTGGTCTCTCTCTCTCTCTCTCTCTCTCTTTTTTTTTTTTTAAATAAGGGAGCTATAGCAATACCTCATGGGTTTTGTGTTAATCTTACTGATTGGTTCAAGAGTAGTATAGGGGTAATGTGCTCTAGAAGGAAAATCTTTGTCACATCTGTTTGAGGTAAAAATTTAGTTAATTTCATTCAAGAGAATGGACCCCCCCCAACTTAATACTTAAGTTCAGAACAGGTTTAACAGGTGGCATAGCATGTAATAATTACAATTCAGGTTAAACATTTAAGTTTCTAGACATCCTAGGTAGTAATTTTCTGAATGTCAGAGCTACACAGTGTTTTGTTGATCTGTATGCAAATTAAAACCCTGTGAATAGGTGAGAAGTCCGTAGGCAGCCTCAGGTGTCTGGGAATGGTTATACAGGGGTGGGGTGGGAAGAATATTAAGATGCATCAGAAAACTGAACAAAATTATAGCCATGAGCTGACACCTGCCTGCTTTATAAGGAGTTTGTAATGCAATTATTTTTGTACTGAAATGCAAGGAAGGCTTATCCTGTGGTTTAAATATTTAGAGTGGAAATCAGGTAATCTGTTTTAATTTTTGGTTTTGGGTCAATTTTAGTGCATGACTTTCAGCAAGTGGCTTAATAATGTGGAAAGAATATTGTCCTAACCATACAGAGGTGTTTGAAAACTCAATTATTTGCTGTGAGGTAATAGAGAGAAAAATCTTAGGTTGTTTTTTTTTTTAAACACACAGAGTTAATCTTAGAAGACTAGCATAAAATTACCAAAACCGGCAATTTATGCCTTAAGTTTGTCTCTTTAGGATGATAATACATTTTCTCAAGTTGTCATTGGGGATTTTAGTTTCTGAGGCTTTATCAGAAAAAGTTCTAAATGTAATGATCTCTTCAATTGCCCTCAGGTCAAGTGCAACGAGCAGCCTAACAGAGTAGAAATTTATGAGAAAACTGTGGAAGTTCTGGAGCCAGAAGTCACAAAACTGATGAATTTTATGTATTTTCAGGTAAAAGGAATGGAAACAAAATTTGTCAGTAGGCTTATATCTTTGTATTCCTATGTCATATGCTTGATATTGTGTGCTCAGATACTGAACCTAGTCATTATACTTTGGAAAAAAACCCAACCCCATATTGTCTCACAGAAGGGCAGAATTTCTAATGCCTACCTTAAAAAATTCAGGCGATCTCCATTAAGACTTTCAGCATAAAATCGGGGGTAATTGCATATGGTCCCTGCGTAGCACATGGGGACAGTTCTGGCACTTTAGGAAGAAGGGAAATAGAAATATAATATGTTTCACATGCATACATAAAAGCGTCTCGGCACAGAAACCATTTGTTGGGGGGTGAGGGATCCGCAAGTCTGGACACCAGAGCAGCAGGTGCAACTTTGCTGTAGAAATTCATAATCGAGGCAAGCTAACCCAGCTGTTGTGACCTGCCAGCCACCCGCGCTACGTGGGCGCTGGAGAATAGCAAAGTGTCTCGCGTTCTCCTCCCGTGCTGGCAGCTTGCCATTTGGTTCAATGGACTGAGGATGTTTCCAGGCACACAGGAAGAGGAGACTGAATGAAATGTAGTATTTCCTGTCGTCTTCCCCAACTGGCGGATCTTACTGACTACCAACAATCTCCTTTTGTTCAAGGAGATTAGTGCTCTAAACTCAGAACAGATTCCTCTTTACGTTTGAAGTTGCTGCCTTTTTTGTGCTTGTGTCCTGGTTTTGACTGGGATAGAGTTAATTTTCTTCCTAGGAGCTGGTACTATGCTGTGTTTTGGATTTAGGATGAGAATAATGTTGATAACACACCGATGTTTTAGTTGTTGCTAAGCAGTGCTTACACTAGTCAAGGACTTTTCAGCTCCCTGTGCTCTACCGACTGAGAAGGGAGGGGGCACAGCCAGGACAGCTGACCCAAACTGGCCAAAGGGATATTCCATACCATATGATGTCATGCTCAGTATATAAGCTGGGGGGAGTTAGCTGGGGGGCGGGGACTGCCTGGGCATCTGTCGGTGGGTGGTGAGCAATTGCATTGTGCATCATTTGCTTTGTATATTCTATTATTATGATGATGATTTTCCCTTCCTTTTCTGTCCTATTAAACTGTCTTTATCTCAACCCACGAATTTTACTTCCCCCCCCGCCCCGATTCTCTCCCTCATCCCACGTGGCGGGGGGGAGTGAGCGAACAGCTGTGTGGTGGTTAGCTGCCTGCCGGGTTAAACCACAACAACTTGTAATCTCCATCTCAAATGACCCTGATGTGTGCTTGGAAATAAGCCCTCAAATAAACGTGGCAGGATGATTTTGCGAGTTGGCATGTACTGCTATTAATCAGTGTGCTGTGGGTTTTTTTTTGTTTTAAGAGAATATACCTATAATCTGCCTTTTTAATGCATATACACTTTCTCACTAAAGAAGATGAAATCACTTGTTTCAAAGGGATTTTAAACTTTTATGACTTTAATCTGCAAAGAAGAACCTTGCCCCTTGTGCCAGGCAAGCTTTGTGGCAAAAATCACTGGTGACACTTACAGCACGCAGCAAGTACACACAGAGGTGGAGCTGGAAAGTCTGTGCTGATGCCTTGTGAGCCTTGCATGCTTTAAACATTTTTCTGCTTCAGTGGCACTTTTCATTGGACCAGCTCCAGTTACACGATTAAACTTTTTTCCTGGAAACATCATGGCTTTTACTCCCTGTTTCTTCTCTTTTTTTCTCCACTAGAGAAACGCGATTGAACGATTTTGTGGGGAGGTGAGACGCTTGTGCCATGCGGAGAGGAGGAAGGACTTTGTGTCTGAAGCATATCTGATCACGCTGGGCAAATTCATCAACATGTTTGCGGTATTGGATGAGCTGAAAAATATGAAGTGCAGCGTGAAGAACGACCATTCAGCCTACAAGCGGTAAGTGGCAAGGAGCAACAGGACCCGGGTTTCTGCTGCCAGGATACAGGCCTCCCAGGAGATGGCAGCAGTTGCTCTTTTTCTGACAGCTTTCTCTTCAAAAGTAGTCCCTTCACGTGTGGGACAGATTACCTTGAAACTAGGGATGCATTGACTGCAGTTAGGCTACTGAGTAAATCTATTTTCTTTATGCTGTTCTTCCAGCAGCAAAAGGTTCTTCTGCCTTTTAATGCCAAGCTGTCAAATACTTCTGTCTTGGTGTACCTAAACATAATGAATATACTTTGCTCAATAAAGCTTTTCTTTTTAAGTTTGAGAGAAAACTGGCTTTCTGGTCCCTTGTGCCACTTCTGTCCTGTCCTGTCCTATTCTATCCTATTCTATTTTTGGCATCTACTTTTGGCATTTGTAGCTGAGAGCTGTTACACTTGTTCTGAAGATGTTTTGGCTTTGCCGTTCAAGGTCTCCGTGACTGCAGGTCTAGCAGGGAGGGGAGGAGGGTGGGATATCAGTGGCCAAGTTTTGTGCTTGAGCTGCCAGATGGTATTGGGTATCTTTTGTCAAACACGGTGGTCAGAGCAGCAGGGGAAGACAGTCTTTAAGCCAGTTGTAGCATCTGTGGTCTTTCATAAAGAAAACCATTCAGCCAATGACTAGCCAATTTTATCTATGTTGCTTCCACTTAGATGAGATTTAATTTCTACCTTTACCAGTCGTTGCCTTTTGTAGTTGTTGTTGTGCCTGGAGACCTCTTAAACTTACTTGGTTTGCATGTGTTTTTCTTTGGAGGTGTGCTTCTGGAGGACGAACTCTGTTTTCTGGAAGGTTGACTTTTCCTGGGTTGTTCCGTGGCTTGGGTCTATAGAGCCACTGCTGCCCCCATCAGTTGAGGGATATACCCAATGGTTTTTGGGTTGGGTTGGATTGGGTCTTTTAACTAGGGTGCAGCGGGGGATTTGGGATTGGAAAACTGTTCATTTGGGATAAATGAAGTCCATATCTCTCTCATAGTGAACATGAACCGTTCTTTTCAGCTATTTTCCTAAAAAGCCTTCCCTTTATCTTTTATGAAACAGGCTCTTGACACAGATTTGTCGAGTCCATAGCCTGTGTTTGGATAACTCACTTTTATAAAGCTGTGGCAAAAAAAGTACTGGCTGTGTCTGCCAAGTTCTCTTTCTGCTTGATTCAGGAGTTTGGAGGTGGGGGATGCACTGGGGTTGACAATCCTGTACGAGCAGTGAATGACAGAGGATTGTACTGGCAGCTAAAGATATGCTGACTACTTACAGTTCCCCTGGTAGATTTGGGGACGAGTGTGTTTCTATTGAGAGGGGATGGATTTGGTTACAAGCAGGCCTGCTGAAGGGAAATACCTTTTTTCCTCTGTTTCCAAAGAGCTGCTCAGTTCCTGCGAAAAATGGCAGATCCTCAGTCCATTCAAGAATCCCAGAACCTCTCCATGTTCCTTGCCAACCACAACAAGATAACACAAGTAAGCTTTAATTGTCTTTTTGCAAAATACCTAATGCTTTACAAAACTATTAAAATAAAACTCTTCCAGTTTGGTAGTAACTGTTGTTCCCCAGGGAGTATAACTAGTTGACTAATATTCTGTTCTTCTTTTTTTCCAGTCTTTACAGCAGCAGTTGGAGGTGATCGTTGGCTATGAAGAGCTGCTTGCAGATATCGTAAATTTGTGTGTGGACTACTATGAGAACAAAATGTATCTAACACCCAGTGAGAAACATATGCTTTTGAAAGTAAGTTTCTTTCTGGTACAATATTAAAAAATAATTGTTCAGGCAGGACACAGATGTCTGAATTCCTGGGTTTTTTTCGTTTTGCCTTTTTTTCTTTTTTTTAAAAAAAAAGAACCAGATTAACCAAATAACTCAAACTATTCCTTTCTGGTTTTTTTTCCCCCCTCTCCATTGTCTTTTTATTATATTGCATGGTAGATCTATTTAGAATGTTTCTAATCCATTTTTGTTTTTCATAATTTGAAGTTGACCCAATTGAACTGCAGCCTTGCTAGGAAACCAGTTCTATGGAACTGTGTTTCTATGAACTATGACAACAGAAAGGAACTACTACATTTTATTTTTAGATATATGGCAAGTTTGTATAAAAAGCTTTTGGAGGTGAGGCTGTGTATCAAAGATTTCAGGGAACAAGTAGCTTAAAATTAGGGTTAGTAAGTAGGTAAGTTTAGTTAGCTGGAATGTGTACATGTAATAAGAGAGTGCTGGGCAATATGAAGTGTGGTTGATCTTATCACTGCATGTCTTGCAGTGGAAGAAAAGGTATAGAGTAAGAACTGAAATTTGCCTCATGACAAATATTTGTCGTCACCTCAGTGTTTAACTTATGAAGAGCTCTGTTTATTAGGACCAAATGAAAGCATCCTGAAACAATACACCAACTCTAGAACATTTGCGTTCTGCCTGCAGGGATGTCCAACGTGTCTTTCATATTTAGGCCTTTTGTTCAGTAAACGTGTGCTTAGAACACATTAAGTGGCTAATACTCAGTTCTGCTATTGTTAATACTGAATTATAACTTTATGTTAATGAATAACTTGAACAAAATGTAATTAGATTTCTTTTTTTGGATGCTTCTGAGCTCGTGTGTGTATAATTCAGACATAGGCTGAAAGCCATGAAAAGCAATAGCTCAGAGATGTTAGATCTAAAATTCTGTTACAGATCAGTTTGCACATACAGAATTTTAATAAAATGGAAGTGAAAAAAGACTTGTCTAAAAATAGCCAGGCTCTAGTTTCAGTGAGATTTTTTTTGTACGCTAAACCTTTATACAAACAAGTAGCATCTTTTAAGGATAACTGATTAGGCTAATGTTAATGTAAAAATTACTAATATACATATAATAAAAGAATACTACAGAAATGTATGTATTTGAAAATATATTCTGTTTGAAGGAGGGTGGGTGTTTCAGGACTGTGTTTTTAAAATACTACTTTTTTTTTTAATTATATCAAGAACAGTCTTACTGCAGCAGGTTTTTACCTCTGAGGTCCTTTTGTGAAGAGGTTTGTCTTTTTCTTTTTCAGGTTATGGGCTTTGGGTTGTACCTGATGGATGGAAGTGTCAGTAACATCTATAAGCTGGATGCAAAGAAAAGGATAAATTTAACCAAGATAGACAAGTTCTTTAAGGTTGGTTATGATGTGATCTTAATATGTGATTTTAAAGGTAATTCCCCTTGCATTTTAAATATAATTAAATAGAATGAAGATCACTTTGGGCTATAATATGGGTAAATAACGGTTTCCTTTCACTAAGATTTGTGTTAATAATTTATCTAATCTGATTTGTTCCCTGTGTACAGCAGTTGCAGGTTGTCCCACTGTTTGGTGACATGCAGATTGAACTTGCAAGATACATTAAGACCAGTGCCCATTACGAGGAAAATAAATCCAGGTAAGAGAGAGAAGGAAGCAAAGAGTGGAGTGTCTGGGCTGGGGAAAGTCAGGCCCTTGGAGTATGTTTTCGTAACCATCCGTTAGTCTGTGGGTCTGCGGTAATTACTTTAATAGGATTTTCACTTTGGTCTTCTTTTTGGTGTGGGTATTTCACTATTAATGTACTTCATGTAATAGAAACAACTAAAGAAACAAGTTGTTTAAAGACCTTTCTATGCTGCTGAGCTCATTCTTGCATCTGTGACATTTCTTATCACCTGGGTTGGAGGAAATGAATTTTGTCTTATACTAATTTCATTTTTACTTTTTCCTTCAAATACGAAACTTTCTTTAAAAGAAATGAAGGATTTTACTAAGCAAGGTGAGCAGTAGTAGTGCATGGGTAAATAGGCATGTGTATATTGTATATGGAGCAGCAACTTAGCTTGCCTCCCCCCTCTTTTTTTTTTTTTTTTTTTTT
>NW_008795487.1:1790165-1840527 GCF_000699145.1 Aptenodytes forsteri | reverse complement strand
CTCCCCCCTTTTTTTTTTTTTTTTTTTTTTTTGGCTAGGTGTGCAGCACAGCAAAATGGCTGGAAAATGCAGCCAGTTTTTACATGTTTCCATGGTTTATGGTTATTGCTTTGTTTTAGTGAACGTTTCCGTGCTCCTCCAAGACCTTCCCTCCATGCAGTTACATGAATTTAGAATGTAGTGCTTTGCATTTTAATTCCTGCAGAAAAAACACATAACCTGCATGTAATTGCTAAGAAAAAATCAACAGCGGTGGGCCTACTGAGCTACTAAAAATATGAGGCTACTTAACATGACATTCTTGGTAGCATGTCTTTTGTGTCCCTCTTGATAACATGTTGATAGTATTTAACAATGCCTTTTTTTTTTTTATTTGGGAGCATACTCTAGGTTCTTCATAGTTAAACAAGAATAACGAAAACCAATCTGAAAGTAGCTAGATGTATCTTGCAGCCTATACCTATACTTCTACCCTGCCTTTCAATACTTTTCAGTCTCGTCCCTAAGTGTATGCTCCTGAAGAGAGATGCTGGTGTGTATTTCATAGCAGCAGCCTTTAAAAAAATACAGAAAAGAAAAGAAAAAAGGGTTTTTTTAAGACTTGGAAGAAGTGCTGTTTGAACTCAGAAGGGCAATCCATCGCTAATGGGTTGTGCAGGGTCAGAGGTAGAGGTGTGAGGAGAGGAAAGGCCTCAAATAGAGAAGGAAGATTTTTTTTAAAAAGTCATGTGTTGTGGTTCTTTCTTTGCAGTATCAGTTGTACTGTTTATTGCTTACACTGATTTAGGTGGGGTTTTTTTGTTGTCTGAAACAGATGGACATGCACGTCTTCCAGCAGCAGTCCCCAATACAATATATGTGAGCAGATGATCCAAATCAGAGAAGACCATATGCGTTTCATATCAGAACTGGCTCGTTACAGCAACAGTGAGGTGTGTGGGATTAGAGCTATTCATGCAAATTTCTTGTCACTGATTAACAGTTTTTGTTAAATATCTGAAGAGCAGGTAAACCTCAGGCTAGGTAAATGACAAAGCTTGATCACCTGAATCAAGAAAAGTTGGCTGCAGGGCCAACTGCAGGGCTAGTACCCAGTCTCTGCATGATTTTTACACTATTTAAATTTAAAATAATAATGATCCATCATACAAACTGCAGTATTCTTCTGCTTTTATATATATATATATATATATAATATATAGGCTATATATCCTAGAACTTTTGGCATGTCTCTTTTGGAATAGGTTGTCTAGCCCTTACTTCAAAAGGCTGCTCATAGCAGTTTAAATGAAACTAAAAGTTAAAAGATTAGCTAAAAAAAAAAAAAGAAATGCACATGTATACATGCATGTATACATATATAGAACCTACAACATATATATAATATATATAATTAGTGTCTTGAATTCATAGAATCCTAGAATAGTTTGGGTTGGAAGGGACCTCTAAAGGTCATCTAGTCCAACCCCCCTGCCGTGGGCAGGGACATCTTCAACTAGATCAGGGTGCTCAGAGCCCCGTCCAACCTGACCTGGAATGTTTCCAGGCATGGGGCATCCACCACCTCTCTGGGCAACCTCTTCCAGTGCTTCACCACCCTCAGCGTAAAAAACTGCTTCCTTATATCTAGTCTCAATCTACCCCCTTTTAGTTTAAATCTGCAACAATATTTTGGTGATTAGAGATACCAGTGGTTTCCATCACTTGACCAAAATCTGTGAAGTTTAACTATGTAAGTCTCTGGAAGAAAAAGCTGATATTAATGCAGGTGTTGGTACATGATGCTGTTTTAATGCTTAAAAGAAATCTATGTAGAAATTTGGCTATGGATGCTGGACACAGCATGTTCTGATGTGGGTTTGGGTTTTTTGTTGTTGTTTAATAATGTTCTAGGTGGTGACCGGGTCTGGTCGACAGGAAGCTCAAAAAACAGATGCAGAGTATCGGAAGCTCTTTGATCTCTCTCTCCAAGGCCTGCAGCTTCTCTCCCAGTGGAGTGCGCATGTCATGGAAGTGGTATGTTATCTGGGGAATAAAACCAAATGAAAAAGAGGCAGCTTGGTGAGGTTGGACAGGCTTTGCTTTAATGGAATGAAAAATGTATGTTGTGTTTTGTTCCCTTAGTTCCTCTTTTCCTTCTTCCTTCACTCCTTTTCTCCTCCTGCTCTAAACCGCATCCTCAGAGGAAGGCACATGAAGTTCTCAGACGCTAGGAGTAATGTTGCTGCTTTGAAGATCCAGTAGCATGTACAGTCTCATACAGTACATCCAACTTGTTATATTTAATGTATTTATATATTATATATTACATAATATATTTTGGATAGGTGATCACCTGTGAGCCTTGACCAGATGTTTTTATGTTGCTCTTGATACGTACATTTTGTAGACTAAGACTTCATTATTTTCCTCTAAACGTTGTTTAAAATTATATTCTGTTAGGGATATCCATACCAACATGCAGTCACACAGGAGGTGATAGAACAACTTAAATTGGCTACATTTAGACATCATCACTTAGTAAATTGAAGCATGTAAGGTCTTATCCAAAGACACAAAAATGAATGGAAAGGCTCCCATTGGCTTTAGATCAGGCTTTTAGTCAAAAGGAAAGTAAATGTGGAGAAAGGAATATTTGAGAGGAGATGAGGGAGGGGAAATAAAGAACCTGCAGACTTGTTTCTCTGTATTTTAATAATTTATTTTAAAAACAGATGCCAGTTAGAAAAGTGACTGTGTTTTTTCCAATAAGAAACTGCTTAAGGCAGAAATTGAAGAGGAGGATGCAGGAGTCCTTTTCATGCTGCAGACACTTAGATAAAAGCTGCATGTCTTACCTGCACCAAAGCATGTTCTAGGAAACCGATGAAGTACTGTATGAGAGAAGCCAGACCTGCTCCTCCTCTGCCTCTGATGTCTGAGGGAGCATCAAGCCATTTGCATTGCGTGAATCCAGTGCGGTCACAGCGGGCATAGCTAGAGACCCAGTTTTCTTTCTCTTCTTTTTTTTTACCTGCCTCTTTTAAAAGCCAATAGATGAGTCATGCTTTTACCTGTATTATCCTATTCCTATTTAAATCAACAGTGTATTTTATGGTGAAAATCTTGTTCTCCTTTTCTCCTTCTTAAAAGAGGTTGCTGTCATCTATTTCTGGCCTCTGCAACTCCCAGACTTGCTCCCTTTATTTCTGTCATTGCAAATTGCTGCATTCAGGCTCTCTCTTCACAATGACAATCTTCCTATTTTATTATATCTCTGTAGAAATTATGTTTTATTATATCTCTGTAGAAAGTCTCTTGTTCTTAGCTCTGTTTTTATCCTCCCAGTTCCAGAACAAACTTTCTCTGAGGACCACAGCAGGTTTTGCCTATTATCACTGCTTTTCTTTCTGTCTTATTTATATGGATTCCCTTAAGTACTTCTCATGTAAGTTTGTGTTCACCTTCTCCCTGTCCTCCTACTGAGAATTTATTCTGATCTGGAGTATCCTACTTATTTACCCGTCTTCTGCATTCACTCAGTATCCATGAACCTTGTTACATACGTCATGTTCAGATAAAAAATTTCAGCATTCATTTGATGTCCAACTTAACCCTGTGAACTTAATGCCCCCAAAATACTTCATCTTTGTTTAATAATTTACCCAGTGTCCTCTTTGTAGCACTTAGGTTGCAGGGTGTGATGCTATTCTTTGCCGTAGGTAGATTGGTGCAAATGTTAATCCGTTACAGTAGGCAAATTTACATTGCTCTGTAATCTAACACTTATGCAAAGATAATATCAACCAGACGTTACTATTCGCTGAACTCAAACTGTGAGAAAATTGTATTTGAATGTGACTAGGATTTTTCACTAAATGTACCCTGATGGATATTAGATCAGCCTGACACTGCTCAGGAACATTTTGAGCTGTGTTTGCAGTGACTGAAAAGGCAGTATTTAAGAGAAATGCATGCTGTGCAGATGATATTGTCACAGATAATACAGCTATTTCCACACCTTTCAGCCTAGTAAACATAAAAAAAACCCCAACCCCCCCAAAAACTGTGTAGTTTTCCAGTTGTCTTTTGAATTCTAAATGTGAATATTTGGCCAAGTTGGAAGCTCTTCTTTTTGTGTGTGTGTGATGGATTTTTTTGTTATGCTCTGAGGTCTCTTTATGTTTCTTGTGCTTGAATTGGAGAAGAAACTTTTGCCTACGCTAGCATTTGCTCAGTAAAAAATACTCTGAAGTGCATTACCTGCTGAGTGTGAATTGCATTTTTTTGAGCTAATACAAGATCGCTGGCTTTCAAATAACTTTGTTAGGCAAATTATTGTTTGGCATTTCCACTAGATAGTAGTGTCAGAATTTATGCAGGTTTTGAGAATAGTACCAAATACTATTTTTCAGATATTCTTGAAAACACTTGGAACATTTCTTAAAGCATGTTATTTGTGTCCAGCTATGTTTTGCGTTTCTCAGGCCTTTTCCCCCCCAATCTTTTTTCTCCCTATTCTGCTGTGTGAACTGCAGTATTCATGGAAGCTGGTACACCCAACTGACAAATATTCTAATAAAGATTGTCCTGACAATGCGGAAGAGTATGAAAGAGCAACGAGATACAATTATACTAGTGAGGAGAAGTTTGCTTTGGTTGAGGTAAGATAAATCTTTTTTTACAGGGATTTTCCAAAGATTAATTCTATACAAAGGAGAACATTCTCTATAAGCATTTTCTATACCCAGTGCAAAAAGACAGCATGCCCTGTGTTGACTCTGAAAGAGCATGTTTTCCTCCATTCAGTCTGTAGGAGGAGCAGAGAAAAGCCATCCTTTATATTTTGGAGCTTGTTAATTCCCCTTTTATCACTTTCTGTATTTAAAAAAGGGCTTTTTGAACAATTATACAAACAAAATAAGAAAAAGACACAATTTTATTTTTTCTTTCCCAGGTGATTGCCATGATCAAAGGTCTTCAGGTGCTGATGGGAAGGATGGAAAGTGTTTTCAATCATGCCATTCGCCATACTATTTATGCAGCTCTTCAAGACTTTGCCCAGGTCACACTTAGAGAGCCGTTAAGACAAGCCATTAAAAAGAAGAAAAATGTCATTCAGAGGTAACATCCTTGTTTTCATCTTCTCCTGTATTCTTTCCCCCAAATCTTACGAAATTTGTTCCAGAATTGCACAGCTCTTAAATTTTGCCTCTTTAAGTCTGTAATCCCCTACTAGTCTGTCTGGTATTCAAAGTTAGCTTCGCTGAATATGTATTGGAAGTTGAAGAAGTCTGGAGTCAAAAATGAATGGCTGCCAACATGGCTACAGTAAGAGTCCAGGCTGTCTTGAGCCACTTAGGACTACCGCAGGAAGTCTTGTGTTGCCTGTAGTTTATTTTTATTTTAAGGAAAGGTAAGTACTGTAATACTGAAAGCAAGACTAGTATTTTTATTTTGAAGAAAGGTGTTACTGTCCGCCTTCCTTATGATTCCAGTGTTTCCTTTCCTTGTGCCTCATGTTTACATCCCACCCCATAGTTTTCTCTCTGCCCTCTTAGCATCCTGCCTTCTTTCTCAGCTTCTGCTGCTTTTGGCTTATTAGCCTTGCGCTTCCCTTCCAAGTGCTCTGTCTGCCCACACTGATTGGTGGCATTTTCCGACACTTTTTTTGTCCCTGATTGTTTGCTTTTAATCTTGACTTGTTTACTATTTGTGTACTCCCACGTTTCATTGCAAAGCTCTTAGAGGTGAAAGTCTTTGGCTCATTAGGCTATTGCTAAATGCTCTGACTACCACAAAAATACCATCATAAGCTAAAAATAAACAAATTATTCCAAATTACCAAGTTTGCAGGGATAGTCTTTTTGTCCCAGGGACTTTCATGAAATACGGAACTATTACTTTCATACCTGCTCGGATCTGGGAGGAGACATTTGCTTGATGATTCAGCATGCCACAGGACATGGCAGGCTGTGTTTCTGACAAGTATCTGAAGTCCTGTTCAGTATTTGGAATGAGAAGTATGAGGCTGTTAGTATAAATTCCAGCTGAATTCTGGAGTTCTGCTGGAAACAGGAATTCTACTGTTTCTTTTCATTTCAAGCCCAGATTGTCTCTCTCTAGTTTGGTTAATAATCTGCTTTGGTTTGATTGAATAATCTGCTTTTTGTGGTTTAGGAGAACAAAATGGCTTGATGTGCTTGCTAAGGATCCCAGAGGTGAATTCTTGACAAGTGACTTTTGTCTCTGGTGAACCAGTTTCAGAGGTCAGCTTTCTTCTGACAGAGGAGAAGGGCTCTGGACTATCCTTTTTGATAAACAGCGCGGAGCGATTGTTTCGTGGATGTGGCATTCGTGAAGCTGTTGGCGAAATCGTTTGCGGTTGCTCTTGGTTAGCCCGAGCTCCCGAATGCTGTTGCAAAGTTTCTGTGCTTGTGGAAGAGTGCGTAAAAAAAGTAAAATGATCCCCTCAATGTGCTTGGATGCATGCCGGTCTGAAGTAGTGTGAATTGTGTTCAGTGTTTTGCAGGCCATCAGAAAGACAGTCTGTGACTGGGAAGCTGGGCACGAGCCATTCAATGACCCAGCTTTAAGGGGAGAGAAGGACCCCAAAAGTGGTTTTGACATCAAGGTCCCAAGGCGTGCAGTGGGACCCTCCAGCACTCAGGTATCTTCCTGTCTGGTGGTTGTGATATCTGTCAACAATTATTGCATGGAATGTTTTCTCTCTGGCCTGAACTATTTAAAAATTGCAGAGTCTTTTTTTTTTTTTTCAATGTTCAAAATCTACTCTAATTAGATTTATATTTACAAAATTATATATACTTAAACAAAATCCTCTATCTGGGTTGCTGTCACTTTCTACTCTGGTGCATAATTTTTCCAAGTGTTCAATCTCTTTAATTTGACTTACCGGGAAGAAATATTTTCTCATTGGGCTCCTAATGTTATTTAAATAATATTTTTGAACTATTTGAATTATTTCTTGACTCCCATCTCTGGTGTGGCTGGTTGATTTTTTTTTTTTTTTTTTTAAAATCCCATTATTCAATAGGTGTCTATGTAGTTTTAAAATATGTTTAACATATAAATGATTGCCTGTAAAATATGGGAGAGTATTTGACTTCTGACAAGATCCCTCTTACTGTTCAGTAACGAATGATAAAACTGCTCCCTAAAATATTTTTAAGCTGCTGCTAAAACAAGAGGTATTTCGAGTGTGTTTTCTGTGATAGTCATTGAAATCCTATACCTAGGTGCTCATTCTTGTTACCTCCATATAATTCTCTTTTTTATTTTCTTTGTGAATTTGTTTGGAGAGTGTATGGTCTGGTATTCATAGTTCATCTGAGTAAATGATGTACTGAGCACTTGGGGTGAGAAATTGAAGGCAACTGTGGTTTGTAAATTGAATATTTTAATCTGTGGGGAAAAGAGCATGTATGAATAATAATCCTGGGTAATGAATAATAATCCCGGGTAATAAAAAGTTGCTTAAATAGTGCTAAGATGGGTTCAATAAAGATTTTGTTTTGGGAACTGGAAAAAAATTTTGATTTCTAATTTTCTGGGTGGAAAAAAATTAAATATGACTACCAGTGTGCTTCTCCTGCGCTTGGTATGTTTAAGGGCTTTGTTCCACTGGCTGCAACAGGCTGTTTAGTGTACACGGTTCTGTCTGCTTTTTCTGCTCTTGGGCTGGCACACTTGTCTGTCTCGGCTGACAGGAGGAAGGGAGGTCAAATATATCGATTTTTAGATAGGTTTTTCTCAGTTTCACGTAGTTCTAAAATAGCTATATATGGATTGGTAATACTTGGAAATCTTTGCGAAATCATTTGAGAAGCTAATGGCTCTCTGAGCATCCTCTGAAATGAACGGGAACTTTTCCTTTCGCTTGAGGGAACACCGGATTGCAGTGACTATTCTGAATGAAGAAACCTTTCTGTATGTCCTCCTCTGCATGCTTACTGTGCTGCTTTTCATTTTTAACAAACTAACACATTTTCTCTGCTTCTGTTTCCCCTTCCTTATTTACCCATGTGTTTTTATTAACGGATTCTCTCTCCCCTGCCTGCCCCTGTCTGTTGGTTTTTAGCTCTACATGGTTCGCACTATGACAGAGTCCTTAAACTCTGCTGAGCTGTTGAAGCAGCTCAAGTCTCTGGGATTGGAAAAGCTATTGCATGTGACACACAAGTTTCTGAGGCAGTCCTACATCTATCCGCCTCTTTTAAACTTTGGTGGTAAGACATTACTTATTACTTTTACTTTTGTGGTGATGTGAACTGTTCCACTGCAAATGGTCTGCTGCTAAGTGTCAGTGGAGGTCCCCTTGGCATGGGTAGGCATTCGTGCTGGTGCGTAGGCTAGCGTTGCATCTGTTCCTTTTGCCTGAAAGGCTTTTACCCACACAGTGCCAGTTTTCAATTTGAAGTGGAGCAGTCGCTTACTGATAGTAATTCTCAGTGTTGCTCAACTAATGTACCATGTGTATTTTCCTTTTTTCCCCCCCTTTCCACCACAATTGTTTCCTTTAATGATACAGCTTTACATGGTGAGAACTATGTTAGAGTCCCTCATTGCTGACAAAAGTGGTTCCAAGAAAACCTTGAGAAGTAGCCTTGAGGGGCCCACCATATTGGACATAGAAAAATTCCATCGCGAGTCTTTCTTCTACACTCATTTGATAAATTTCAGTGGTAAGATATGTAGATGATCAGTGTCCAGCTTAGCATGTCCTAACACCTCTAACACAACCTGGAAAATGTTTCCGATTGCCTAAGCCAACTTACCTTTGGTTTATTTATCAAAAGCCTTGGTCTGTCCAAACTTTTTCTGAGACGTGATATTCAGTATTGTGGTGGGATTTTTATTTTGACTTGTTATACGTTTGTTTATGACGCGTCAAATTTCATATTGTTACCTCCCTTTTCTATTTTTTTTATGTACGTATTTATATAAACAAGGGACAGATAAGCCTGTACACATTGAAATTTTAAAAAGGAAGTGGTTTTTGTGTTTTGGGTTTTGGGGGGTTTTTTTGTTTTCGTTTTAAGTACAGAGGAAACAAATTCTCTGTTGTGGTAAATTTGATGTCATTTCACTACTCTTACTATTCAGTTAATTGTAATCGGAAACATGCTGTCCTAAAGAATTCACCTACTGACATTGAATGTATCTAGTCTTTGTCATCACCATGCTGTGTTGTCTTTCATTTTTGTTTTGCTACTGGACTCCTCTACCCTCAGAGAAGGGGGAGCCTGTTAATGTCAGTCATAATGCTACTGGGGAACAGCACTTCAAAAGGTCTTCAGAAGATCTTAACGTAAAGAGTTCATTCCCATTTTGGTTCTCAAGCCATCCGCAAAAGGAGGCTTGTGCCAAGTGTTTTCTGGAGAGGTGGGAAGCACACCTCCGTGTCCTTGACAGCAGCCTCAGCAATGTTTTGTTTTAATCCCTCCTTCATGTGTCTGTCTGTCATTTCCTGCCCATCGAATCGACAGGAACGTGTGGAGTGATTCAGTCCTCCAGAGGGAGAGATGGTACTGGTGGATCTGGTACAATTTTGTCTCCTTCACCTGTTGCTTCCCAAGTTCAGCGTATGGCTTTCTCAGCCCCCAACTGAGAAACTAAACTAGAAATCCCCCTTTACTGGTGTACATAGTGTTTCTGTTTAACTGGTAGTCTGGTCCATTTCCACGCTTTTTTCTGTAATAAGGCACCACTTTGGGGGCCAACGTGAAGTTCAGAACTCTCTGAAAAAGTCATGGGCTTTACGTTTTGAATTTGGTTTACGTATTCGGCCTATGTATAGCTCTAGTGACTCACACCTGCTTTTTTGTTTCACATTGCATCATCAGAATCGCATTTGTATTGTTCTTAATGTATTTCTGTAAGAAGTGTAATTCTTCCTTATTTATTCTGAAAGAAACCCTGCAGCAATGCTGTGATCTGTCCCAGCTGTGGTTCAGGGAATTCTTCTTAGAGCTGACCATGGGCAGAAGAATCCAGTTTCCCATTGAGATGTCCATGCCTTGGATTCTGACGGACCATATTTTGGAGACCAAAGAGGCATCAATGATGGAGTAAGACCTACTTGTGCTCTTCAGTTGAATGATTATTCTTAATGATTGTCACTCCGTATTATAATGTTACTGCTTTAATTGGTTTTAACAAACAGTCACTGAGAAGGTATTCTAAACCTTCATACGCTTTTCCTCTTACATTTGCTGATTTACAGATTCTCAACGTTTTCTCTTTGAAAACAATTATTCACAAATATTCAATATTTGTGAATAATTGAAATAAGAAACCTTTCATGAGAGTATCATTGCACCAGCCAAATATGTTGTTCCCTGAGTGAGTTCTCTTTACTTACTCTTCAAAGATGTCAAATATAATGCATAGTGGTAAAAGCATAATTCCAGTTCGATGGAAAGCTACATCTAGAAAACAAGTTTCAGACTGCAAACTTATCTATACAATTTCTTGAACTAACAAAAGACTTTCTTAAAGGAGAAGGTGCGATTCTTTTCATATAAACTCAAACAAAAAAATGATCCTGTTTGTGTGAACGACACGTAGATTATAATATTGACTGGCTTACAACATCTTGACTGCACCATCCTAAAGAATCATAATTTCTATAGACATGTAACTCTTTTTCTTTTTTCTTTTTTTTTTTTTTATTCTTTTTCATTCAGGTATGTTCTGTATTCTTTGGACCTTTATAATGACAGTGCTCATTATGCACTTACTAAATTTAAGAAGCAGTTCCTCTATGATGAGATTGAGGCAGAGGTAAAGTAACCTTACCTACTGGAGAAAAATAGTCTGTAGCTGAATGTGAAAATGATGCTAAAGGCCAAGACCTGTTATAAGACATTCAGAACAGTTAGAGATAATAAACAAACTGAGAAGAAAGGCCAGAAGATGGGTAACTGGTTGGGTGGTATGTTGCAAGGAAACCTGCAGACGTGTGCAAAATGGCTCACATTAATGCTGAAGACTGAATGTCATCTTCTCTTGTACTGGGAAATTTGGATGCATTAACTTTCTTAATTATGTTTGATAAACAGTGGGAGGTCTTGGATAAGCTCCCCTCTTTTAATTTTAAGTATCTCTAAATGCACAATTTTTTCGTCCCCCAAGGTAAACCTGTGCTTTGACCAATTTGTCTACAAGCTGGCAGACCAAATATTTGCGTACTACAAGGCAATGGCTGGCAGGTAGCTATTCCAGTAGTGAGAACTTTTATTCATGCATTTCTGCTCTGCTTTGCTGTCTAATATATTTTAAGAGTTTTCTTCCTTTCTTAATAGCCTGCTTCTGGATAAACGATTGCGTTCAGAATGCAAGAATCAGGGAGCAACCATTCAGTTGCTACCGTCCAACCGCTACGAGACACTGCTGAAACAGCGACATGTCCAAGTGAGTTAACTCATACTCTGTTGTATTCGAGTTGCTCGGCAATTTTCCAATGGTGTTGATTTATGTAGGTATATAAAACTTTCTGTGCTTTATGTCCTGCCATCTAAGTGGCATAACTGGCATTTGAGAATCAGCTTTTTTGTCATATGAAGGAGTAAATTAAGAAAAAAAAACGTAAAAGATCCTGTTTTAATGCAAATGTCTGTTGCAGTTAAGCAAACACAAGCCAAATAGGAATGTCACATGTGGTAGCGTTATCTTCCTAATAATGTCTTTCACCAGTTTTCAGTATGTTGTCGGCACCGTGTCATGGAAGCATAAAATGCTGATATAAATACTTAGATGTCAATGCAACATGTGGTTTTACTTGTGTTTGTGAGAATTGGGATGTAAATTGTAATACTTCATTTGTTCATGAATTTATAAATTTTATCCATCTGCTTTGTTTCTGTGTGTTTGGAATGCAAGTTCACCACGTGAGAGTCTGTTAATCTGTGGAGTCTCATAGTCCTTGTGCAGCTTGTCTCAGACTTTCAGTTCCAAACCTCATGGCATTTTTTCTTTAGCTTCTTGGTAGGTCAATAGACCTGAACCGACTGATCACTCAGCGAATTTCAGCAGCCATGTATAGGTCAATGGAACTGGCAATTGGCCGATTTGAAAGTGAGGATTTGACTTCCATTGTGGTGAGTGTTGTGTTGCAGTTTTGCCAGAGCACTAATACTGCAGTTAGGAGTACTCTGTGCTAGATGATGATGATGATGATGATGATTATTATTAACTTAATTTAATTTTGTTATGTTTTATTTTTTTTTACTTCTTTTATTTACATGTTTCTTTCTTTTATTTACATGGAATTTGAAAGCCCTCCCCCCCCCCCCTTATAAATCTATGTTTGTTTTTTTAATGGCAGAAGCAAAAAAGTTTTCTCAGATTTTGCTTTTTGCTAGACATCCTCTAGGTATTCTCTCAGTGAATAGTTGTACAGTCACTCCTGAAGGGAGAAGAGGCTGAATGACTAACAGGCAAATTTGTTTTATCCCAAACCGTAGTTAAATATATATACAAATGGGCAAGAATTTAAGCAGTCTTATTAGAAAAATTACAAAACTTTTGCCTCTGATGTTTTGTTTTCATTTTTCTGTAAGCATGAAATCATATGATGCTATGGTTGAAGTTTTTCTGGTTTACTAGGTCTAGATTGACTAAACCCCTTACCAGAGAAGCAGCTTATTCTTGCAAAAGGCATTTTTTTGTAGTGTAGTTAGTCATCTGCAGCTACACCATAAATTATACTGGCAAATCCTCTGTTGCCATTGTAGTATATTGTGGACTTTGTTGATTCTGATGTGCTGTGATTTTTTCACCCCATACCTTAACCTGTATCTCTGTTCAAACAGTGCTTTGGCCTGACCTGACGCAGTATTCTGGAGTATGCTGCTGTACATGGGACTGTGCAAGTCCCAGTCCTACTGAGGCTGAGAACCTTGTTCTTTCCTTGCCCAGCAAAAAATAAATATGCTGCAAGCAAGGGCATCTGTAGAGAAGGCATATACTAGGGGCTGTGATGAAACAAATAATGAGAATGCTCATTTTCCTTAAATTTTTGTAAATGCCTACTTTTGTCCGTGCATATAGATAAATTGCAGACCAAAACAAAACACCCCTGTGCCTGGTAGAATCAAAATGAGTTTGTTTACCCAGGCAGCTTGGTTTTGTAGCATGACAAAATAAAAATAATTTTTTTGTGGAGGAATGAGATCTGACTTGTGCCTGTGGAAGGAGAGCATCTGTGCAATATTGAGATGTCTCTTTGAGTAAGTTTCCTGATTAAAATGCTAACAAACAAATTTTATTTCCAGACAGCATGAATTTGACAAGTAAATAGGCAGTCAACAAGAAAAATATCAGACACATTGAGTTCTGCTGGAATGAAACAAAATTAGAAGTTGTGCAACAAAGTTTACCATTGGTTTTTCCATAATAAGTTTTCTACCTGTGAGGTTTTGTCATGCAGTTAACTACCTTGATTTCATTTCATTCTTTACTGAAGATAAATACGGAGGCCTTAGAGCTGTGCAGGAGTCTGGCTTTTCATGACTTTTCAGTGCTTGGTATTATAGCCTTTGAATTACTTAAACGTAGTTTTTCTTTGTTATGTGCAGGGTTTTCTTAGTAGCTATGCAAACAGAAACTGTTGATGTGTTTCTTAGGCCAGAGGTTCTCCCTCTTTCTTGAGTTATGAAGTAGCGGGGCTAAGGTGTTGTCCCTCCGCCATCTCCTTTTTTTCCTTTCCTTTCTTTTTTTTTTTTTTTTAAATGCAAAATAATTTCTGCTGAAAACTGCTTGTTTTCCTCAGTAAGCAACTGATACTAATAGTTTAACTAATAAGTTTCTCCATTTTATTAAATGCACTGCTCACTTTCTTTCCTCTTGTGTTTTGTAGGAGCTGGATGGCTTGATAGAGATAAACAAAATGACTCACAAGCTTCTGAGTAGATATATGACCTTGGACAGCTTTGATGCCATGTTCAGAGAAGCCAATCACAATGTGTCAGCCCCTTACGGAAGAATCACTCTTCATGTCTTTTGGGAACTCAATTATGATTTCCTTCCAAACTACTGCTACAATGGATCCACTAACAGGTTAGCATGGCAGCTTTTTGTTTGCAGCAGTTCTTCTACCACCCCCCTGCAACTTCTTTCCTAGCAAATGCTGACAAGTCCATCTCCATTCATGTAGTGTGTTTTCCATTTCTAATGCTTTACTTGAAGTGAAGCAGTATGAGTCATTTTACTAAGTACTGTAAAAGTTATGAAAGCCTGTTATTTGTCCACAATAGAAGTCAAATGTAACCGCAGCATCCAAATTCTGACATTTTAATGACTTAGCTATGATACGCTGAAAAATAAAGCGTGTCCAAAAAGACTGCAAAGTGCGTATCAGGAAGATATTTTGGTAAACAGGATCCTCAACTGTGAGATGATGTAAATAAAATTATATTCCTGATTCTGCATTAATGTGAAGAAACGGATTGTTTACTGGAGAAGGGAAGAGTTCAGTGCTCACTGCAACTACAGTTGCAGCCTTTAAGGAGAGCAATTTAATTTCTACTAATGCAAATAGAAAGAGAAAGGTAAAATCTAAAGTCTGAATGAGTGGAAGGCACAGTGCTTGGGACTTTGCATTTCTGGGCTTCCTGCTTGTGTGCTGTTTTTAGGATTTGTGTTGCTTTTAGCCTTTACTCAGGTTTTGGTTAAAGCACTGTGAAGTGACAGTAAAATAATATTGAATATTGAGCTGTAGGAAGAGGAGGAAGCCTGTTCTCATCTTTCGCTGTCTCCTTGGAGAGCTTTCCCTGTATGACATGTTCCATGGGGGGGGTGGGGGGGGGGGTGTGGGTTGGGGGGGGGGGGGGGGAGGGGGAAAAAAGAGGAGTGTGTTTTTTGTGGTTAAGTTTTAGCCAAGAAACTTCTGTTACATGAATCTGTCTGCACAGGAGAGTTTAATGTATTTCCGAGGAAGCTACTGTGCAGTTGATGTATCTGGAGATCAATATTGGAATATTCAGTGCAATGTATTAAGAATCATATAAGCATAATATTAAAAGAAAACCTTGATGAAATGCTGATCTTTCGCCTTCAGCTTTAATGAAAGACATTCAATAGCTCCTACAACAATTCGGTCCGTGTTCACTGTGGCTCTAAGGACTGCCGTACTGCAGCCCACCGTGCTTGGGAAGCGAGCATGGAACACTAGACACTAGCAGGATCCTGTAGAACTGTTGCTTGTCTGCTTAAAAACTGTACGCACGAATTGAGTTAGGCTGATCCTCAAGCGTGTTGGGTAATTAATTTAAGAGATGATAAAGGGAGCCGGATCTTAGGCAGTATGTGTACCATGTGTCCAATTTCATCACAGAATTGCTTTGGTTTCAGTCAAAAACAGCAGTGTGGAGAGAATTAATGTGTGTGTTGCACACGCTATAGAGCGCCTATTGATGTTTTTGCTGGGAGAGGGAACAGGGAGTTTCTAGCCCTTTTATAGTTGTTAAGCACATTCATTATGTCTATTGCTGCCTTGCTGTTAGCATGAACTTTAAACTGATGAGCTCTCTCTGCATGCAACTGTACAGGTTATTGTCTGCAAATACAGGAGTACCCAGTGAGGAGCTCTGTGTGAACTGCTAGTTTAATTCTTGACTCTTGATAGGGAATGTCTTGCATGAAAGCTACGTGTAAACAAGGGAAGAGAAGTAACAACAGAAGGCTGGAAGAAAGAGAAATAAGCATGATGAAAAGCAGAGAGGTTGCTTGGTGGTGAATGGTTGGAGGTAGAGCTCCCAGGAAATGCGTAATAACTGTGGCTTGCCTTTTATTAATTTGACCACAGCCTAGGTGTAAGGGTCCTTCTTTTAAAGTTAGTGTTTTGGTCAGATTAACTTGTACCCGGTACCTTTGGAAGCTCTTTTTCCAAGAATGCTTGAACGTAATGATTTCAAACATTTGTAAAAGAGTTCAAGTGTCTAGAAACCCTGCAGGTTGGGTTCAAAGGCTAAGGCTATTCATGCAGAAGTATTGACACATGTTGCATGTTTAATTATTTGGGACTGAGGAATTTTTTTATATCTGATAATGTATTGAGATTAAACAGTGAGGCTGCTAGTGAAAGATTTAGCAATTTAATAATTGCAGTTGCCAGTTTTCTGGAATTTAGTCTCATTAGTGCTGGCCAGCTGCACAGCTGTGTCCAGACTCAGGTGCAACAGTTTGTGGAGAAGGAATGGGGAGATGAGCGAGGGGACCTCTGCGGATGGGCATTAGCAGTGAAATCCAAGGGTGTTTTTAATCTACTTGTTGTCAATCAGGAAAAAAAGAGAACAAGCTTTTGGATAATGGCATGAGCATATGAACTGCAGGTGAGGTCAAAGCCCTCTCTAGTCCAGTGTCCTGACGCTGGCAGCAGCCATGCAGAGGCTGAGTATGAAAACAAGGGAGGCTTGTGGTGATTTTTCTTCCAGGAAATGTGCTGGCTTCTAGCAATGATCAGGTGTTTCTGTAAAACAAAAATGGTGGGATCTTAGTGCATTTCTGTCCCTTTGCAGGTATTTTTTTTTCCCCTGTTGCTTTGTCCAGTCCTTTTTTTTTAAAGCTATGTGAGGTTTTGGCATTCACGACATGGTGTAGTGGGGAGTCTGCAGTGGAGCTGTGTGCTGCATGAAAAAATATCTCTCTTAGTTTGCTCTCTCAGCTGTTGCCTGCCAGTTCTTATACTGAAAGTGACCATGAGCAGCCATTTCCCACTTGTTGTCTTTCCTGTGCTGCTTGGGATATTTTTTTTTAAGAGCTGTCTCTCATGTTGGCCCTCAGTTGCATGTTTTTCTAAGCCAAAGGTCTTTCCACACCAGGAATCTTTGTCATGCTTATGCCTGCATCTGTACTTTTTTCATTCCTCTGTGTCTTCGTGGAGTTAGGAGGACTAGGGCTGGCCAGAGGATTCAAATGACACATGGACAACTGCCAGATTTTTGTTCTTTGTTCTTTTTCCAGCATCTGTAGTGTTCCTTTTTCTGCTTTATTTCGTTACTAATTCTAAGCTGGTCTTTTCCTTCCATGACAGCATGTTTTGTGTTCAGGGCTAAGAGAGGAGTAAGTGTGAGACAGCCTAGACATTTATTTGGATTGAGGATTTTCTGTGCTTTCTTGACACAAATGGTACAAACTTCCTGAGACAGTAGTCAGACTTGTAGCTCCATCGCCTCTCAACACATTATCCAAATCTGTATTCTCTGCTAAAAATTCATGTATATAGCACTCTTCCAAATTCAGTATGACATGTTTCTTCTGAGGATACACATTTGTCACAGAATGAACAAAAAGACCAGCTTCTTATTTTTCGGTCTTCCTGCCTGCCTCCCCCTTCCTTTTGCGAGTGCTCTGTCTCTCTCGTACTGCTTTTGAGACTAGTTTTCACAAGAGAACAGCTGTGTCTTCTTGTCTTGCATATACTCTGTGATAGTCACTGTTCAGACAAATTTTCAGCCCTTTCAGACACTGCTGGAGCAAACCTGAAAAGCAGCACTGGCAATGAAAACTACCTAGTTTCTGCTACAAAGAGCCAAATGGCGTAGTTACATAGGCTCATGCAAAGTAGGGGCGACTGTAGTCAAATACTCCATCAAATCTGACAACAAGCACCTTATCTTCCCCACCTAAAAAAAAAAAAAGTAGTCTTCTTTCTGCCAAAATGAACGGTGGTAGCAATGGAGTGGCAGATATCAGTTACTGTTTTATGCTCTGTTTTGTCTGCTGTTTCCTCACACTTCAGTTTGTAGCCCCCTGTTCTCTCTATCTTGACATCCATATTCAAGAAGGGTGAGTTAGATCTAGCATTCACTAAGAGAGGAGGTGTAGGGCTACCCTTAGATCTGGTAGACAGAACAAGCTAATTTGAGAAGGCTGGAAATTAAAAGTGTTCATACCAATTAGACAGGGAAGTGCAGAGGGACACTTTCTGTATTGAGCAGGGAGGGAGAATTGTGATATCTTATTAGTCCTCAGGTGAAGCTCAGAAAGTTTATGAATGAGATTGTGTGTCTGATCGGGTGCCTGCAGTAGCAAGGCAGCAGGCTCATTGACCGAAGTGGCCTCTTTCAGATTTCTCCTTATTTTCTTAAATAGATAATGGAATTAGAATCATAGAATCATTTAGGTTAGTTTGTGAAGTGCTCATCATGAACTCCTTCCCGGTAGGTATCACAGAAACACCGATATAAAATGATTTGATCCCTAAAATACTTACTTTGTGACTCATGTTGTCCTTTAGCAATCACTGTTGCAAAGCTTCGGTAAGCCAGCAGGCTTTTCATCTGCCTAAACTACTTTGACTGCTTACAACCTGCGTTGATTAAAATGGATAAAGTGCTGTGAGATCATCAACACTGATTAAAAATGAAAAGAACTGATTATCTTGGAGTATGCCAAAACCTGCATCCAGCAGTATCCAAGGGAAAGTAAAAATTTGTCTAGCTTTAGCATTGATATTCCAAGAGCTTCAGTCCTTCAAAGAGATGTTTCTGTTTCTTGGAGGAGGAGCAGGAGGAAGTCAACCAACAGGATGTCAAAAAGAAAACACGTACACATATTGAAAAAGTTTGAAGAATAGCAGATGATGCTGAACTGTAAAGGTTTCTTTATAGCCCTTAGTTTTGAGAGAAGAAATCTCTGATATTTATCTGAATGATATGTCGGGATCAGTCACATACCTCCTAGAACGATGCACTCTTTTCCCTGTTGTATCCTCAGTACTTAGCCATAGCCCCGCTGTAAGATACAAAGTGACTGTATCTCTTGATCCTACTTCCTTTTCTTAAACTCTTTCTTCCTCTCTCGGCATCTTTCCCCCATGTCCCTCAAGAAAGTATAAAAATGGGTGCTTGCTTCAAGTCTTAAAGAAACCTTTAAGGTTATTTTGCTACTCTTCTAAAACATTAGAGATGGAGGAACCCCCAAGAATGTAGAGGTGCACTGGGGAACACACAAGAGTTACTTGTGTTTGTACAGAGCTAATGAAACTTAGAGACTGTCTCTCAGAAGTGTTTCTCTGGTATTTGATTTCTGAGGCTGTGATTTCTTCTCAATCCAACTACAGTCCGACTGGTTAGCTCCCAGACACTACTGACACTGTAGTTCAAATATATTCATAATACCTTTTTGAAAAGAGAAAGAATAAGTAACTATTATTATGAGCTTTTCAACTCATGGGATGCACCCACATTTATATTCTGAAACACTCTTTTCCTTGTGAGGGTTTTAATTTAATCAGCTCTTGTCCAATATGTCTGCATGCTGAAACCCAGTCTTATCTCAAATGACATGGTATCCCTCTTGATTTCTTTCATTTTAGAGATTTTCTTAGGGCTTGAAAATTGATGTCAATTTAAAAAGGAATAGGATTTTGAGAGAAAGAAGGGGGAATAGAGTAGTCTCTGCGACTGTCATATGTTGCAGATTACTTTGAATTCCATCAAATGTTTACAACATCTCTGGTAAACTCGTTAATGAAGTATCTGTGCAGAGAACAGATTCAAGTAATCTCGAGGAAGTTTTCAGTTGCTATGTAAGTGAGAGAGAAGGGGGGAACTTGTAAATGAGGAAATGGTAACGGAAGGAAATTAACTCTATCCCTACCGAAACCAGGACACTGAGGAAATGTAAATGTAAGGAGGTTTAAACGCTCTCTATATAGTATCAAAAATAATACACGTAAATGATCTTTTTTTCCTCAAAAGCTCTAAATGCAAGCACTTTCTGGGCTTCAGGAAGTACAAGGACTTTTGGAAAGACGGGGCTAAAATACATATGAACAAGTAGCTGAAACTGTGGGTATACCTATTTTTGAGCAGGTTAAAAAAAACACAGAAAACCTTGTCCTGAAGTTACAGATTCTCACAAGAATGATTCTGATTACTCAGAAATAAAACACAGTGGAAATAATTGTAAGCAACATGGTGCAATTTATACATGTTTGGGTGAAACAATTTTTTATTAGCATGGCTAGTTTTGTTTTCAGCTAGAAAATGGATGTATTAAACATAGAATTTCTATGTTCCTTCTAGGAAAAATTATTAATGAATAATTTATTTTGTGTATTGGTTAAATTCAAACATATTATAAACAAAAAACAGATCAAGATATAATTGTATCATGATATTATAATGTACTGCAAACTTCCTTTCCTGAAACCTTTTCCTAGATGCATTTTACTCAGCTATCACTCAGAACAGCCTGATCTGAGACAAACATTTGATGTACACTTCTTAAATAGCTGTTTTTCCTCTTCCCTGTGTATGTACAGCTTTGCACCATTTACCAAGAAATCCTTTTTATCGAGTTAAAAAATAAAGTAGCCATCCAACCTGTAAACACACGCACCAGTAATTTTGCTCGGTTTAGTGAAGTTAAGCAGAATCAGAATTGTAGTAGATGTTGATTAACTTCTTTCTGCACTAAAACTGTAGTGCTGCAAAACGTGCATTACGCAGTTAACAGGCGACATCAGGGGAGTAGGTCTGTGCTACTTGTTCACAAGAGGACTCGTGCCTGCAGAGCTCTGCCCGAGCACCGTTCTTCAGACCCCGAGGCCCTCAGTATGGAGTGGGCTGTTTGATCCTATCTTTTGCAGTACTCCATATCTTTGTAGTTCTCTTGTCATCCTCTTAACAATATACAAAGGTAAGGCTAAACATGATTTGTATTAGTATATGCTCGCACTAAAGTATGATCAAACTTTTGAAACATTACTTTTGCTACAAGGATTGTACCTTTCCTCCTGACTTTTTTTTTTAAAGGTATTAACCTAAAGTATTTCTCCTGCTGTTGAGTTTCGTTGGGGAGGGGGAAGCTACAAAACATTAGACAGAAAGGTTATGTTCTTCTTTGAAGGTGTAGTTCATTCTCAAGGACATAATTTTGGAAGCAGAAGGAACTTCCTTACTCTCTGTGAGAGGCTATTGCTGCTTTGTTAGTTGCTTCTCTTTTTGCTGGGTTGGGCTAGAGTAGAGGTGAGAAATACTTTGGGACCCTGCACACCACTGGAAGAACAGGGTCCCAGTAAGCGGTGGGGAAGTGCATTGTGATTTGTGTACAGGCTTTTGGGCAGTGCAGGCTATGTGCTTCCCCAGTTTCAACTTGGGCTGAAAGGCTACCGGTCTGGCTTTGATTTTATATGTAGACAAAAGCAGTATTACACAGGGTAAGGTGCATTAGGCACAACCCTACTAACCTAAGTATAATTAATGAATTCTTTATTTTGTTTTTGTAGGTTTGTTCGGACCGTGCTACCGTTTTCTCAGGAGTTTCAGAGAGATAAGCAGCCTAATGCACAGCCGCAGTACCTCTATGGATCAAAGGTTGGATTTAATTCCCTTTATATCTATGGTTTGCTAATGTTTAAAGGTATCTTTTTTTAATTCTAGAACTTATGGAATATGAAAGTTATTAAAAATGGACTCAAATACATTTTGTGAGTATTTTAAATTCAATATATGCTTTTTTTTCAGACTTTGCTGTGAAGCTCACCGTATGTTTCAGCCAAAGTGCAAGTGATTAGTCTGATGGTTAGTCTTGTCTGACATAGCTAAAAATAAGTCCTTCTCTCAACCACCTTGCATTGCACAGTTGCTTATAGTGGCAGAGCAGACTCAAAAAAAGATTAATTAGTCATCTGGTGAAGTGAGAACAAGAGCCTGTCTTGGGTGCAGCTGCTCCCTTGTTACAGTGATGAAGACTGTGATGGCAGGAGAAAAGGGAACAGATAGGAAAAACTGCTTCAGATGTTATCTGACTTAAAAGGAATATAGATTCTGACCATCCTAAACTATCAGATACCAAACTGCTTAAATTATTTAAAAAAAAAAAAAAAAGGTAGCATTTCTTTGCGATCTTCAACCTCAAAATTGTTGTGATGAACTTGGCCTTCTGGCCATCTCATCTCCTGTATTAGCATCATCTTTTGTGCTTTGCAGATTAGGAGCGCCTAGAAGGTTTATGCAAGTTTTCAGTAGAAGTGTACACGATACGCAGTCACGTACTCTGTGCCTTAAGGCAATGCCCAATATGGAGGTTGGAAAGGAGCTTACGTGGGTGACAAGTTGAGAGAGTACTTGGCACAAGAGAATAGTCGTGGGTTTTCGTGGAGCTACCCAAGTGAGGAAAGTTAGCCTGTATTCACAGGACCAACTGCAGTATTGTATGTTGGAGGCATAGATTTATTCTCTCTGATCACTGCAGATTTGTTTTCTTACGCTTCGGAATTACTACCTGGGTCTTGACGACAGTTAAAGGCACAGCACATTAACCTATATCTGCATTTTTAATATCCAGTCAGAAATATTGATCTACTTCCAATAGCAGTAAAAACCAGCAGTATCTTCAGCAAATCATTTGAGAATATTTAACAAGATGTCACTCTTAATTTTGTATTGTTTTCTTGAATATCAGGGAGGCAAAATGAAAGTATGGAAAAGATCAATAAAAATATAAGGATCAAATTAGAGGATTGTTGACTAAAAAAAAGTTTTAAAATTATGTACTCAATTATCCTTGTAATTTATACAAGTGTGCTGTGTCATTTTCATGTCTAGCTACTTTCATTATCTAGCTCCTACTTAAACATGAGCGTAGTTAGTCCTTGTCTTACTCTTATTTTCTGTACATCATATCCTAGTTATACGGTGCAATCTCTGTGAAGTGATTTGCCCAGCAAGCTAGTTTTTGAGAGCTGAAGAAATAGCTCAGAAGTTACAAATTTCAGTCCTAATAGATCTGCTGCATTTGTAAAACTTTCATGCTTTTAAAATGTAAAAAAGGATTCACATGTCTTTAATACGGAATTTAACAGCTGATTGCCTGGTACTGTGAATAGTGTTTTATATAATTCTTCTCCAACAGGGAACAGTAAATTATAGGAAAGTGGGATTTTCTTACATTAGAGTTATTGTGTTCCTTACTATTTTAGGAATTCACCAGATGCAGTGTAAAGAGCAAAAACCCCACTGAATTTAGCAGAGATTGGTAACTTAATTTATCTAAGTGATGATACAGTGGGGTGAGTGACAGAGGATTAACTGGGGAACCTTTTTTTATCAGTCAGGTTACTAAACTAATTTTAATAATGTAATCTTTACTCTGAGCGCTATATATTTTCAGAAATCTGATTATTTTTCTATATGAGCAGGAGCAATCGAGGAGGTTCTTAGATGCATTTCTGGAGCAAGTTTCATAACTAGATATGCCTTTATTAGCAAATATTCCTGACTCTCTGTAGTTTTAAATTTCTACAAGAGTATATTTTTATTCTTGAATCTAATGTATTTTGGAATTGAGGATATCTGAATGGAGATTTAGGAGGACATTTCTACTGTATATAGCAAGTTACAGATAGTAATTCTTATGTGATAGAGGCTACACATTCTAGCGTGTGATATAATTGCATGATATTATTCTGTGTAATATATAGCCAGGCTTGTCACAGAGCACATCCTTGTTTGGGTCCTTTAACAGTTATATTCTTGAACTGCCTCCTGACTGGATAATAGTGCAGTATGGAGTAGCTATGTATTTTTTATTTTATTGTCTTTTTTGAGTTCTTGAACTACTCAGGGTAGTCAGGTGAGCACTTTGTATTGATCATATAGCCAAGGAATATGACTTTTTATTTTCCTTATTGGACTTTGTTGGTTGGTTTTGGGGTTTTTGGGGTTTTTTTAGCAATCCATGGTGTTTACTTAGGTCAAGACAAGCATTGTGGTTTCTTGTGCATATGTACACTCATACGTGCATGTATTGGATTGTAATGGCTAAAAGCACTTTCTGTGCAGAAGCTTTGCACGAGCAATGTGCTTGATTAAGAGTAATTAAAGAAATTTTTAGTTTTGATCTCAAAGTGTTCACATATTCTTAGATATTTCTAAATGGATCTAAGCATTTGGCCTATATTAATGTGTATTGATGCTTAGCATAGACAGTTGTGTCCACATTCTCTGTTGCATCTAAAGTTTTCTAAGCGGTATCTTCATCCAATTAGCAAAACAGAAACCCACAGATACAACTTAATTCTCCTGGCTGACATGGGAGCAGAGCTGTCAGGTGGGAAAGAGCTGACCTGCAAAAGCTCGTCAGCGTTTTAAGTGAGCTGGAGTATTTTAAAAGCTCATTGCGCATGGTCATTGAAATCCTTTCACTCAGGTGAAGCGTGTGTAGGATTAATGAAATGAATGTTAGCAGATTGAAATTTGGCAACATGGGCTGAATGCATAAAATACTTAATAAAGTACATATAAAAAAGAATCTCTTCTGGGGATTTGAAACTAACTTTGCACATTAATGAAGTACCTGGTTTTATAGAGGTTGTGTAGAACAGAATTTAAGAGCTTCCTTTCTGGCTTATACAACATTTTCCAAAGATCTTCATGTTTGTATGTCTTCTGCATTTTGTAGATGCTAAGTCATTTGTTTTGTGAAAAAAGACCCCTTTGGAAAATACTTCTCAGTGTGAATATAATGTGTTTATCTACTGCTGGTGCACAAATTAACATCAGTTTGCACTATGTTGCATCTTGTTATCAGTTTGGTAATCACTTGGAATGTTTGCCCCTTACTAGATCACTGTTAAAACTGCACAGTGAACTACCAAAACACCGAATTGCCAGAATGAACCTGAATGAATCTGTAATAAAACTTTCTGAGCAAGAGACAAAGACTCGTAGCTCTGTGAGTGTGTGGTGATGTGAGTTCTTCAAAACTGGTGCAGAAGTCAGATGACACTCCTTATGCATTGCTTGTTTGCAGCGGGTGCGAGGTGGTCCGTTGCTTGTGAGGTGATATAAATGTTTGTCTGAGTAGTGCACAGTAAACTCCTTGGGTGGAATAGTTTTATATTTTGATGAGATAAATCCCATTCCTGGGAGCACTTCCATGGTAGCTCCTTGCCTTCTCAATCTGATGTATACATGTGTGTTTTTGTATATATGTGTTTGTATATAAATAACAAAATTCAGTAGGTGAATTGCCTCAAAACTGCTTTAAGACTGAACTGCTCCTTGTTCTCAGTATGGTATATACATGTGTGTATAACATAAATGCATGTAAATATATGTATTGGACTGCCTTAAAACCCACATAAAGAAACAGAGATGCAGAGAAGTAAACAGGCTTTTAAGGGCCCAAGATGTTGGCAGAGATGAGAATGTGTCTCTTGGCTCCATCCCTTTAACATCAAAATAATCTTTTCTCTCTGATGAAATCCTAGTCAGAGAAGCGTTACCGTTAATTTGATTACAAGATCATTTTAAAGCATTTTTTTTCTGTCCCCGCTACCCAGCTGCCCCTTTTTGCCAGTAAATCTGTAGTGTTGGCTTCATGCTCCGAAGCGAGCTTTTCAGTGTCTGTTTCATGAAACACCTTCATTTGAAACAGCAGTAAACTTGTCATCTTCACAGTTTATTTAAGACTGGTGTGTAAGACAAAGAAAAACATGTGTCAGCTGGAGGAAATGCCATGTAGGGGTGGAAAACATGTTATTGCTAACTTAACACAATAAAGATGCCTTTTCAAGCGTTTTCTAGAAGTAATACTTGCCACCATTCAGCGCAAGTTTCTGTGTGTCGTACCTATCCTAGCAGAAAAAAGTAAAGACGACGCATCAAACTTATGCCAGCTCGTGTCTTCCCGGCAATATGAGAGTTGACGTCTTTCACAGGTTGTGGGAAATGTTGTCAAAATACGGTAGCTGAAAAGACCCGCTGCCTGCTGTGAAATACTCGGCGGGCGCTCTCTTGCCAAAACTGTACACCACCTTGGCTTCCAGGGTGCGGTGGAAAGGGATGGCAGCTGCCCAGCCAGCAGTTCTCCAGCCTTTGCTGGTACAACTGAGCTGTGTCAACAAGAGCTGACTTTGCGCATACGTTCGTGTCAATAGCAGTTTAAAATGCCTGCAGTCACAGTGTATTTTTGGTTTTTTTAGAAATACCGTATTATACAGCAATACTAAGATTTATTATGTTTTTATGGAACACAAATGCACTGAAGAGATTTAAAACACGGTGACATACACATAAGCCAGGCAAGACGCGTTGTGTTGTGAGGGTGAACAGATTTCTGTCCAACGGGCCTTTCTTGGCGCTTTGCTGTGAAGTTCAAGGCAGAGTGAGATAATCAGCAGATTTGATTGTTACAAAAATAAAATGTGTTTTGGCATGTTTTTACTTCCTTGCCCCTTGGCTACACAAAATGTACTCTGTGGTTGGATAGAAATTTGCAGTTGGTGAATGAGTTTTATCATTAAAACTGAAAGGGAAAGAGAGAAGGAAGGGCCAGGAGTTGCTTCTCTGAACTCTGTTTCCTCTACAGGGAGTCACTTGCCCGTGAAGCAGAAGGTAGCTTGTGGTGGATACAGAAGAGTGCAAAATACGATAGCCCAGGTTATTTCCTTAGTTTCATTAGAAGTGTTCTTACAGAGTTGCTATCTTGCCTATGTTTTTAGACCGAGGGGAAATTTCAAAGACAGGCAAAAGTATACCATTAAAATCCTGGTGAGTTTAGCTTACACACTGAGACTGACCTCATTCAGGTGGGAGCTATGGAGAGCACCATGGTCGGCGAAGTGCGTAGTCTGAGTGTAGTAGTTTGTAGTGTGTAGTTTGAGAAGCAGTCGGGATTGTGGGCGTAAAACTCACACTGGCAAACCACTGTGCGCGGGGTGTATGTTCCAGTTGCCTGTAGTGTAGCGGTCTGGGTTGCCATCAGAAAACTTCTACTCAGTTTTAATTTTGTGCTAGCGTAAAAAAAAAAAAAAAAGTCTCTTGGTCACTTTTGATTAATTTTTATATTTGTTTGCTGTTTTAGACTAAAGAAAAGCAACTAAAAAAATCCCCTCAAAATGTAAACCGATTACTTTGCTACATGCTTCATTTTTAACTAACGGAGTGCGGCTGAAGTGCTCACTCCTTGGGTATCTGGACCTTTGCCTCTGACTGCGTACGGGCTGTTGGAAAGGGACGTGACACCAGAGGTACAGCTGGGAGCATTGCGCTGAGCCGTCGGAGCTCCCTGTCGTGAACGGTGACAAAGCACACAATGCATTTGAAGCAGTTGGGATGTCGTACGTAGTAAAAATCTCCTCCCTGACAAAAGGTTTCTAATTTATAGCAGAGCACTGTCCTGTCGTTGGCACTTGTTCCCGGCTTTTGGAAGTCAGCGTGACGGGGTCCGTGCACGCTGAGGGATTCTCTATGATTGTGGCCAGCTGAATGCCACCCGCATGCTTTTCCTCGGTGTCCTGCATCAGTTGGCTCTGCCCGCCGAGCTCCGCCGAGGCGTATGCCACGCTTTTGGTCCATGCCTTCCCGTGGTCTTGTTCGGAGGTCCCGTTTCGCCCTTGCAAACGCTCGCGTCTCCTGCGGCACAGGAGGTGCAGGCAGCCGTAGAGGAGGATTGCGGCGATGATGAGGAGCAGGACGCTGCTGACGAGCCAGATGCCCAGCGCCAGCTCTTTCTTGGTGTTGCTCGCGGATGCCGGGTCTCGTTCCAGCGTGTTAAAAACTCTGCACTGGTCACTGGAGGGGTTTGCGGACTGGCAGGTCACGCACACGATGTATGTTGTCAGTGGAGTTAGGTTTTCAACAATAAAGGAGGAGCGACTGGTGGGCACTCTCTCTTCCTTCTGAAAGCTCTTTCTCGAGTAACTCGATAGCATGCTGTTCCAGTTAGGGTGGTACATGACGCTGTAAAAGCTGTCGGCACAACTGGCCATTTTTGGCCAAATTACCATTGCCGTGTTTCCTGTGATGTTTTGGACGGTTATTCCCATCGGGTTGTTGCTTAGGTAGGTTTTTTTGTTAGGTAGTTTTTTTTCTCTCCCGATGGCTGATCTTGCTGTGGAAAGGGGAGATGTTAGTTTCCCAGGGAGGTAACTGAGAAGTTGCAGCACTGCAAATGTCGTGTGGATCTTAATCGTAGTGCTCTGTAATTTAGGAAAGGAGTTTATTAGGAAACTATGCTCTTATTGTTGGTACTGCTGCGTCAAAGTGAGAGTTGGGAGTTCATAAAGTTTGGAGTATTTTAAACTGTGTACTTTTTTCCCAAGTGAAAGGCTAGATACATGCTTATGGAAATTCAACCGGAGCTGCTGCCTGTCCGGGTGATCAGTTGTATCTTGTCTCCGTGAGAGACGGTATGTTTTGCACAATTTGCAACTGGGGAACCACTTCCATTCACAGTTTTTTTTTCAGATGACTGTGCGCTTGCGACAGGGAATGAGGAGATGCTGGCCCTCAGCATCCCGTTCAAAATTTGCCTCTGTGTCAACTTTGGTATACACGCTGCCTATGTATTTGGGACAGTCCCTAGAATAAGGTCACTGGATATTTTTGCTTAAGGAATTTGTGGTTAGGTAACATAAAGGGAAACAAAACCTCTTAAAGACTATAAAGGGGAGAGGTGAATACGCTTTGTACTTCTGAAATATATACCCCTCCCACAGGGAGAAACAAATGATCAGAAGTTTAAACAGATGCATTAATAAATGTCTCTCTCCTTTGGAGCAACGCTGGAGTATTCTTTTTAATAGAACAAACATTTCTAATAGGAAAAAAAGCTTAATATTTAACATAAAATTATGTTATGAGTCAAACTGTCATAAAAAAAAGTCATTGAAATCTAAACTGAATTGAACCGCTGTCTGGTTTGGCATTAGACTAAAGGCTGACAGATTGACCATCCAACTAATTAACTCTTTACCTGTCACACAAAATACTTGCCTAATGAGTATGTTGATAAGTGGGGTTTGGATTTGTTTGTTGTTTAAAGGAAAGAAATGCAGCATTTGCTTTTCTCCCTAGTCTGAGTATCTTGCATTTTGTTTTACTTGGTGTTTTCTGTAATCTCAAAGCTTGCTTTTGTGAGCAGTGAGTTTTCTTATGTTAAGTGGCAAGTGAGGGGTGGCAGGAGGGGACCTTGAGGGATAAATTCCTCTGGCCATCCACAAGTCTTGATTTTTGCCTGTCACAGTCAATTGAAAAACAGAACAGTATGTGGAAACATCACCAGATATTATTTTGTCTCCAATATAATTTTACATTAGTTTCTTACTCGCCGATACTCTCCATTTTTTGCTGGTGAGTTAGCACACCTGTAGCCACTGCTAGAGCAGCGGCTGTGATGACTGTACATTGGTGGCATCAGTATCACAATATTTAGTCTTGATGCTAGTCAGCCTCTTGGAAAAGCTTTCTCAAGCTAGGCTTAGTTGGTGAAGTACAGCTTTCGCTATAGCATACCCTTTGGATAAATAGTGATCTTTAAAAAAATAACTCATACTCTTTTCTGTGCTACGTGACTGTATGTAATTCCATAGTCTGTCTGCCCTGAACTGATACTCCTCCTCATAATGAAATTAACATTAGAAAACCTGCCAATATTTTGAGATTCTGAGTTTGTGTTACCACTGTAAATAGTGTAAGGAAAACATCTATCTTCTGCAATTTTTTAAATGTTTCTGTTAAAGAATATCTTCCTTTCAGGACAAAAAGTTGACTTCCGCCTTGGTAGACTTTTAATTAAAATTGTTATTTTATAATAAAACAAACCTTAATAACAGCCAGTGCATATTTTCGTTCGTTGGGTGGGTTTTTTTTATTTTACAGTTGTGAGGGTAACTTTTTCAAAAGAGCCTACCTTGGCAATTTAATCTGATTCTCTTGTAGTTTAATACTCAGTTTCTAGTGGCACTCGTGTGAAAGTTTTTTCCACTGTGAAAGTTTCTTGCTTTTTTTATGAACATAAATTCCCATGACAGTAACACTGTATTTCATTGTTTATGACTTCATTATAAAAATTACTTTTTTTTTAATGATCAGGTTTCAGATGTTAAGTCTCCTAGCTAAATTACAATTTACAATTGAAAATTTTCCCAATTAAGAAAGCTCATAACTATTGCTTATAACACATTCTGAAATTATTCTGTAATACTTTTACTGTATTTTATACTAGATAGGAGGCTGGCAAAATATGTATTATTTTAGTGGGATCTTGATTGTTACATTACATTACTAGTGAGAATTCTGTGTTTATGAATGAAAATTGTTGCTCGAGGCTTTTGGATTATACTTACTGGGAAGTGGGAAGAAAAAGATGTATGTTCTGTTTCATTACAATGAGCCTTAGATACGACTGATCTGGGTAGATGCTGCCTTTCTAATCATGTGGTAAGTGCACCCTTTTTGATACAGCAACAATATAAAGGAATTGAGTTTGCTACCAAATAAACTTATTAGACAGACACATTTTGGCACCTACCCAACTTCTGCAGATACTAAAATCGGGCGCATTAGTAAAATCGGAGCTTTTACTTGCTCATTTGTCTTCTCTTTAGCTGGTAGATACCAATTACTTAAAATTGTAGTTTATTTTTATAGAACACTTCCTAACACTTCCTAACACAGTCTAGAAACAATAGTTTCATCCTCACAGCATTTTCTAAGTTGAATGTTTGGATTTTAATTGAACAAAAATAATACTGTTGTTTTTATTATTACAAAACATCAATTATTAGAAGATATACAATTACTGGCATGTAAATGTTTGGAAAACCCATTTGATGTTTTATAGATTATTATAAAGTCAGTACTTACCGTCACTTCCTGACGGAAATTTCAGAACAGAATTTTCATACGGTGATGCTGCTGTGAAAATGACATAAACACTAAATTTTCTGTATCCTTTTTCACATGAGTTATTTCCTGCCTGATCTCTGCTTGCCAGTTTGCTTTTTCTTCCCCTCAGATTCCCTGGACTGAATTCTCATTCCTTGGTGCTTTCAGTTTTTTTTCGCCGATGCTGCTGGTGGCATAGTTTCTTTGTCTCTTCCGCTTAGATTCATGCAAGAGCACATCTTGTCTAAAGATGCTGTTGCCTTGCTTTTCAAAGAACATACAAGGGGAAAAAATAATGCCTTTTCCCCCCTGTCTTGCTTGCCTCCCCTTGGACAGTGTACTGCCTGAACATCCCTGTTATATGCTCTTGTGCCTGTACCAGTGATGCTGTGAGTGATTAATGTTAGCACTTTGATGACATCAGCAACTAGCACCCCCCTTGGACAGTGTACTGCCTGAACATCCCTGTTATATGCTCTTTTGCCTGTACCAATGTGCTGTGAGTGATTAATGTTAGCACTTTGATGACATCAGCATAGCATCCCTCCCCCCCCCCCCCCCCCCCCCTTTTTTAATTTAATTTAAGCAGGGGAGGGAGCAAGCATAGCTTAAAAAAAAACAAAACAGAGGTCCCTCTCTCTTTCCTTCCTTTCCTCCCCCCCCAACTTTGTTAGTGGCTTCTTCCCTAAGCATTTTATGCTTTTGTGCATCAATGGGGGGGAAGCGGCAGTGGCGTGTGATGCTGTTTTCTAAATCCCTTGTCACAGTTTATAAAGCTCTGCTAATCCGTAAGCGTTTACAGGTGGACCGTTTTTAGGTACTTCCCCATGAGGGTTACATTAAAGAAAGATGTATTTTTAGATTGGCTGGCTTCTTATTGTTATGTATTGGTGAGTTTTTAAATACTGAAATCATGTTTTTAGGGCTTGCTTTTCTATGACAAATTTCTGCTGTGTGAAGAGGAGTTCCCTCCCCTTTACCTCACAGCAGTAAAATGCTTTAACCTGCTGGAGTAAAATTCTCCTTTGACTATAGCCAAAATAGACAGTTTGGACACATTTATTGTGGAGACCTACCTGATTGGAAACATCAAAAGCAAAAGATGAAATCTCACCTTTTAGGGACAACTGTTTAAATGCTTAGTGTATCGGGACATTCATCTGCACATATTTTCTTAAGGTTTTACCAGTTGTCTCCCCCGTCGATGCCCCAGACCCCTTTTCTGTAAGCAGAGCGCTACGCAAACGCACACGTTGCACTAGAGGGATGCAGCTTTAGGCTGTCCACCTGGTGGGGTGTGTTTAGAGTTTAGCCTTTTAGCCAGCTCCGATCTAATGGCACGACCGTGTCGTATATTAGGAGTCCAGTAATTAGCCAAGTGTCTGTTTTAGTTTGCGTTCACAGAAAAGACGGCTGAGTATTTGGAAACAGCCCTCCTCCACAAAATCAACACAAGCCCGCAGTCCTTAGAACAGAGCTTCCCACACTGACGGACGGCTGAGACCGGGGGACCCTCCAGAGCAGGGTGACCTGCAGCAGGTTGCTCAGGGACATGTCCGGTCAGGTCTCGAACATATCCGAGGACAGAGACTCCACAGCCTCTCTGTTTGACACCCTCACAGTAGTGAAGTTTTTTCTGATGTTTAAATGGGATTTCCCGTTTGTGCCCATTGCCCTTTGTCCTGTCACTGGGCATTGCTGAGCAGAGTTGGCTCTGTCATCTTTACTCCGACAATCAGTTGCTTATGCATGTGGATGTGATCCCCCTGAACTTTCTCTTCTCCAGGCTGAACAGTCCCAGCTCTCTCAGCCTTTCCTCATAGGTAAGATGCTCCAGTCCCTTAATCATCTTTGAGGCCCACTGCTGGACTCTCCCATAGGTCTCTCCATGTCTCTCCCGTACTGGGGAGCCCATCACTGGACCCAGTACTCCAGGTGTGTGTCACCCGTGCTGAGTGGAGGGGACGGATCACCTCCCTTGACCTGCTGGCAGTGCTCTGCCTGATGCAGCCCCGCTGGCTGTTGGCTGCCTTTGCTGTCAGGACATACTGCTGGCTCGTGGTCAGCTTCTTGTTCACCAGGACTCTCAAGATAAGAAAGACAAAAAACCCCCAAAACCCACCTTCTTGGAGGTCAGGCTGTCTTGCTATATAGTTTCTTCACACAGATGGAGACAGAAGTTCAGGCACGTAAGAAATATAACTAAACCTTTAAGTAAATTTCAGTACTGGCAACTTCTTGAATTCTCACATTGCAGAAATAAATTGCTGATTATAATGTTCTGTGGTTGTTGAAGCATGATAAAATTTATGTAATTTTCTGTGTGTGTGTGTTTTAATAACATATGCAAAGTTTCTCACTTAGGTCAGGAGTTGCCCAATTCAGAAAGTTGGTTTTGGATCTCTAGTTCTCTCTTGTTATGACCTAGATGGTCTCTTCTGAGCCTGTGCTTTCATGTATTTCTTTCATAATGCAACAATCTTTGACCCATGAGGGTTTGTGAAGTACATCGAAGGCATCCACAAAAGGTGGCCAAGAAGTGTTAACCTGTTGCCAAATTTGCATTCGCTATATGTCAGTCTAGAATCCAATCTTTAAATTTCTAAGTCCACAGTTCAAAACGTGTTGGAAACTGTTTTTTATATAGAGATTTACAACATAAATAAAAATGTGATCTTCTATCCTGATCTCTTCTAAAGATGATTTATAAGTCCTTTTCTTTTATGAGGCTAAAATCCTTCAAGAGCTTGGTAGAGTTTCATGACTTGAATTCCTAGTAGTTTCTTTGTGCAATGCTATGTATTACAGTATCTGGTATTGACTTGCATGGATAATTGGGGCAGGATCTGCATTGGAGGGAAGGTCAATGTTCTTCCTGGATACTGGTGAAGGAAAATTTTCTGTTATAGCTGATGTGTGTGGAGTTGCAAGTCTAACAGTACGCTGTCTTTCATGCATGTATTAGAGAGAATGAAAACTGCAGAAAAGAAAAGGAAAGACACCAGAACCTTCTGCAAGAAATGTTGATGAGATTCCCTTTTAAAATTAAATTTCAGGATATTAGGAGTACAACCCACTTACAGAAGTGGAGGACGTTAGGTTAGCTAACTCCCCTTTAATCCGCAGCTTCAGCAAACACTTCCTAAATCCTTACGCAGCATCGGTCTGTACAGTTGTGTTCGCTTTGAAGAAATAGTCATTAATATGGCAAAGCACCTGATCCTATTTATACAACTCTGGAATAATTTCTATGAGGTTATATCCCAGACTTAGATTTGCTTTGATCTTGTGTACAGCTAAGGGATTTGAAAAAGAGAGATCCTTATTTATTGGTTGCAGAGAGCAGTAACTGCAGAAGGCTGTTTCTTCGTAGTTGAGTCCTCAGAGACTTAAAACACCTATTACGAACTGAAAATTGAAGTAACTTCTTTCAAGATGTTTTGTACATAAAATGGACGATATAGGAATAGAAGCTGTGCTTTAAATTCAGGGATCTGAACATTGGCATTGACTACTCTTTTATACCTGTGTAAATAGAAAAATACAGAAGAGAAAATGTTCATGGCTTTATAAATGGTAAGTGGAAGATGCCTGGTGGGGAAAAAAAAGTGTTTACAAGTTTTTCTTGCTAATACAGAGATTTTGGTTGGAGTTCCTGCCTTACAAAAGGGAAGCTTTGTATTTTAACTTCCTGGAGAGTGAGATACAAAGTTGTTATTTTATTTTTAATATGCTCTAAAATGCTGTTTAAATGAGATTATTATAAAGATGCAGACAGCTGAAATTCTCATTAATCATATCTGTTCTTTCGTTTTAGGCGTTGAATCTGGCATATTCCAGCATCTACAGCAACTACAGGAATTTTGTTGGTCCCCCTCACTTCAAAGTCATCTGTAGACTTCTTGGGTATCAGGGTATTGCTGTGGTGATGGAGGAGTTGCTGAAAGTCGTCAAGAGCTTGGTATGCCAATTGTCTTTCATTTTCTGCTATTCCAAATGGCTTCTGATAGGAAATGTCTCAAGAAAAACGAAGTGAAAGTAAGATCTCAGATAAAACTGATTAAAATGTTACTTCCATTGAAGTTCAGTATAAGCTGTGTTTGAGAGTACTCAATGTCATGTGAAAGCAATAGATGATGTGCTTTGGTAGACTGAGCAGTGTTTTGAAAACCTTGGATTTTGCATTGGAGATTAATTTAATTTGTGGAGACCTATGCTGTTAGGTCCTGGGTAAACGCTGGAAAAGTATGAATGTTTCAAATTAGTTGATTTCAACTTAAAGATTGTACTGTAAATTCACTTTCTCGATATTTTTTGAGAACAGCTGGAGTGTGCTTTCTGCCTTGCCTAACTTCAGGGCTTTCGTTAATAACATCATTGACAGATGGCACCTTAATAACAAGGAAGGTTTAATCTCTGTGCTTGATCTAGCAATGGATAGCATCAAGCCTATTTAGAAGAGTGCTCAGACCAGATGTTGAAGAAGTTATCCATACAGCCTGGGTATCTTGTATTGCAAAGGGCCTTTTCTGTAACTAGGAGGAGGCTGAGGGGCTGGCTGTTCGCTATATTGTTAGTATCTATGTATACGGTCATAATGCATTGCAGTTAAGTTTAAGCCAAAGAAATGGTCTTTTCCAACCTGTCCCTGTTGCCTGTAAGGAGCATGCTGCCAAAATAATCCAACTGTACTGGGGGATAGCTGTAGTTTTCATAATCTCACTTCAGACACTTGACACATTTGGCAGTTTGTTTACAGTAATTCCCACAATGTTCTAAGTACTTTTTTGACGTTCTAGAAAGACTGGAGCCTGCTTGAAGGGGTACTATGGCCTGATCTTCAGGAAAAGAGGAAAACATATTTTTCATCGTTTGGGGTTGAGTTTTGGTTGTTGGTTTTGGGGGGATTTTTTTTAATTATTATTTATTTAAGTGGTAAATAGTCTCAATTCATTAAAGGTAGCATTGAACACTTGGGCATTTATAAAGGAGTTTAAAGGGCCTGGGGGAGGTATCCTGCTGATGCCTGATGCAGATGCTCAGATGTAGGGAGACAGGTATGAGACGGGTCTCTAGTGAGAGGAAGGCAGGCTGACTGTAGGCTGGGACTCTGTCTTAACTGGTATGTCCGGAATAGCCAATTTGAGCTGTTACAGACATACCTAATGCTAAGGATTTTTCTGTTGTTGCTTTTGAAAGCATTCAAATGCAACTTTTTTTTTTTACCAAAAATCTAAAATTGGCTAGATGATAGTCTGCAAGAGAAGAACACGATTTCCTCTTTTTTACCTTCCTGACCTTAGCTGTTGTGCCACTCTTCCTGTAGCAAAAGGTGGCTAATGCCACATGAAGGAAAGTGCAACCGTATTCATTTGAAAAAGTTGCCTTTTTGAAGATGATGACTGACAGAATTAAATGCAAGATTTTTAGAGCTTGTTTTAGAGCAATTTGTTGTAAAGTTTCTTAGTTCAATAACACTGACGTGTTTACACACATCCGTTTTCTCTTAGTTACAAGGGACGATTCTTCAGTATGTCAAGACCCTGATGGAAGTGATGCCTAAGATCTGTAGGTTACCAAGACATGAGTATGGTTCTCCAGGTTAGTTCATGTTTGGTGTTACAATAGTAGCCTTAGTAAGATGATACTAATCACCGTCTTCTGGATCATGTGTACCTCTCTCTTTCCCTCCCTTTCTTCTCTCTCCCATTAATCAGCACTGAGTCTTTGTTTGTTTGTTTTTTGTCGTAACAGGAATCACTGAATGCTGGGCTTTCTGAAAGTACTTAATAAAGTTTTAAGACTTCTATGCTTAGGGCAAATAAAAGGATGACAGTCTGTATATAGACAGCCTTATGACAAAATTGATCTTGAGGTGGGGTGTTCAGTATAGTTTCTAGTCTTTCTCATAAGCGTGTTGAGCTTTTCCCTCTGCAAGTTAGCCTCTCGCACTTGTTCCGTTTAAATGTTTAATTTAGATAATGCTGATTCTCTGGAAAAGCCTCTATTCCCTCTTCCTTTGCCCTTATCAAATGTAAGATAAAGGGAGTGCTACTGCTGAGAGGCAAACTGGTCCTGCCAGAAGAGTTTATTTTTGTCTGAGGCTTGTGTGGGGCGCATCTTAGCCACTTAACAGGAGGTGTGACAGTTGCAGAAGAAGAAATGACTTTGAAAGCTGCTTGCCACTATGGAGAAATAATTGGCTAATTAGGATTTATCACATTGTTCACTGAAATTCTGAAACTGCTTCCACCCCCCCCTTCAAAATATTCCTCCTCCGCAACTTCTAATTAACACAAATTAATCCTTCCATGTGCCACCCACCTCCTGAGTATATCTTTATTTTTCCAGAGTCTCTTAGGTTTATTAAATGCCACTCTAACTGGAATGAGGTTGGGTTTTTTCTCCTTCCCACAGCTTGCTTGACGCTTAGTACCAATGTTAAACGAAATCAAGGACTTGCTAAGCATTTCCTTCCTGTTTTTCTCCCTGGAGCATAGAAATGGATGAATCACGGTAGTTAGCAGTATAAAAATAATCTAGCTGAGGTTTTTAGCCACTCGTTAAGGTCTGACCACAAAAGCAGTAGGTATTCTCAAATATAGATTACGCATCACCAGGGTCTGCGATGCTGCAGGTGACATGAGGAAGCTCATAGTCTCTTGCCAGAAATCCTCACCTGTAAGGATTAAGTATTTGGCAGGAGATGCCCAGAGACTTAAGCAGAAACTTTCTCTTGAGTTTAAAAGGCAATCTACCCTATAGGAAAGGCAAAACTTTCCTTGTGGAATGGTAGCCTTCACAGGATTGATTAAAACATTTTACAACCCTTCATCGCTTTCCTGTTTTGTAGAGGTCACAGACTGCTTTGACCTCATATTTACTCTTGCAAAAGAAATCCCGTATGTTTAGATGCCTACTGTACTGAGAGATCAGAGTAACTCTTGGTGTTATGATGGAAGATCACAGCGACTAGATTTGGACTGGATCTCAAAAACCAGCCTGATTCTGTGCTCCTTCCCTGCCCCTGTTCCTAACAGGTTTTGTCTTGACCACATGTATTTTTCCTGTTTTGAACTATTTCTAGCAGTGGACACTTAACTTCCTGGAGAGTCTCTTCCAAGAAATGGTAGAGACAGCCTTTATAGCACTGTCACGCCGCCTCTCCCTTTCCTTTCGAAGACGCTAGACAGAAAATGCGTGTGGAAGCTCAGGGCACCTCCGTCCCTCTCTCACGTCACTGAAGAACCGCGTTGCGCTCTCTGACGCCTCTCCATCATGGAGCTGTCTGCCCTTGGAGCAGCTCTGACTGATAAAGGAAAACGTTCTCTGCGATGGGGACGTGCTGTAGATTTTAGCCCTCATCTGGCATCTTGAGGGGAACTGCCAGACTGTAGAAGGGCAGGCTCAAACCGTGCTTGATTTGAATCCCTGTCCTCTCCTTCCTGTGCTAAATTCTCCTCTGTAGCAGTCTTTGCCACACCTTGTTTGCTTGGTTCGCCACAGAAAATGCAAGCTAATACGCGCCAACTGTTGCCTGTTCCCTCCTCTGCCTCCGAAAGCTTCCTGCAGAAGTTAGTAGTTGTAGTAGTAAGTCTGAGTGTTACGGAGCGTGTCTGTATGCTGCTTCTATTCCTTCGTAACAAATAATTTCTTTATAATCGGCACTACCTACACATACAGACCAAAACTGTGATTCTGATCTACAGATTAAATATGTAGATTCTCGTCTGTCTTGATGTAACATGCATTTATCAATTCAGAATTAATTTCCTGAGTCCATTCTCCATATGCAAAGCGATTTAAGTATGCTCAGTAAGTAAGTCGCTAGCTATTTCATGCACTTCAGGCTTTTCATTTGGAGAGCTTTGTTTGGACTCCGATTGCAATTCCTTGAGCCCTTACATAATCAGCCCTCTAGGCCTGTGGATTTCTAAACGGTGATTTATTCCTGCTAAAAGGAGCAGGGTACAGACAGTGGCATCAGAGTTGTTCAGGACTCCTGTTCGCCAATGGGTTTGTTTCCATAGGAACACTCTAAAGCAGTGGGGAACTTGCTCATCTTGTAGTCATAAAAATATTTGTCTAAAAATACATTAAGCATAAGGATTTTTAAAGGGACCTTTTAAAGTTGCTAAAGCTCTTAAAGGAATACTGGCCTATAAGAGTTTAAACTTGAAATTTCATCTTGGAGGTAACATTTTCTTCTGCTGTTTTTCCTAGTATTTGAATACCGGCATTCCTGCTTTTGATAAATGAGTATTTCATGTCCTGCCACTCTGAAGTGTCATTGGACACGATGAGGAAAGTAATTTGTTAGCTCTGCTGTGAGATGAGGCTTAGATTTTTGTCACTGGTATATCACCCCTGCAAAAGAAAGTTTTTTTTTAAAAACATCTTTGAGCTTAGCAAGATATAAACTTGGTGAGAAAGTAGCCTAATTATGTATTTTTTTCCTAAGTATAGCATTTCCATGTTTCTTCTTTAAAAAAAAAAAAAAACTAAAGAAACAAAACACCCAAAGCTGGTGCAGGGCAAAACACTCATTACACCAGGCCATGACCTCTTGAAATCCCACGTGTTTGCACGGCAGTTTGGGGAAGCCTCCCAGTGCCCCGTGCTGCCGGCTGCTGTGTTCCCATCTCTCCCTGCTGGCAACACCTTCTGAGCTGCTTCAGCACAGCAACCTGGCAAAAAACAGTCTTCCACCCCTCCTTTTTCTGGAATATTTTGGGTCAGGGTCTAATAGGAGCTGGAGCTAGCCTGGGCTGGGAAGCGTGGTGGAGGGCAGTAGTGGCTAGAGGCTGCTGGGGAAGCGTCGCTTGGGGCACAGCAGAAGAGCTAGTAATGCTTCCCGTTATCCCAGGGTTTTGATCAGATTGGATGAGTAGGAGAATAAGTTAATTTCTTGGTGGGGACGCGATGGCTTGAGTCCTCATGGGGAAGAATATGAAGGGAATTTATTCATAGGTTTTTCTGGAACCTGTCCATTGGAGAAAGATTTGGGAGGGAATCACAGACTATTTGAAAGAATTTGGGGGCAACCCAAATCACCTAGATGATTGTGAAAGGGCAGTAAGGACTGATTAGATATGCAGAAAAATAGGATATTTGTTTCTAGCAAAATAAACACAGTGCACAGGCTCCGTGATCGTAATTCCCACATACATGCATATGCTTAAACCTTACAGACATTTCTGTTGAAAGGAATGGCATGACTGCTGATATGCAGAGTTAACGATGTCTCTTGTGAGCCAAAGAAGAATTTGTAGCTACCGTTTGAAGGTCTGTATGAAAGTGAACATAAACTAAAGATCATTATAGCACCCTGTTTCTTGGGAGCCGTTCTGCTGTTGCAGATCAGCAAATTTTACTTGACAATAGTGAAGTCAGTACTCTGCAGAAAATAATCCATAACACAACTAGACCAAGAATTATATTCAAGATCTAGCTTGTTGTTAGTCAGCAATTCAGTTCTAGAATTAATAGCCAATTTTTGCCCTAATCTTTTAGGTACCAGAATTGTTACAAGCTCTGGAACATGTCTGATTTGAGTTTGTAGGTGTAAACTGAGATTGTTTTACAGAAAATGAAAGGTGACCAAAGTGAAGAAATCCAACCAGCTTTGTGTTGCATGTGTTGATTTGGTCTGACTTCCTAAATTAATTAGTGTACAGACTGCACAGCTGAAACTTGGCATCTGCTGTTTGAGTGCTGTTGAGATAGGATTTTGGGAGCAGAGATGGAACCTAATCCTTTACTAATCTTCGGTACTTTACTGGATCTATTTTATATCAACAGCCTTTGCTTTTGTTGAGATCTGTGTAAATCAGAAACTAGGATTATAAGATCAATTATTATGACACCTAATATCATCCCATCTGCAGGAATAGAGGGGTTTAGTTAAAATTGCTTTCTTGGAGAGAAGGAGCAAAAAGCCTTGATTCATTTGCTTTGCAGAATGCTATGTATATATAACTAATTCAGTAACTTTCCAATTGCACCCACAAATAAAATCAGGGGAAAGAGGAAGGTTGCATGCAGTTAAGTGAAATTAACTTTCCTAAGAGACTTGCTCTTTTTCCAGGGCTTCAGTATGCATGCGTAGTCTTTCATGAAAATACACTTCTGTGTACTGTGCAGTATAAGGAGGTGTAATCGGGAATGCCATTGCTCAAACATTAATGAAAACATGATGATGTATTTCTGCCACAGGACTCCATTGGGGAGCAGATCGTGCTTTCAGTGTCATTTCTGTTCCATCAAAAAGAGCCTATGTAGCTCTGTAAACTTTCGTCTGTTTTGCCGGTAAATCAAGCCCTTCATCTAAGGGGAAGCAGCGCACTGTTGATAGCGGCATTTGGAACAACTGCATGCTAAATACTGGGTGTCAGATTTTGAGAATAACGACACAATTCGTTCATGAATGCATGTGTGTGTGTATTTATATCTCTGTATATTGGGACTGGGGCTTTGGGCGAAGAAGTAAGGATCTTCGTTAAGGACTTTGAGAGGGACTCTGTAACTTGGAGTGACTATAAAAGACAATATGTATTTTTGTGGTATGAACCCCAAGCCTCTTTGACTTCTGCTATCCTGCTGCTTTTGCGTGGACTTACAGTCTTGCTTTGGTTTCAGTTGCACCTTCAGTACGAGCTCCTTGTTGCTGGTCACAGTCCTCTGTGCTGTTCCTGGTTTCTCTCTGTGCCATCCTGCTCCATTATATTTGCCGTAGGTGATGTGGGTTATTCTCAAGATTTCACTTCAGAGCTGTCCATATAACATTGATAAAATTTTCTTGGCATCGTTCTGGGCATCAATCTATTTTCTGAAACTCCCGACAAAATCCACAGGCTGGGCGGGGGGTTGAGAGAGTCTGACGCCGTCCCTGCGCCCGTCCCTGTCCGTCCCCGCCTTTCCATCCCCTTCACGACCAATAGTTGTTTCCATGTTGTGGTAGCAGAATCATCCTTGCTGCTCTGCTCAGCTTCTATTTCTCACCAAATTGCTCCCCACTCGCCATACAAGATAAAGGGAAAAACATCCCCATGTCTGTCCTTGCTCGGGTAGTGTTTTCTTGCCGTGGCAACGATGTGGAGAAGTCTACAGTTAGTCACTGTGTTTCAGGGAGTCCTCCAGCCCTTCTGTTGGCTCACCATCAATCTCTGTGTACATGCCGTGGATACTAAGACCAGAAGCGTTGGTAGGTATTTTAGTTTGATTTCCTCTGTGGCACAGACCTAAGTCCAGGATGACGCAATGGACTTTTGCTTCCAGAAGGGTATCCAGTCTTGGTATGAGGAAGGTATTTGATTGCGTATGAGGAAATTATTTGACTGGACTTCTAGCAGTTGATCCTTAGAAGACCTTTCTTGCTAGGTGTGGAAGCCCTTTCATCAACAGGGAAAAACACAAAGGAAATACTAGGGCGTGTAACTAAAACGCACTGTAGACTTGCGGTAAAGCTTGCTTCAGTGCCGTCACTCTGCATTTTTTTTCTCCTAGCACCAAAAAATTTTGTGAAAAATTTTCTGCTATATCAGTCTGCCTTTTCAACCTCATCTTTAAAACGGGAATCCCAGTATTCAGCACTGCAGCACCTCATTGCCATCGTGGGCAGGTGTGTTTAAACAGCAAACACAAGTGCTCACTGCTGCTCAAACACCGGGGGATTGCAATTGGCCTTTATACCGCAGCGTTGAATGTACACCAAGAGTCTTTTGCAGAGCTTTTTCATTACGTGGCCCCTATGTTATGGGAAGGGGGGAGTTGGTGATGTGCTGGCATGACTTCTTTGCTTTTTAGCTAGATTTAAATGTGTTTTCCTTTGAATAAATCAAGCTCAGCAAGCACTCGTTACATCTGACCAATCTCCATTAGTTTTTCAGTTCTGCTTTTCTATTGAGTCACTAAACTACTCAAGTTAGGTCTGAAATTTATCTCCACTGAACATGTGTGGGAACACTCATTTACTGCAAATTTTCTATTGACAAACAGTTCTTTGAGATGTAACAGAGCCAGCTCTGCATCCCCTCGCCGTGCACTTTATTGATGTTTTGTGTTACTAATTTTAATGACGTGAGGCTTTCTGTAGAAGTGTGTGGGTTAGCTGTACAGTCCTTCCTTCACAGTACGTTTTCAAGTTCCTCTGCTGAATTTGAGGGATTTCCTTGGCACAGATACGCTCCAGGCTGTATTTTACGTTTGTGCGCTCCCCTCTCAGCCATTGCCTTGCTGGGTAAATACCGAAGTCTAATCTCCTGCATGGGAAGTGTTTGTCAGCTGCACCCAAGGAACACACGGGAAGGTGGTGGGGGGCATCTGTGCTCTCTTTCCTTGTCTCCTCTCAATTGCTTTAGATGTGATTGGGTGGAGATTTAACTGGGTGACTTAATGCAGTGTAATGGAAATGAAGTGCCGTATGTAGCACGCAATTCGAAAGCTTTGCAGGATGTATTTTCTTCTGTCATCAGCTGAGGTTTTTGGTGGCTTTTTAAAAGGGCCAAGCTTATGCAGACAGATGGAAAAGTGCTGATAAAAATTAACTTGTAAAAAGCCAGAGAGCTGTCTGACCTACTGTAGTTCTCTGCTCTTCCTCGCTCATCCTGCACATCACTTTAATCTCCGCGGTGCTGACCAGATTGGGTCCCTGCAGAAGCTGCCAAGCCCGAGGTCTCCTGGGCTTGCCTCTAACCAAGGGACTGCACAACCTTTCTGGGGCTGGGGGGAAGGAGCTGGAAATCCACCAGCGCGTTAAGCATCACTGTTGTTTGAGAGAGGTTTAGTGGAAAAGACATATGATTATGTAAATTATGTGGTTTTTAAAATCATATTTTAGCTGTTTTTTAAACAGCCTTTGGCAAAACTTTGACAGAAACAGTGTTCTGACTGTGCTTGTCAGCAGGATCTGATGTACCCTTGCCAGCGGAGCTTGACTTGTGGTTTCTGTATTTCATGGTTTTGTGAGGTTGCAGATCACCTCTGGCTGGCTGTGGCACTGTCAGAGTCGTAGCCTGACACCACCCCTGTTCCCTGTATCTTTAGCACTCTGCTCCTTGCTGGCTCTGTCATCCTTGAAAATAACAGCTGTGAATTGAATGTGTCGGGTGGTGCAGCAGGTTGGGGAGAGAGGCTGGAACAGGGCTAATCGCAGACGAGAGCCCTAGTCTCTCTTCTTGCCCCTGGGAGTTATTTTCTTACCTCTTACGCTGGCTCCCTTTTCTAGGAGTGAGAAGCTAGGCACTTCATTTTGCATGATTTATCCAGTTAAAAAGGTCAGCACACCACTGGCTTAACACTTCATAACCTCTGATTTTCAATGTATTTAAATACTGCTCCTTTCAGTTTTCTCTAGGCTGCACGTCTGGAGATAAAAAAAATCTCATGTGCTGATACACGGAGGGAGAACTATAAATCTGCACCCTTGGTTAGCTGTGCTCTGATACAATATATTTATGCATATTCAGCGCAAGCTTTCAATAGGCAAACTGGTTAGAAATCGGAGTGCTTTTGAGGCAGAAAGAAAAATTAGTCCTGATCCGTATGACTCTTATCCACATGACCAGAATCTTTTGTCTGCTTTCCCAAGGTAACAGGTGTGCCTGTGTGATCATCACTAGATTTCATTCTGGCTCCTGAGACTTAATTTTTTTGCTTCTCTTTTGATTTCAGGTATCTTGGAGTTTTTTCACCATCAGTTGAAGGACATCGTTGAATATGCAGAACTGAAGACTGTCTGCTTCCAGAATTTGCGGGAAGTGGGAAATGCCGTCCTGTTTTGCCTCCTCATTGAACAGAGTCTGGTAGGTGCCTGCTGTGCTAGTTGAAAACCCATCTGTGTCTCAAAATGTACTCTCAAATTTTGTTGCTAACGTCATAAATAACAAGGTTGAAATCTCCAAGTTTGCTGTTGCCGATGGGCAGATGGGTAGAAACAGTTCCTTGTTCTGATCTCTTACAGTCTTGCAGAGACTTTCATGTCTGCGAGATAGCAGCGATGCCTGACTTTGCTGGGTGAGAGACATTGCCTCGTGTACAGTACCTGAGGATCAAATAATATGACCTTCATCATAAATTATGATCAAGTATAGTATTCCTGCAGTCAGTCACAGGGTGGCTACTCTCTTAATGTGAATAAGTTGTGCGTCTGGTACTGTTATTTTCCTTCCCTATTTGTCATTCCTGTTGTCATCTGAAGTATCACAAAGTTAACGTGGACTTCTTGGACATCCTTCTTGCTGCTAGGATGGCTGACAGTGGCGCCCGCTCTGCCAGACATTCATCTGGCCTTGTTTGAACGAAGCTGTGAAACATGTCCAGTCTTTCGGCTGCTTCTAGCCTCTACCTTTCAGCATGCGAAGCTGCCCGCTGCTGAGGGCACGGTGCCACAATTGCTCTTTATCCTTGCCTCTCCTTTTCTTTTCCCTCTCTTCTCTCACGTTATACAATCTGCTGTGGAAACAAAACGGCCAGACGTGTAATTTCTTTGTCTTCATGCTTTTTGGGTGCTTACAGAGGGAAAGGTGGGCATTGCTTATGGGCCAGAAAAGCAATGGGTGTGCTGTCTTCCCTTTCTTTACCTCCGTTGCGCCTTCGAGACTTGGGTGGGGAGTCTCTCCCCTGCCTGTGTGTACGGGGTGCTCTGTCCACGCTGTGCAAGCACACGCTGCCACTGAGGCTGGGCTGCCCATCACGTAGAGATCTTTGCTGACTGTGAACCAGCTACATCATTTCCTCAGCAAGCTGGCTGGGGGCCTGCCATTGCACAAAAATAAATCCTTGCGTAAGCCTCCTTCTCTAGGGTGTATTAAAGCTGTTGATGTTAGGTAAGGTAACAAAGACATGCTGTTCCTCGGAGTACTGTTCATGGTGTTAGAGGATCCCTCCCATGTGGTGGAGAGTAATTGGAGAGCCAGGTGACAAGCAGCGAACCCGTATTCAGTAATGGGGTAGCTGAAACAAAATGAGAAACTGCATTACTTTGGATTCAGGCTAATGGGGTACGTGGTGAAAGGCCAGGCAGGCGAGGGCCCTCACCGCTTGAGGGTGTACCAAAGTGACACCAGCGCTGGAGGTACCTTCTTTGGGACACCACCTTGGTGACACTTTCTAGTAATACACCCCTGTTCGCTGCCCCTCCTCTTGTTTTTGCCCTCAGTGGTGCCCCGATGTCCTGTCACGTATTTCAGTATTTTTCCGTTGTGGTCATCTATCACAACTAAACAAGACTTTACCCCGGTGCAGAATGTAGGTCTGTAGTGCGTTTCTGCTAGTGGGTGGGTCTCATTAATCTTGACTGCCTAGCACGTGCATTTTCATGTTGTTGACATCAAGGAATTAGACCAGGGAAAGGCACATGAGCCCCGGTACCCTGGCTTTGCCGAGGGTATGGCTGATGAACGTGTCTTCTAATACTAGTGCTGAGGGATTACAAACGAGGAAGGCCTCTGCTCCAAAAATGAGGAGAGGGGCTTAGCAAAGTCACGCGTCTGCTTCTGGTCATCTCTGCATTTTCTCTGCACGTACATACAGCAGCCGAGAGCCAGGAGACATCTGTCTTCCTTTCCCCCGTCCCTAAAGATATAAAATACTTCCCGAGAGGTGGTTCACTGCTGCTGTCGTGTGCCTCAGCCCTCCTGGAGGGGAGATGTGCCTGCCATGATAGGTTGTGGGAATAGTGTTGGTAAAAATAACCAAGCAGTGAGTCATCTTCTTCACCGCTCTGTTTGTCTGCGCAGGGAGCCGTCTGCCGCTTTCACACCGAAATTACTCATTCTGCATTAGTCTTTTTAATAAATACCCTGTCCTTTACAAACTGCCAGCTGAGGGTGGGAGGAGAGCTGCTGGAGTTTATTTGGGAATCCAAGGTAACCTGGTGAGATCAACTCGTCTTTGGGAGCGATCCCGTGAGGAGAGCGAGGGCTCAGAGCCGCTCCGTGCGGCGGTGGCAGAGGCTGGCTGCCCTCTGGTGTTTCTGCGACGGCGTCGGCGTGCTTTTGGAAGCGCATTTTGGGGATCTGGTGTGGTTTGGGGATTCTTCGGACCTAAATGCCTCTTGTTTCCATTTCGTTCCAGTCCCTAGAGGAAGTGTGTGACCTGTTGCATGCGGCGCCGTTCCAAAATATCCTGCCCAGAGTTCACGTCAAAGGTATCGGCTAAGTGAAAACACCTTCCTTGGGTAATGCTTTCCACTTGTCTTGCCTGCTGCTGTGGTTTCGGTGACCGTCCCCAGCCATCCTTTACAACACCGCTGTTAATTACAGGACAGAGGTAACAGATTCAGGCCTGTTTGCCTGGCTGAAAAATAGGTGCTTCTTAGCCAGGCTCGGTGCAAATTACAAGAGGAAGAGGAGGAATGCCGTGACAGGGAAAAGTGGGATGGATACCCAGGGCAGTATTGCTCCTCTATGTGGATGTGGTGAGAGGCTTTCCCGAAGGTGCAGTGTAGCTTATATGATTGTCAGTTAAATGGGGTGGGCTTGATCATACAGGGTATAGGAAGTCTGTCGGCAGAGTAAGTAAATACAAGTGGTCCCTGGTCCCAGTAGACTTTTCACATGCCTTTTTACTGAACTGGGCATGCAGTGGTGAATGTTTGCAGGGTTGCTTCTCTGGTATCTGCTTTCCTCATCCTTCATCATCAGAAAGTGAGCTTTTTTTTTTCCCCCTCACGCCTCTCTTCTTTCTGTGTTGCTCCTCTGTCTCCTTTCCTTTCCATTTCTCGCTGCCAGAGCAGCTGATCTGATCTGCTTGGAGAAATCCCGTCAGTAAAAGTCTCGGAGAATATTTCCAGACTCACCGTAGCTACTTGCATCTCTGCATAAAACTAACCAGACCATTGTGAACAGTATTTTCCCATTTGCCGGAGAACATTTCCTACTTGCCAGTGATGAGGGGGTGCCAACTACTTTTTAAAGCCTTGTTATACACAGAATTCCACCCTCATCGTACCCCACCTTCTAGAGTCAAGCATTTATGATAAGGACAATTTAGTTGGCTTAGTACAAGTGGGAGTCAAATATGTTAGCAGCAGCAGCATAATAGAGCCTTATATTCGGTCTTCAATTTAGTTAATTAAATGTATTCTACTACAAATCCTTGGTTTCTTTTTGTTTGCACATACAATGCAACATTTTAAAATATAAATATATATTTTTCTAAAAGCACACTAAAGATTAACGAACTACTTAGACCTATAAAAATAACTTACCCAGTTTTCTACTGCACTGAATAAAGATTGTGTAAAAATAAGAATTTTCTTGCTTAATTTCAATTTATAAAATTAAGTCGGCTGCCAATTAAATGAATCCGTGTGCTCTTTTTTTTTTCTTCTTTCAGAGGGTGAAAGGCTCGATGCTAAAATGAAGAGACTAGAATCAAAATATGCTCCACTACATTTGGTTCCTCTCATGAAAGACTAGGACCAGGAACACCTCAGGTAATCTCTCTCATTTGTGTCAGAGGCAATTCAAGAAATTTCTGAGCACTAGAAAGCCTGTCCTTTCACACGTGCCGATAGCTGTGTCAGAACTTCAACCTGCACATCCAGCTTGTTCACACAACAGGGTTTGTTGGATTTTTTTTTTTCAGATCCATGGAGTTGGTAAAGCCCTTAAAGCACAGAAATTTAAAACATTTAAGACTGGGGTGGAATTGGCATGTTTTGGGGAAAATTTGTATGTACGTTGCTACGTGATACCTTCTTGGATAAGGGCCAGCCTGGGAGGTCCTAGTGCAAATTCCACCAAAAGCAATCAGTTTTCTTGTGCGCGTGTGTGTGTGTGTGTATATATATATTTTTTTTTTAAAAACAATTTATTCCTCTCTCAGCCAGATGATTAGAAACTCTTGGAAAATGAGCTGAGTTGAGCTTTCCTGGAAACACAATGACCAGAGAGAGCATTCTTGAACTGCCTTTGCAGCTTCAGCACTATTTTCCTTTCTCTCAGTGTGAGCGGTACATTAATTCCCTGCTAACCTCAGCAGTTTACAAGTGATTGAGATGTGAATAGTAGAAACTAAGAGGGGAGTGCTCTGAAGCAGACTTCAGACTGCTTTTATCATCCTATGTGCTGCAGCTCGGTGGGTGCTGTTGCACTGTAGGAGAGCGCTCTCAATGTGATGGGGCAAGCCCTAACCGGCACTGCCGTTCATGGGTTTTGTCTGAGCCCGTTTGTGCTGTCTTCGGAGCTTTCCCATCTCTAACAGCAGCAGCTGAGGGAAGTATGCAGAAGAGCGCAGGCAGGAGCTACTGCCCATACTAGCAGCAGAGCGCTGAACTCTTTGAGTTTTTCTTTCTGCCTCCGTTCAGGCAAAGAATTCTTTAAACTTCCCTGGGACTAGTCCAGGATCAGCGTTACTGCAGTTAGTGTTACTTTCAAGTCTGTCTGCTCGAAAAGGCTTTTACAATTTTCTCTGAATGTTTTTTCCACTGAACTGAATCCCAGGTTAGTGGCCTCTGACCTCACTTCAAGTCAGGAGGAACATCTCCTAGAATAAACCAAGTGAAACTGAAAAATGCGTTGTTTTTTGGTTTTTTTTTAAATAAAGTCTTGCGGTCAAGTGGCTTTTACCAGGATTTTGCACTTTCTTTTCTCTCCACCTTAGCAAATAGCAATCGCAAGGGAAGGGGACTTGCTGACCAAAGAACGCCTCTGCTGCGGCCTGTCCATGTTTGAGGTTATCCTGACGAGGATCCGCTCCTTCCTGGACGATCCCATCTGGCGCGGGCCCCTGCCCAGCAATGGGGTGATGCACGTGGACGAGTGTGTGGAGTTCCATCGCCTCTGGAGCGCGATGCAGTTCGTCTACTGCATCCCCGTGGGAACGCACGAGTTCACTGTGGAGTACGTACTGCCAGCTGCCAGCGGTCCACCTGCGGGCAACAGTACTTTGCTTGTCCTCCCTGTAACTGGCGGGGGGGCCTAGAATGGAGGCGTTTGTTTGCCTGTCTGCAAGAGCTTAGTGCGAAAACAAGGGAAAATGCTGCGATCACTGGGAGGGGCTCATAATCCCTGAACACAGATATAATTGTATCTTTAACAAAAATAACCCTCTATTTTAAGTATTGCCACTGTATAATGAGTGATCCCATGACAAACGGGCCCTAGCACGCGTCTTTCAATAGTAGTCAGACCCCTACGGACGCTGAACTTAAATAAAACAGCTGAACGTTGGTGCATATATTTCTAACAAGTATTTTCTTCTCTGAATTAAGAGCAAGAATGAACACTTGGAAGTTAACGTGATTAACATGAGTTAACCAGGAACTGTAGTTCTTGGTTTTGTTAATTTTGATGATAGCCTTATTTCGGTAAACCGTTGAGCTGTGACGTGCTTTTCACTGAGCAATTACGGAGGCAACAGTATAGGACGCTTGCTTCCTTTCTTGCCTGCAGCCCAAAGGAGCAGAGTGGTGTCGAACTCCCAATTTGTTTTCTTTCAAAGCGTTGTTTCCTTTGAAAATGAAATGTAATGCCGCTGGAGTCTAATGGGGGGTAAAGCCTTATTTCGGTAAACCGTTGAGCTGTGACGTGCTTTTCACTGAGCAATTACGGAGGCAACAGTATAGGACGCTTGCTTCCTTTCTTGCCTGCAGCCCAAAGGAGCAGAGTGGTGTCGAACTCCCAATTTGTTTTCTTTCAAAGCGTTGTTTCCTTTGAAAATGAAATGTAATGCCGCTGGAGTCTAATGGGGGGTAAAGGCTTTTGGAGTAGCTCTACATTGTAAAACTGGGG
>NW_008795487.1:1786421-1790155 GCF_000699145.1 Aptenodytes forsteri | reverse complement strand
ACGGGGGGGGGGGGGCTTCTGTTCCTTCATTAAGCAACCATTTGCATCGCTTGTGGTATCTGGAAAGAGAACTTAATTTACTGGAGACTTTGCCGTATTTTCTAGATTAATGTCAAACGTATTCTAGAGTGATATATATGTAGTTTAGTATCATGGCTGATTACCGAGCGTTTCCTGGGGATACGTTTCTGAAGATTTAGGTGAAACGTGCTTTATGTGGTGCGTTTCCTCTTTCAGGCAGTGCTTTGGAGATGGCTTGCACTGGGCTGGCTGTATGATCATTGTGCTTTTGGGACAGCAGCGTCGCTTTGATGTGCTGGATTTCTGCTACCACCTGTTGAAAGTCCAAAAGCATGACGGCAAAGACGAGGTTATAAAGAATGTGGTGAGTTGAAAAGACCTGTTCTGTATTCGCTGTAGTAATAAAGACAACAATAAATCAGGGCTGTTTGTGCTCGGATGCGGTGTAGACGTAGCAATCGCTTTTTAGAATGAAATGCTGAAAATGAGGGCACCAGAGTTTTGAGGAACAAAAGATTAAGGCGTTAGCGCTGGAGTTTGAAGGCTGGTCAGTGAGAATTCTGATTTCCTGAATATGTGGGATTTTCTTAATGCTTTCCATGTCTCATACGTGCATTCAGATTATGACAAGGCTGCTGTAAATTGCCCTTTTTTGTACAAAAAGCAGCACTGTCAAAAACCAACGTGCACCTTGGATTTTCACTGGATTAGCAGTGGAAGGGAAACATTCATAACGTTGCTGGGAGAGGTGAGGTAACAGCATTTGCCGCTTTTGTGTCTAAGGCTTTTCATCTCCAAAGCTAATTCCTGTGTGTCCGGTTTTTTTTACGTTCGCAGCCTTTGAAGAAAATGGTTGAGAGAATTCGCAAGTTCCAGATTCTGAACGATGAAATAATTGCTATTTTGGACAAGTATTTGAAGTCCGGCGATGGAGAGAGCACACCCGTGGAACACGTGCGCTGCTTCCAGCCACCTATTCATCAGTCCCTTGCCAGCAACTAGACTTCCCACCTAACGATACTTTGTGCACCTATTTAGGCTAAAAGTTTGAGAAAGGGGAAAAAAAAACCCAACCACAAAACACACCAACAGTTTTAAGGAATACTCTCATCTGCATTTTTCAGTATGCCTGCGCCATTTGAGTGGTGCACTGTCCTCTTCAGTCTCCAAGCACAGTAACTGTATACAATCTATACTTATTTTTCAAGACTAAAATTTTATACACTTTGATTAAAAACCTGCGACTGTAAAAGATTTTTGAAATCTCTTTGCATTCCTGGACTGAGGTGGCGATTTTAGACTGGACTGGCATAATTTCCCCCCGAAGCTATCGAAATAATAGCTGTGGAGGATAAGAAACTGGGTTCTGTAGAAAAAAACTTTTAGAAATCAATTACTAATTGTTTGTATTAGAGCATTAATTGCTTAATTAGCCTTTATTAAAAAACAAAACAAACAACTGCTGGTGCTTTGTGAATAATTTTTCTAGCCAGTTGATTATTTTTCCTCTTTGCAAAACTATTCTCTGAGATCAGTAATTATGGAAATGAAGGCTAATTAAGGTGATTGTTTCAAAGTTATTTAACATGGAGGTGACTGATTGTATTCTGATCTTTTTAAAGGGCAGTAGTTTGATTGATTAGAACGGGCACTGTTTACTTTTTCCTAACGAGAGCTTCTAACACGAGTTACATTTTGGTTAGAGATGCATACCTGTGTACCAACACAGATGTTTACAAGCGATAAGGAATTCTTGTTTACAAGAATCTTGAATACAGTGATCAGGTGTAATCTATCCCAGTACATAAGCTCTAACGATGTTAATCATGATTTACTTACAGAAAGTATTTGTTTAATTACATTTACTGTATTATGCAAACACTGCATCAGTAAAATTGTTTGTAAAACTTTGCAACTGTAAAACTTGACTTTTCAAGCAACCAGTTCAGCCGAAAGCAGTAGCTCCTGCTTGCTTTACTGCAGGATCCTAACAGAGCTTTTCAGTGGTGTTGGATGGTCAGTCAGCTGTTAGGATCAACCCAACACTCTTTTCCCAAAACAAACGTGAGTTAAGATGGCCGGAACAGACACGGACGGGTAATTACACGTTTTACCCAGGATATGGATTTCTGGAGATGTTATTTGGTTAACGCTTCTAACCCATAGTGTGAAACCAAGAACGCATCCCTTTGCGAACCCGTTTTTCTCCCTTCCCTCTCACTCGTTCAAGGTTAGGTTACGGCCCATCCTTTCTCCTGCTCAGCTCTTTTCAGATGTTTCACAGCAAGGGAATCAAGTCCAGTAATGGGTAGAAATGAGCGTCTGCAGAGGCGGTATGCAGGAGATGAGGAACGTGTAGGTACTGGGGTAGCAGGGAACTGGATTTTGAGGGGAAAAAAAGAAATTAACTGAAATTCCTCAGCAAAACAGAGGATGGGGATTTGCTGGGCAATCTATAAGCAAATTTCCCGTACCACAGGTTTTCCCAGGGCACCTGTGCTCGAGAGCTGCCATTCTGGAGTGGTCTCTGTTGTGGTGAGAGCATACACAAGGCTGCCCGGGGTGGCGGAGACAGAAGTAGGAAACACTTGTGCTTTGTTGCGCCAGCTCGTTGCAGGATTTCTTTTACAAGATGCTTAACACACAGTTTTCTGTAGGAAACATTCCTTTTTTGTCCCTCACCGCACTCTGCAAAGATGACTTTTAGCCAACCAAACACTTCCCTGGCTTCAGGCTTCAATTAAGGGAATGAACAGCTTTCTTAATTTGTTGAGATAATCATTGGTTTAGGGATAAGTCTCACATGCTTGAGGCTTTGGCTTGGCACTGTGGTGCAGAAATGGATAATTAAAAAAGCCTGATTTTTTGTTGTTGTTGTTTAAGAAATATTTTAAAATAACGAATCATGGTGCGAGTAAAGTAAATTCTAATTCTTACCGGTTAACTGGCAGCAGCTAGCAAATTGGTCTCTAACATCTTAAAACCACTAGCGTTAATACAGATGTTAAGATCTTTTTTTTCTTTTCCCTTTAGTTAGTACAGGTTTAAGATAATTCGGACATTAGTCCTATGAGATGCTCATTTCACATTTTCAAAGGTAGCTTACTATTTTTTTTCATTTTCAGCAGGATATTAGGCTTTGAGTTAAAACCTCTTCACCTGGTGTAGCTGCTTCTCCTACCTAAAAGGAATAGTCAAGCAAGGTGCACAAAAGGCCTAACTTTTTCATTTTAAATTCTCTCTCATCCAAAACAGCGGGTCTGTAGGCCAAAACATAAAGTAACAGCTTCCGCTGTACGAAAATGTAACCTGCTCTTCGGTCAGGCTGGTGCTTTGGTACGAAGGGTGGCAGCCGGGAGTTCAGTGACTCGGTAGTTTGACTTCTTCCCTGCTGCTCCCCATTACTGTGATCTTGGTTGCGTGTTAGGGGGATGTGTTTCCGTGACATGAGCGCTGCCCATGTGATGTCCCATAAAATCAGGTAGAAGTTCAAATCCCATTCTTCAACCAGAATTTAAAGAACCTTTTTTCTTGCTTGACACCTTGGCATGTGTGACATTGTTGTGGTTTAACCTCAGTTGGCAACTGAGCACCATGCAGCTGCTCGCTCACTCCCCCCGCCCCCGGTGGGATGGGGGAGAGAATTGGAAGAGCACAAGTGAGAAAACTCGTGGGTTGAGATAAAAAGTTTATTATTATTTTATTTCAATTAT
>NW_008795487.1:1780927-1786143 GCF_000699145.1 Aptenodytes forsteri | reverse complement strand
CCAGCTACTAGGAAGAAAATTAACTCTATCCCTGCCGAAACCAGGACAGACATGTACCAGAGGAAGGCAGCAGAGTTAGTTACACAGGTGGGAGCTGGTTTTTTGTCCTGGTAATGATCTTAAACTATACTCTTTTAACAGTAAGCACAAAAACTGACAAATTACAGCAGTAACTAGTTGCCTCTGTCCCAAATAATATCTAAGCTAACCCTACAGTAGAAATGTTGGTATAAAAATATCACTAATTTTTATCTTCTGCCTTTGTGAACTTAAAGAACCACCGCCTGCCTTCCCTACCCCTTTTTAAGCAATGACATTATGTTTCCCCTTTCTACCCCTTTTTTTAAACATACAGTGTCACAGCCAGTAACTGCGTTACTGCAAACAAAACTGCAATTCTGTGAGTTCGAGCTGCAACATCAAAAACACAGAGCAGCTCTAGAGCCAGGGCAGCGTTGGCCTAGCAAGCAGATGGAACTTGGCCCCTTCCACAGAAGAGGGAGTAGCTGTTTTGGCTACTACTAACAACTCGCATCCTTTCTCCTGCGAAAGCTGGCACAGCAGGAGCTACCGCCTCACCTTCCCAAGCAGAGGAGAAGCTCCTGCCTTGTTGTTACTGTCAGCCAGCTACTCCGATGTGGTAAGGTTGGGGCTTTTTGACGCAACTCCTGCAAGCTTTGCATACAGCTTTAGTAAAGCAGTATTTTCAAAGGATTAGTCTTGCTTGGTTGAACCTTCCCCTTCCTCTTTTACAAACTGGGATAAGAGTGCTTACTGCAGCTCCCGTTTTAGCGTGTTTACAGTCACTCGGCGTTCAGTCAGGGCACAAGTACAAAGGATTCAGGTTCACTGCAATCTTTTTACCACCAATGCAGAAATAAAGCGATTTATTTTTGATAAAATTGTCATTAGTGCAATACATCTTGAAACAGAAGACTGAAATGAAAGTATTTACACATAACTTAAGCAACAAAATCAACTGTGGTCTGAGGTCATTTTAGTATTTTTTAAAGTAAAAATAAGGCAAATGAAAACCCCTTCAGTGTTCTTTATCCAAACTAATCAAACTTAAAAATTAACGATTGTCTACACATACTGTTAAAAAGTACATGAGGTTCCAGACAAGCTCAGACATTTCACAGCAGAAAAAAAAAAATTTCCAGAGTTACAGAATTGTTCTTTCCTTCAGTAACACGTAGGTATTTTCAGAAGGCTGACAGACTTCCATTTCTCCTGGCTGAGAGACTCTCAGTGGATTGTATTTCACTTAGACAGGCAGAACTTTCTTCATCGTGATTAAAGCAGTCGTACGTGCTCAGCAAAGTACCATTTGCCGCCCTCTCATCTTTCCGCAAAGAGAGGGGCAGATTTGCTAGGGTGAAATTAACATCTTTGAAGGCATGCAATAGAAAGATCCCCACAATAATAGTCAGGAAGCCACTGAAGGTGCCAATAATGTCATCAGCCGCCATGTGTTGCCATTCCTTGAAAAGGATGGCAGAACAAGTTAAAACAGATGTCGTAAAGATTACATAATATATTGGAGTCACTATCGAAGTATTGAATATATCCAGAGCCCTGTTTAAATAGTTGATCTGCGTGCTCACACAGACAATAAGGCTTAGCAGCAGAATCCAAGATAAGGGATGTTTCAGCACTGGTTTTCCTGCAAAAAGTTCCTTTATAGTGATGCCCAAACCTTTTACACAGGAGACTGATAATGCTCCGATTACAGAGCAAATTGTTATGTACACGAGAATGTTGGTCTGTCCATGGCGAGGTCCCACCACAAATATTAGAATTAAAGACACAATGACAACAAGAGTTGCGAAGACCACAAAACCTGTGGTTGGGGGGGAAAAAAAAAATCTCGTTATTTATGTATACTATCAAGAGCATTGTAGAGGTACCAAGAAAACATTAACACTGCAATTGGCTCAGCTTAAACAGAAGAGTTCAGGACATTGCTCATTACTCTCCAATGTAAAAAGTTAAAACGATTTTATAGTAAGCTACCTAAAACAAAAGAACGAAACTCAGGCGTGTTGTATTACCTCTACCAGTCTATCAGCAAGATGACTACAGGATTAGCTTGCTAAATTGCCCTACGCACAGACTCACTGAGGTGAAGATGCCACTGGATACAGTGTCTGAATGGTTTTTAGGGAGGTACGTTTGGCAGGCTGCTACATTCATCGGCAGATTTCCAATAATTGGGTCATTCCTTAAGATCAGCTTTTTAATCTCTGCACTGGCTCTTTCCTCGTGTTTAAAATGGGAATTGTCTTTGCATATATAGTATTTTGCAGATGTGTATTTGCGAGTGCCTCATCTTCCAGGATTCCGTTTCTCAGCAGACTTACCACAGCACCTACTTTTTCATTTTAAGACTAGCTCAAAGTTGGGCTTAGAGGCTGACACACTTCAATTAAAATTTACAGAAGTTGTGTTTATACAACTGTGCTGCTGCATTTGTTTAAACTGTCATCTCAGTGGTTCAAGAGACATCAAGACATTTTGTTCAAGGCCAGACGAGTTCACTGGCATCATGCAAAGCTCCCTCCGGAATTATGTCACAGAATTCAAATCTCTACTTCATTTTGACAACGTGAAGCAGACACGGGCTATCTTCCTGGGACTTGAAAGCAGCAGTAATGAAACTATAATAAAGAAATGATGGGCTGCATACATATCAAGCCAGCATTTTTCTTACCTGGATCACCTAGTTTGTGGGACATTTCATTCAAAGTTTCTACTTCCTCCTCTTGTGGAGCGTGAATTACCATCACAGTTGATCCCAGTATACTTAGCAAACACCCTATTTTTCCATGTAGATTAAGTTTTTCATTTAAAAAGAAGGATGACAGAATGGCACTGAGAAGAAAAAAATGCACCAGGAAACATGGAATTAGTAATATCTTATTCATTTGCTCATCGACTTACAGGTTGCTTTGACTGTACAGGTCGCTTGCATACACAACGTGCAGCTTAAAAGTAGCTACATAGTTGATTTTCTATCTCAAGATGCTTGCTACGGACAGAACGACCTGTTAATATTTGGCATCTCTCCCCAGAACCCCTTTTTTATGCTGCCTCCCAAAAAACTCTAAGCACTTGTAAAAATAATTTTTAAAAGACAAAAATCTTAACTCTACTTAGGAATGAAAATACTACCCTGTTGTATACAATGTGTTTTTGAAATGCAGAAGGTGATAGCTTTTCACAGATTGAGGTGTAGATGCATTGCTAGAACCCTTTTATAGCACAGTCCCTTCACATTTGGAGAAACTTAAAGTTACTCCTGATGTTTATAAGCACTCTGTTGTTAAGAACAAACCACATTTATTACAGCATATTTCAGTGACATATTTCTAAATAAATATTCTACTTCTCTCTCTGAAATCACACTGCTTTCTGTTAGTGTTTCTTACCTTACAAGAACACTGAGAGCTCCTAAAGGAGTCACTAACGTAGCTGGTGCAAAAGCATAGGCAGCAAAGTTAGCTACTTCGCCAGCTCCCACTGCAGGGTAATAATAATAATAATTAAAAAAAAAAAAAAAAGGAGTTTGACTGTCTTTTACACAACAAACCTATGAATCAGTGCAAGTGTTCTTGTAGACACAAACATGCAGTAAGGGAAGAATGGAAAATTCTAATTATAATGTTCAGCTAACAGTACTAGCAGAACACCCCCCCTCCCCCTGTGATTATATTTTAAAAACAGGCTGGGGGACTGCAACAGGTATTAAAATTAATTCAGCCAAATCAGAAGGTGTTTTATTTTGGTGCCTATGTTGTAGCTCCCCAGCCTGCCAACTTGAGTCATGAACTTCTGCACGGAGAAATCTGCAATGGCAGGATACAGGGCAATGCGCACATTAAGCCATAGTTACCTGAACACAGCCAGTAAGTCGAGAGTTTAAGCAATGAAAAAAAAAAAAAAGTTCAGAAAACAGACATCATCCCAAAATATGCTTCCCTCTAAAGAATCCTGTATATCTAAGCACTTCTCTGCTAAGACGAAAACCAGAATGCATATGCTAGCCAAGAGATACAGGAGGAACAACGTCTGCCTAGTTCCACTGCCCAAAGAGGGCAGTCAAATTAATGAAAGACCTTCTGCTGTGAGAGAAGTTGTATTAAAATCATGAGAGCTGCACCCATCAAATCACCAGACAGCATTACGATACATTGTAGAATCCCCATCTTGCTCCTTTTTTGTAACCATTGCTGCCATCTGTGGTGTAGTTATTTACTTAAATTATATAACACAGATTATATTTTTGATACTTAGTTGAATATATTTTTGATACTTACTTGAAAGAAGTCCAGCCCACCACAGCCACTCCTTAAGGTATGCATGACCACCTTGACCTAAAATTGAAAGAATGTTTGCTACGCCATTAAAACCACATATCAACAAACAGTAAGCCCCATCGCTGATAACATCATCAAAATAATTTTTGCAGCCCATGCCCTTAAAAACATGGGCAATCTTTTGATACTTGGGCTTTATAGTTAGAGGGGTTGAAATAAAATCTTCAAATTTCTGAAGTGCATACGCCTCCTGCAGCCTACTTTGTATTAGAAATGGCACTGATGACCATATCTGCATTACCCCGAAAAACAGTTCTTTCAACTCATTGTAATGACACGAAAAGTCAAGTTTAGTGTCTCTCATGAGAACACTATTTTGTGGATATTGTGTGTGGCTCATGTCGTTGATTACATGTACAAACATGTGAAATGCAGTCACACTTTCCCATTCCAAACCAGGGAGCATGTATTACATATCTCGAGATCAATCATCTTTTAGAAGCAGAGATGACAGTTACTGAACTAAAAATATTCAGATTCAACCCTATGAATCACCTGAGGATGCTGCAACCATCCTATCTAAATCCACCCTATTTCAGTTTAAAACCACTGCCCCTTGTCCTGTCACTACAGGCCCTGGTAAAAAGTCTTTTTCTATCTTTCTTTTAAGCCTCCTCCAAGTATTGAAAGGCCGCAATAAGGTCTCCCCGAAGCCTTCTCTTCTCTAGGCTGAACAACCCCAACTCTCCCAGCATTCCCTCATAGGAGAGGTGTTCCATCCCCCTGATCATTTTTGTGACCCTCTTCTGGACCTGCTCCAACAGGTCTGTGTCTTTCCTGTGCCGAGGGCTCCAGAGCCGGACACAGTACTCCAGGTGGGGTCTCACCAGAGCAGAG
>NW_008795487.1:1772150-1780711 GCF_000699145.1 Aptenodytes forsteri | reverse complement strand
CCACTTGGCCTTGTTGAACTTCATGAGGTTTGCACAGGCCCAATCCTCAAGCCTGTCCAGGTCCCTCTGGATGGCATCCCGTCCCTCCAGTGAATCAACTGCATCACTCAGCTTGGTGTCATCTGCAAACTTGCTGAGGGTGCGCTCGATCCCCCTGTCTATGTCATTGGGGAAGGTATTAAAATAGTATTGGTTCCAGTATGAACCCTTGAGGCACACTATTCGTTACACGTGATCATTACATGTGATTTTTAGTTTTCTAAAACAATCTCCTGACACTCAAATGCAGTTACCATTCTCCTAAATTCACTCATTCAGGAGCACAGATGTAGTTAAGAGTGCTGGTTCCAAGTTCAATTTGCAAGTACAATTCAGGTTTAACTGACACGCGAAAGAATCGTTCAACAAGTGTCCCTAGAGGGCATTACGTGCAAATTAAGTAATATGTATCACACACAGAGTTAGGTGTATCTGACACCAGAGAAAAAACACATCAGCTATATGTTTTAGGTTTCATACACCCGTAACAAACAAAAGAAGTCAAAACAAGATCATAAGTTTAGTAATCTTCTGTTAAACAGCAAAACTTAAATGTCGGCAAGTTTCTTAAAACATGTATTTACCTGCTCTCATGGAGCCTTTCCTCGCTAACCGGAGAAGGCCTTTCTTTTTCAGGATGAAACTTCCTCCAATGAAAATGCTGGAACTCATAGCCAACACCAGACCGATACAGAAGTCATATCTCCCACGAGTTTGGCTCATCTCGTAAACTACTAAAGACTATCACATTGATCAATGAACAGTAGAACTTCTGTTACTCAACACAAGATGATGCAACACTGAAACCTGAGCAAAATAAACACATTGGAATTAAACTGGTAGAAATACATACTGCACAGGAAAATCCTCAACAGCTCACGTGACTGGTTCTCCTGTGAACCGTCTCTGCTATGAGCGTTAGGAAAAAAAAGGCAATCTTTGAAGCATGTGTAAGCTTGAACCATGGATGAGTGACTAACAAGTCCGAACGCACAGAAGGAAGGGCTTCTGACCTGGCATATAAAAACTGAAACCCAAACAAATAAAACTTCTTTGAAAAAAGTTAAGGAAAACTTAAAGAGGTGTGATTTATTTTTCTTTTCAGTAAGTTCACAGATCTATGTCCGGCACACCATGTAACCGACAATACTGATCAAACAGTTACTTACATTGAAATCAGTTTGTAAGAGAGTTTGGGAACAGCCACAGCATTTCTGCCATACAAACTCACTAGAAAAATGGAAAAGAAGATTAGAATGGGTGTTCAACCATATAGTAATTTCCCTAACACAAACAAGCTTGAGATGTATGCACATGCACTTATCCTCGAACGAACAGGGAAATCTGGACCAAGAAATAAGGCATCTGTTTGTCGATATATTTTACAGTTTCCCATACCTGTATGAAGCATCTTTTCAGCTTAGTTACAGTAACTAGTAAGAGTTTACAGTTTAAAAGCTTTCACCTAGCTTGGTAAGACTCCAAATTTACTTAGGTAAGACCTTCAACAACAGCTTAACAGAAGACAGCAATTTTTAGGCTAGAAATCAAGATTTTACGTATTCAACCTCCAGCTTAACAAGGAAATTTATTTCAGTGCATCTTTTCTCCTGTTACAAGCCGCAATGAGGATATCCTGGATTCCATCTAACACACAAGATTTTGAATTTAAGGTACCTCTGTAAGTAACTTTTAAACTGAAGAGAAAAAAGCTTAAAGTACTTTCAAGGTGATTAACCTCTCTATAGTATGAAGGGAAACGAAAACTATTTTTAGGCTTTGATTTCAAGACAACTGATAATTATGGCAGTATAGAGAACTGTTCTAAAGGAAGAAAACACCTATGGATAAAACAATTCTTACTTCCTGGAAACACCAATCACAGATGTGCCAAGACTAGCATTTAGTTCTCTAAGAATTATTTTCCAGATACTCAGAAGCATGGCATATGACATGAGTTGCATTAACAAGCTTTTGATTTAAAAGGGGGGAAAAGAAGAGGATGGAATAAAATGTTTCCATTTCAGTGCTTATTGGAATCTGAATTCCACAGCTTTAATGTTGAGATACAGCAGCAGCTTCCCCAAGCGGGAGTACAATGCTGCTGTCAAGGCACTGCGGTATCAAGCACCCTCTTTCATGCCCAGGCAGAGATGGACGCACCCACTGGGAGTCCAGGACTAGATAAAATCATATTCTGGTCTGCCATGCCAGTTCACAGTTCCGATTCCTGCACCCGTTTCTTCAAAACCTGTTTTCTTCTGAAACTACCTTTCCCCGTACGTTCTTGGTTCTGACTTTGATTAATTTGCTACACCCCTAGGAAAAACCTAGCAGAGAGCTACAGATAACATTAAAAATGAACACAGATCCTTTTACTTGCAGCCAGTTAGGCTGTGAAAAAGTACAGGAAAACAGTCCCATTTAATAAGCACTCAGCATGGCACTATTCAAAATGCTGCAAGATCCACAGTTCAAAATTCTCAAAACCTCTTCCTTTAATCCTTGCATAGTAATTTTTAATATCTTATTTTGTAGGAAAAATTTAAGTAAATGAACTGCAAGGGTCTGCTTTCATTTTCTAGCAACTTTTAAAAATAAACTTAAGTAGATTGTTGCATGATACAGAATCGCCTATCAAACAAAACCAAAAAAGACAAATCATTAGTGCGGGAGACAGACCAGAACAAGCCACCTCACTAACCGCATCAAATATTTCTCTGGTTTTGAATTCAAAGCAAGACTTTCAGTCCCCTGAAGAACAAAGGCATTTTTTAACGCAAGGAAAAGACACCAAGAGACTTTTGCAACTGTTCTCTCTACCATCTTTTCTAGCAGTCACAAGTCACACTGTTCAGGTAATCAAGCCAAGAGTGTTCTAGCTCCAGCTGCTGTAAAATGTGGTACTGGTATAGCATCACCTGGGGGAGGGGGGCTTCTTTTGCTGAGCTTTTCTACTCTACCAGTGTTTTCATCAGTTGCTAATCTATTTATATTACTAATGGGAGCGCTTTTACTAGTGTAGCTTTTTACTAAAACAGAACTCACTGTACTGGCAAAACCACTTTTTTTTCTCTCGCTGGCCTGCACAGCTTCATCTACATGATAACATTTCTGACAGAGGTAAAGAGCATCAGTTAGTCCCATGCTGACATCTTCCACCCGCTGCATTTCAGAGGCAAGGGAAGAAGCACAGGCTGCTTTTCTCCAGAGCAGAGGAAGAATTTTGACTGCAGAAGAATGAGGAAAACTTGCGAGCTAACAGGTAATTTTCTGAATTTAGACTTAAAAACACCCTAAGGATGCTACGCTTCAAAACTAGTAGTTCTTCTCTCCCCCGTGTCCCAAATACATCAAAGAGTTTTCGATTCCCTGTCAACCACTTTGTTAATCTCATAAATGACTCAAATCTTAACCACTTCTTCACACAAATCACTGCTAGCTCTTCTTGCTAAGTTTATTTGTCCTCACAGACACGGCCAGTCCCATTTCTGCTTGGGCTGGACTGCCATACTTCCACCTCAGGTTTATACCGATGTCGATATTTGCTGACCATTTCTGCCGCACAGTCATGGCGAACCCCACTTCTCTCTGAAGAGATTTGGTTCACTCTGCACACAGCGCAGATGTAATTCGCATGCGTAGAACTGACACGTATAGGCACAGGAAGTTTTGCACTTCAGGAAACCAGTAGTTTAATTCTCACCCTAAGACTTAGTAAAAGAAGAAGAACTAATGCGTTCTCGTAAGTATAATCAAGAAAAAGATATTACCCTTGGAAGTAAGAAAAAAAAAAAAAAGCCACGAAATGAGCAGTTTCTGAATAAATACTCCTCTCACGTTTCAGCTTTGGGAACATGCCAAAGCTGTCCCATTCCAGCAGCCAGGGCTGCTACTAAGTTATAAACAGGAGAGAAGCCAGAAAATGTAGGAGTTAAACAAAGCTGGCAGTGGTTTTAGTTGTATTTGGTGTAGTTCTGCAGAGGTTCTTTAATCAAGTTCACAGCTGATTTTAACACAGAGTATTTTATCCATCCAAGACTAGCAGGTTCATGGAGGAATACTAGTTTGCTGCTCTGATTTCAGAGATGTAATGAGGGGATGAGACTTTTCTATCCACAGAAGGTACAACATTTACAGTGCCTCGAAAAACGACCCATTTATGGATGGCCTGTGGATCATCTAGTATCATGAGTCATAACTCTCAGTGTGCAACAGTACAATGACAGACAACACAGGGAACGTATACTGAGTTTGAAGGTTATCAGACAAGCAGAGATGGAGAAAAAGCTTTCTGAAAAAAAAACCTGGGGGACATAAGCAAGTCCAGATTAGACACAAAGTTTGTTTGCTTATTTTTAAGATGTAACCGAGAAGTATCACAAATGCTGACAAGATAACAGACTCTCTGGTCTAAAACACAAGGTAACACTTGTTTGTCTCTTTGCTCAAAAGTCCTTTCCTCCCAAAAGCAGCACATATGCAGTGCTCAAAAGATGTTATATATTTATTGTAACAAGTAAGCTCTCGAAATATTCAGAAACATTAAAAGTGGTGCCACGAGATGAAATAATATTTTACATTTAAAAGCAGATAAGCATAAGTAAGTATCAGGGAGTTATCAGCCAAAGAAAATTAGTATCACTTCCACAAGCTGTACGTTGTATGGAAGCAATAATTAGTTGGTAAAAGTAAACATGGTGGATTGCCCCAACTTTGCCTACTTGGCCACCAGCCCTCAAGGGTTCAGTAGACAGTCTTTTCTCCTAGAAGTAATCTAAATATATGCTAAAATATTTAAATGCTAGAATTCACAATTTTCTTGTCTAAAACCTGATCGTAACTGTGAACTGGATGATGTCCCTAAGCTAAAAAGGACCTTAACAGGGCATTTACTTCAACCCTCTGCCACGTATGGCATCATTCACTGCTGCTCCTCATTACAGATAATTCAGCCAAGCTTCTCCCAGGAAATACTTACAAAGGAAACTTCACAAACACCGCAGCCATGCTTTGATGCTGTTAGAAACTCTCATTATCTAATAATCTTCATCTAGATTTTCACTTTGACTACCAAAGCCTGTTATGTTTGTCCACTCTGGACTTGGGAAAGATACAACTCTTTATCTTTGCATCTACGTCTTAACATTGCTCTGCAAGTTAGGTGCTTGGCGCTTCCTGCTGTGCCACCCTCTGGGTCCAATCCCAATAGCCCACTTTTTTTTTTTTTTTAATGAAGTGCAACTCCCAAAGCCACATACAGTATTTTAGCTGAGTTATTATTACTTCCGCAATACAGTGGAAGACTATACTTCTTTTCATACAACCCAAAATGGGTGGTTTTCTTAGCCCTCCCTGAGCAGTTATCTACTGTTGACACATCTTCAACTTCTCTGTTAGTATAACCTCTAAATTCTTTCCTACAGAACTATTGTTCTCTAAACTGTATTTGTATAGCAAATTATTCCTGCCTGGGTGTAATAACTTTCATTTACTCCTATAAAAAGCATCTCTTTTTTTCAGAAATGTTTCCTGAAAATATTCATCCGAGTTTACGCACTGGCAACCCTTCCCTGCTCAATGCCATTAATTATTTCTTTGTCCTTTCAGCCAGATCACTAATATTAAACAGCACAAGATTCAGACATGACTCACACAGATTTTTAAACAAAGGTCTGTTTTGACAAGACATTACTGATAGTTACTCCAGGTACAGCCATTCAGCATCTTTTGAACTGTTCTGTGGTATTTTATTTTCAATTCTGCTTATTTACAAGAGCTCCATGAGAAGTTTTATGTTTCTAACATTGAAATAGAACAATTATTTAATGCCCTCCTAGCCATAAAGCTTTTCATGGAAGAAAAAGGGGCTGAATCAAAAAGCTGCTTTTAACAAATACACATTGACTATTGTGTGTTCCCTTCTTCCTTTCCACAGGCATAAAACCACTGGAAACAGAAACACTCCCTAACAACAAAAATCCAAACATTCAGTGATGAGCCTTTCGAAGGCTCATTATACATACCGATTTTGTTCCAAAATCCAGAGGTATTCACTTCTTAAATATTTCAATGATAGGCTTCTACAATATAAGTTAAAAATAACATTAATTGGCATTGTAAGAATTCAACTAAAAAACCTACGTCCATCATTTCAATTTCATTTCCATGCATGACACACAAGACTGTACATTATCTCATCTATGCTTTAAAAAGGGACAGGATTTTTGTTTTAAAAACACTTGAATAACAAAGTAGTGTGATTTTAAATTTGATCTTCCCTAGGTATGTCTCACCTGAAGTGTTACAGTTATTTCATCCCTTTAATCAAAGAAACTAACTTGCGATCTAAGCTATTCTTTAGAAGGTAACATGCTAAAGTTGAACTGAAATACCAGCCTAGTCCTTTCAGTTTTGTTCTCTAACAAGTGCTAAGGCACTTTTATTACAAAAACTAATATAAAGTTTTAATTATTGGCTTTGGTATGGTGAGTTTTCAGAGGATGTTTATAAATAGAACTCTGGGGTGACGGGGAGTATGAACACAGAAATATTCTCAGTAAGGTTACTAAAATCCCCCAAACATACCTAACTCCAAGCCTTCCTCAGTTATGTTCTGTCCACTCACGAACACATCGTTTAAACACAGGTATAGAGAGAACATTGAAAGGACAGATATAACATAGCTTTAAGATAAAAGAGCTGCTGGTTCAAAACCTAGTCACGTGCATCTTTAAAAGGCCAAGATGCATGCATACAATACCCATAGATTCTGTATACATTATTTAGGAAAGCGTACCTTCAATTTTGCACTGTAAATCTGCCCCAATACAGATAAAGTTTTCCAGCTTTGTCGAAGTTAAATGAGTGTGCAAACTTATACACAAAATTATTTACATATTACATAGGCAAGGTAAAAAAAAAAAAATAATTTGTTTGTAAAGATAATGTTATATATATGCATATATATATATGTTAGAGGCACTAGCACAAGTACTCAGAAAGCAAAACATACGTTAACTGTTCTAAAGTTACCTATTTTAAGAGTTTTAGTTTAACTGTGGGGAAACATCCCTTATAGCAGATTTCTATTAATAAAGCAAAAGCAACAAGCATTCCATTTTAAGAAACTGGGAGAAAACAAGAAAAACACCACAATAAAATTTTTGTACATCTTACTCTTTGTATTTGCTATTTGTACTTATTCTCTTCTATAAAAATGACCTTCAATTAAAACATTTTCACTTAAAACTAAAAAGTATCTTCACTAAAACAGAGTGCTATTCATGAACTGAACGCAAACCACAGACGGTGCTTTATAGCTGATACTATACTGACTGTATTTCCTAGAAGTCTATCAAAAGAGACTCAAGATAGGAGTACATGACATGACTTGCTCCATCTTTGCTGTATCTAGTACACTAGCTCCACTCTCAGTAGGATGAGTCGCCAGCACAGGTTCACTGAAGTTCTACCTTTAGTATTTAAGATGGGCAGTTTCAAATTTAAGATAACTCTTTAAGTTGAAGTAGAATCTAGACATTAGTCACTATCATTCCTTTGACATGACTGATAATCTGTTATAACCTGCTTTCTATTCGCCAGGATTTTATCCTGAGAATTAATAACTTTAATGAAAGCAGAACAGGTATGACACTGAATTCTAATACAATGATACTGATGAAAACTTACGCAAAAATTTCCTACCAACGAACTTGTTACCTTTTAGGGGAAAAAAACCCCTAACTGTATACAATGAGGCACATCAAAAGCATTCAGAAAGAGCCACGATGACTTACGTTTATTATGTTTTAATTAAAAATAATTTTAAAGGTACTGCTGGAAAATGGATAAAGTTGACTGGTTGAAAAAGAAAAGATCAGAAAAAAAATCAGGGACTAAAGAGTCAGACCCAGCCTGTATCTTCACAGTATAAGGAAGAACACAAATCATCTTTCTGAACTACAATGCAAAGCTAAGGTTATTTTTTTCCACCTCAAACTAAAGCACTGCCAGGGCTCTGAAGTTCTGCTGAAGTTGATCTGGAACCAAGCTGCACAACCCTCAACCTCAGCTAAACTCAATCCCAAACCAAACCCAAGACAAACTGGTTTAGCTCCCTGACTAACACCACGCACGCTCCATTAAGAAGTACAACAGCTCTGGAGCTCCGGCAGAACTAGCACACTGTAACTTGCCAATTCTGTCCAGTTAGAGAACCTAACAAACATCCAGATCTAGTTTTTTTTTTAATCTTGGCCTTCTGAGCCCAAACCACAGCGAGTCTCCCACTACGGAGACACCAACACGGCGAAGGTCTCCTTGAGCTTCTGCAGCCGGGTTCAACGCCCGGAGCCGTGACGGCCACGCAGCCACCGCCACCCGCCCGAAGGCAGCACGGCTCGCCCCGGCCTGCTCGTTCCTCACCCGCAGCGCCTCCCCACAGCGCCGAACGCCAAGGACCTTGCGCGGCTCAGGGGGAAGGAGCCGAGGCGGGGAGGGAGGCAGCCCGGCACCGGCGC
>NW_008795487.1:1769317-1771334 GCF_000699145.1 Aptenodytes forsteri | reverse complement strand
CCCTCCGGTCACAGGCGGGCGTCCGGACGGCGGCAGCGCGGGGCAAGGCGGGCCAGCGCCTCCCCCGGGGACGGGGAAGAACTCGCCGTGGGAAGAGCTCTGCCTTGCCCGGCGCCGGCCTCGGTTTTTACAATAGCCTGTAACGGATGGCGGGCAGTGTCTCACAGCGACGGCGTTTACCTGCAGCTGTGCCCCGTTCATTCCCCCGTCCTGCCTCAGGCGCTCCCGCCAAAACGCACGTTACCCAGTTTTTATGCTCTCACCGAAAGGAAATGCACTTACACACCATACGCAGTAAGGGAGAGAGACGTTTTACAGGGTTGGGTAAAGGGCATGGTTTATTTATCTACTTCATTCGGGTCCCACGCTCTTACTGCATGCTTTACAACCAAACCCGCTTTCGTCTCACACGAGGTAGAACCGATACGTGTGGTTAGACAAATAGTTCTCCTCAGCTTCTAGTGAAGAGTCTTTGAAACAATCGTAACGAGCTTGGAAACAAAACCGGAGAAGCAATCTTGGCTTTCCCCTCGCAGGGTACCCGTAACAAAGCTGTTCCTCACCACGTTACCTGCTGTGTTCTTTCTCATTAAAAATGGTCCCTCACTCTGTCACAAAAATAAAATTTCTACGCTGCTCAAAGCAAATGGATAAATTTTAGGCCTGTTTTATTCCCTAAGGCAACATTTCATTCCCCAATTTAAAACTAGCCTAGTATTCATGACATGAACTTTGCACTTGTGAAGTTGTTTTTTATGTATATGTATATAAAAATACATTTTTTATACCTAAAACCCACTAAGCCATATGCAGTTATTACCTACGTAACTACACAGTAGGAGGCTGGCTTTTCTGTGTTTTTACAAGATACCAAAACTGTGAAGTCTTTGAAAAACTTCAACGGCTAGTGAAAAGGATTCCTCAAATGGATTAAAGGAAATTAGCAACTGTACCACCTAAAACAGTACTGTATAAATGGGGCCATGGAAGTACCAATATCCACGTCAGTTTAAAGGAGCTAAAGAAGTTAACGTGCCTGCGGTCATGCCAAATTTTGGAAACGCATACACATACATATTCCTGAGCGAAGCAGTAACAATGTCTGAAGCAAATGAATTTAGTCTTCTCCTTCCACTCTCCTCCCTTGAAAACCACCTCTCAACCAACCTAAAACAATACTGAAGAGAATAAACACGTGAAAATACTAACTGGACTCCTTTAAGCATTACAGACTCTTTGTGGGACTTCTGTCATTATCCTCATCCTCATGGTACTTCAACCGCTAGTTCCACTTAACAGTCATCTGTTCACACAAAATAAGAACTTTTTTTAAGTGCCCTCAATTCGGCACAAATCATTAAATCTTTACTTCAAAGCCAGGGGTTGTGCTCAAAGCACCTCTGAATAATTTTCCACAGCATGGTACTTCAGGCACGTTTGCAGACTATCTGGAGAGAACTCCAAACATCGGAACGGTGGTAACCTGCCTAACCTAACCTAACCTAACCCGTTCTTGTAGTGTAACTCAGCAGCACAATCCGCCTTTGTGCTCAATGAGTTTCACAAGAGAGGTCAGCTAGCGTAGGTACTTTTGCAAGGCTATGGACAGGATTTTTCAGGGCACAGTATCTACTACGTGTATGAACAACTCGTAAGATTTAAAAAGGACAAAGAGCAAAAATGCCATGCACACAACCCCGGGAGACATTACCGGGTCAGCAGGTAGTCTAGCTTGTGTTGCATACCGACTGACCCTTGGGCAGTAATTTCCAACGCAGCGCAGGGGTCGCGATGAAAGCCACCATGCACCAGCTGCCCGGAGCTGTGCTCTGGTACGCTGTCCCTGGGCAGAACGCTGCCAGCTGGCAGAGATTTAGAATCATAGAATCGTTAAGGTTGGAAAAGACCTCTAAGATCATCGAGTCCAACCGTTGACCCAACACCACCATGCCCACTAAACCATGTCCCTAAGTGCCGCATCTACACGTCTCTTAAATACCTCCAGGGATGGGGACTC
>NW_008795487.1:1751590-1768280 GCF_000699145.1 Aptenodytes forsteri | reverse complement strand
GAGCCGCCAGCTTTTCGAGGAGAATGCTGTGGGAGACAGTGTCAAAGGCCTTGCTGAAGTCCAGGTAGACCACATCCACAGCCTTTCCCTCATCCACTAGGCGGGTCACCTGGTCATAGAAGGAGATCGGGTTGGTCAAGCGGGACCTGCCTCTCATGAACCTGTTTAAAGCATCCCACCAGGGTGGTGAATTCAGTGAGGCCCATACCTGGCAGAAAATTGATCAGGGAATCAGGCAGCTGTAACAGGGTCTCTGGTGGCCATGTCCCTGCTGCATTTAATGAAGACAGCTGAGCAGAACAAAGAAGCCATGTCTGCGAGTCTGCTCGTACAACAGTTGCACTGTCATATACAAGGAACTTAAGGGACTCTGCTTAAGACTTAAGCTCTTAGAACAAACCTCAGAAAAATCAATGGGACTTTTTTTTTTTCCTTCTCCTTTTGGCACTATCAGATTTTGGTCTCTTCCCATATGAACTATGTGGGTGAGATACATATGCTCAGGATTGGTTACATCCCAGACTTCCAGCAATAACGGTGGTGTAAATGGCATACTTGCCTTTACCACAATGCTGCCTTAGAGGCCTAACTCCAGAGGTGCACAAGAAGAGAATAGAGAGTTGAATTTTCCTGCTAAAAATGTGTTCTCAAAATACATCCTCCTTATCCTATTTACTTAAAAATCAGAGATGCTGCATGTAGAAAGGAAAGCCTCTCTAGTTTTCTAGTCTATCTTTGTACATTGCATTAATATCATCAACACCTTTAAAAATAAAATTGCAATGACATACCCAGTAAAGAATCCATGCCAATCTTTTCCACTGCATAGAACATTTTATATTGGAGAGGAGCTAATTTCCTTGTTTAAAAATAACTTTCAATTTTGACCAGCAGTAATACTGATGCATCCCCTAAAACACAAAGACTGAAGCAGTTCTTAATCATAAATCCCACCATTAAAAAAACCAAAAACCGACACCCCACCCCCACCCCCCGCCTGAAAGTCACGTATTTGCCAGTACCTGATAGGAGAAGCTAAGAATTTCAGATGAAGGATTAGATTGGCAGCCACTGTAATTTTCCAAGTGATTCTTTCTGCAGGAAGCTCTTGTGACAGTAAATTAGACTGGTGACACAGACTTCCTTACAGCTGTTGCCACTTGATGCGCACCCAACTGTGGAGTAGTAGATCTTGAAATAAAAGCTCTAGCAAGTAGCCAGTGTACGGGAACGCAGGAACAGAGCGCATGATAACCCTTAAGACACAGTTTGAAGCTACTCAGGCCCCAACAAACATTTCTGCTAGAGAAACGTTCATTTTACCTGTGAGCAAACTTCAGTACAATGAAGACATTAAGGCTCCAGCTTGTTGGTAGACACCACTATATGACAACCGAACCCTTCGTGTGGCAACTGATCTGTGCACATGAAAGAATCTGTTACTCTCAGTAAAAGCAAGGCTGCTATTTTATTAAAGGGTAATGGAAATAGTTCGGGCTTATGAACTGGGATTAGGCTGTACAGCAGCTAGATGTGTGGGAAACTGATCCCAGCCCCCCCCATGTGATAAAGAGGACGAGTCACAAAACAAGCATTGAGCTAGAAATAAATCATTTATTTTAAAACAATACAGGTTAATAAATAGATTAGTTATCAGAAAACTTAATAAATAGCCTTTTATAATTTACACAAGGCAAATACAACATGCCTATAACTATTTCTTAAAAAGCAAAGAGAGTAAGCTTGACTTATAAGCCATTAACAAATCTATATATACATTATTTGGAAGCTAATAAAATAAACCATTTTTATGTAATCTGTAGTAACTATATTGCAATAGCATTGAAGCAACCAAACCTGACACTGTGTATTTGTTGCCATCCACCTTTTCCCCATATCCCATTAGAACTATTTTTTACATTCCAGGAAATAAAAAAAAATAAAAAAAGAGAAAGTTCCACAGTCAAAAAAGTATTTAACTTGAAAATACCCCTTTTGTGTAATATTTTCCACTCTGTAGAGCAACTGTCGGGGGCGGGGGGGTTGGGTAAATATTTACCCCTATTAAGGAAAGGTGGGGGGGGGGGGGGGGGGACACACCACAACAAAAAACAATAAAAAAACCCCACTTATTTGCAGCTTTTAAAAAAGATTTCTTAATCCATAACATTTCAACACTGCTGTCTGAAACACTTGGGCACTAGTAATAATAACTGCTGACATCATTGGTGCCTAACATGGTACACACTAAAATTCTGCATCACTTAAGCCCATATTCAGTAGCACCAAAGAGTTATTACAAAGGCTAATCTCTGTAAAGAAAACAGGTAATAGATAAACATTTGATAACATTTGATTTAACAGTAAAATTTCAGCAGTTACACCATCTCAATACAACCAAGGAAGATATGTAGAATCCTTGATGTTTTATATCTATGAAACAAGAAGGTGAGAGGGGTATAACGTGCAAACAATGGCCCATTTTAAGCACCCCATATTTAATAACCCCAAATCTTTCTTCGAATACAACCCCCCTGTTTTTTAAATAAAAAGGAAAGCTAAACCTCAGATTCTAGTATTTCAGCAAATAAAATCCAGTGTTTTCATTTTTCAGTGCTAGTTACTTCAGAAAAATATGTATATTCAATATAAACCGAGATTATTAATAGGAAGCCTCACTTGTCAAACTGTGATATGACAGGTTCTTATTAATGTTAGTCACAGCTCACTAATAAATAGGCTCTATTTACACATACAGAGTCCTGGAAAGTCAATACAGCAGATAACTTGTTTAGATACTTTTCTTTTTTACATAAGTATTTAAGGTGTAACAAATTTTTTTTTTTGTTGTATCAAAAAGGTTTCTACTCTCCTACTGAACATTTGAGGGATTTTTGTGTTTGACACCTAATAAAGATTGTGACTGACACATGTAAATCCTCCATACACTGAAGGGATAATGATCAAAGACCTATCTTCAAGTGAGTATCAAGTAAGTAATGTTTGACAAGTATAATAGAAGCCAGACATATGGAGTGAAAAGCCTTTCATATGGATTTGAATTTAATTCAAATGCATCCCACCGCTGTAATGAGTCCACTTTTGGTATGTGTAGCCTCTCCCACTTCTACTTTGGAATCAGAACTGAAGTCATCTGGCTCGTAGCTATCGACAGATGTAATGCAAAGAGAACGTGAAGAGGGCAGACCCATGAGGGACACCAAAGCTCAGGAGACAACTATGCACACTTGCTCCCTGAGATGATGGAACTGTTATCTGTCTTATTCAAAGTGCTTACTTGTCAAAGGGGTGGGAAAAAAAAAAGAGGGAATGGCTAAAATTCAACTTCAACAGTGCCTCCTTTTAAATCAGAAAAGCAACGGGACTAAAAAAAGGTAGGCCACCTAGAACGAGGAGGGCGTGGGATGGAGGGGAGAAGAATCATACCAGTAGTGACAACAGAAAATGCTAATACATTTCTAAAGTTAGAACTGAACCAGATCCAGGTACAGCAGAACTCAAAAGAACACTGCTGCATACTGAACAAAGTAGCAAAAATAAAGGTTTCCATTATTTAGCGTTCATGATGTAAAAGGCTGCAGATATAAACGATGCGCAAGGCCACGAGAATTTCTTTCACCTCATGTGCTGGCTTTTGACATCTCTGTTTTAAGCAACAAGGTTAATTAGACATTTCTAGAAAGTTCATCACAGATGAGGAGCAGCTGGGGAGAAGAGAAGAAACCTATGCAGACATTTATCAGCCGTAAGGATGGTCAGAGGACCACAGAACACGGCTGCTACTTTCTTCTTACTCTGCATAGTGAGTGCTTATCAAGTAAACTTGTGTGTGTGGTGGAGAAAATGGCAAGGTTTAGACAGGGCAGTCAAGTTATTTTGGATTTAATATTTACTAATAATTTGTATATGCACCTAACATACTAGGATAGGCACTTTCTAAATAAATAGGAATGAATTTTAAAATAAAACAAATATGGCCAAAGGAGGACTAAGATGAGACCACAATCATTTCCATTCTGACCTAAAGATTTTCACAGAAATCTTCAGAGATTAAAGGCTAGTGCAACATGCAACTCATGAACCCTGAATTTGAATTTTGAAAAGAAGGTTTGACTGCTTCAGAAAACAGCTAACATTGTTTTAAAAAGTAGGTCACTACAGGTCTCATAACCTATGTACAATTCCGGTTTCAATCAGAAAAAAGGGGATTCATACGAAAAAACCTAACTGTCTGCTGAGAACCAAGATACCATCTTCCACTCAATAATGGACAGAGGTTAGTTTTAACCAGCTTTCATAGTCCAATTCCCCTCATCTACAATTCTCAAACTTTCTAGAAACCATATGCAGTATTTGAAAATCCATGAAGATGGCTTTTTCTCTGCTAGCGCTATTTTATTTCACCAAGATACTCAGTTTCTGTGCTGGTCTATAACAATGTACGTTTCTGCCAACTCAGAGTCATTCCCCCCAATTTGGAGTTATAAAACAAGCTTCCAAATAACAGAGCGGAGCCCTTACTCCATCAGAACAGTCCCTTCAGAATACTAAGTCTTTAGGATTCACTGTTCACAATTATTGCTGCCATCAAAAGGGCTTATAACATTCCTTTTAAATGAAAACGGAGGCTGAGTTTTAAGGTAACATTAATTCAGGTCAACAAAAAACATCACGAGAGTGGACAGTATTACTCCCCATTAATCAAGGTCCACGTTCCTGTCAGCCAGCCACAAAGCTACATTCATGATTTCTTGATAAAGCATCATGAACTTTTTCAAATACTGTCTCGTAATCACGTTGGGGGTTTTTTGTTTCAAGAGACGTTCTGAACTAGAGATGTTGAGTTCCACTGTATGCTTCCATTTGTGTACTTAAATGGAAACCAACATTCATTACTTTTCAAGCTTTCCTTACATGTTTTTGACTCGTGATGTTTTAACTACCAAATATAAATAGAACATGAAAATTAACTATTTCTTTCTTTGACATATCAATGTTCTCTAAATGGTTTAAACTGAATGGTTCAGAATCATTCCAATCATAGCTTAAGCTATCTGTATTCATTGTCAAAATATTATGGCTGGACTGTTCACACAGGTCTGTAAATTACTGGATCTGGATGTATATCCCCGTTGGTTATCTGAAACTCAGCTCTCTGAATGCCTATGCTTTTTCAGTCTAACCTCCTTTTCCCACGTTACAAGAGGATCAGACCATCTTTTCTTGAGCTATAAGAAATCTCATGCTTTTCTCTCTCAATCTTCTTTTTTTGTGGTCCCTGCTTACTAGCTACTTCACAAAATGGTTTCCCGTATTCAGTCACTTCACTAAAATAAAGGTATGCTGGACTGCTTTAAACAGTCCTCCCGCAGATTACCCCTTCCCATTAGGGCCATGGGTTTTTCAGAAGCTGTCAAGGCATCTAAGGGTTTCGATTCAGGTTTGTAAATTCTTCCAAAAATGTGTGGCTCCTTCTGGATGCTTTACGTGTTTAGAATTTGAATACAGTCCAATATTATAGACAGTGAAATTGAATTATTAAACCGGTATAGGCCATCTGAAACAAATACATTCACATTTATGCAGTATTTTTGGATTACAAAGGCACTGAAATAGTTCTGAGCCACTTAGAAATAAGCCACCATATAGGCAATGAGTCTCTGCATCATTTCCACATCCTTCACAGTCTTTCTGTCTGCTCCCAATTAAAAACTCTCAGATGAATGCGGCATGTCTTAATGCACATAAGTTACAAAGAAAAATGCGTACCTGGACACTACCATCAGCTGATAAGTAATTAGTGAAAGATTTTTAAGGGTCCACTGCTCTGTATATAGCATTCAATTTAAAACTCCCCAGTGTCTTCACCGCATGGCAGACCAAGTTGCTGAGACAGTCACTAAAAATGACAAATCTGCAGTCCACGGTTCAACCAACATTTGTCTCAGAATTCACAGCCTTGACGGTGAACACGTTGCTATATCAAGATTAACAAATTGTTCCACTCATTTTTTTCCCCCCATATTTTAAGGTATACCTCACTCATGAAAGGTGTCAGATTGAGTGCATTAGAAACTGATGTTCTCTGCCCACAGAAATGGTACCTCAGAAGCCACAATACAAGCTTTCACACACAGGTCTGTCAGAATATCCCCAGATCGTTTCTGATGGATTATCTTTTACAGTAAGGAAATACATCGGTCTCTATGCTGACTCAATCAGTGGTTCCAATTAAGGTCATTTATTGTGTTGACTGGGGTACATGGACAACTGTTCCTTTGAAACTGGATGGAGGCCTCCGATTCATTTCACGTAGGCCACCAAATCGTCAGAGGGTAACTACCAACCTGAATCACATTTGAATCAGTGACCTAGAAATGAAAGGCTCTGCATCCTTCCCTGAGCCATCCAGTTTCCCCTCAAAAAATATTTTAATCTGTCTTCATGTTAGGCTTATTTAAATCCCCGATATTAAAGTTAAATTCCTTGAAGACTTGTATAAGAACAATTCCAATAGATACTGTGGTGAATCCACAAGCCATTCCCAAGAAATCTACCACTCCTACATTACTCCATTCCCTGAAAAGGATGGCTGAAGCCAGCAGGACTAGGGTGGTAAACACAACGTAGTAGATGGCACCAAACACAGAGGAGTCGAAACATTCCAGTGCCTTATTGATGTATCTGAACTGAATGATAATGCTACATCCTAATACTGCCAGAAGTACCAGACAGAGGTACAGAGCCCTTTGACTCGAAGGGTTATTGTGAAAGATATCTTGAGCAGCCAGCCCAATGCCTTTTGTGCTGGGAACAGTGAAACTGCCCAACAGAGAGCAAATACTGATGTAAACCATGATATTAGTAGGTCCATGAGCTGGAGCTATCCAGAAGATAAGCAGGAGAAGCATTAGCAGCACTATGCAGAGATAACCCACGAAAACTGGAAAACAAAAAGAAAACAAGATAATAGCAAGGTGAGAACTCTTGGTCTTCTAAAGATTTTAGCAGGCAAATCATGTCATACCAGTGAACTTCAGGTATACACCAGGATTAAGATTTGCTATTGAATATAGATCCAAATCACTGAGCTTTTAGAGATGTGGGCATCTGCAACTGATGATGTTGTCATGTTCTTTGGGTAAAACAAACCATCATGTAGTAAAATACACACTGTTGCACATTTGAACTGGATTTAAGATGGCTTGCTTTCTTTTCATTCTCTCTTCCATCAGGATTACATTCCTTAAAGACCCCTATGACAGACAGCAGTAATAACACCTCATTAATAACCAGTTCAATAAAGCACGGTGTGTGGATCTAACAAAGAGCTTAAACAAAGTTAGATCCCATTAAGGTGAGTAGGGAGAGTTGGAAGAACTGGGAGGCCATATCATTTACATTATAGCAACAGTACACAGATTAGACTGCTGAAAAACATTTCATGCTTTACAGTTTTAAAGAAATATATTTCCAATTTATTTTGGTCAGATTGAAATGGTAAATTTAGACCAGAGTATTTGTTTTCTTTTCTGTGTTTGCAAATTTTTTGGCTAGCTGATGTTACTAGGTTTGAGTTTCTCTCACCTATAGCAATTAAAGGAAGTAACAATAGTTGGCAGTTTAGCTCTTATGCAAGAAAAATAAAAGGGGGTCTGGTATGCATTAGCACTAGTCTGTGTCCTCCAGGAGCTAGTGGGGCTTTACATCCTCTGTGAGAAAGAACAGGCATTTCAGCGTATGTCTCAACAGCGTATTTCTACACACCTTTATTGTGCAAAGAAATCTGCTTCGAACGTAACTGGTATCTATTACAAACTTTTAATAAAAAACCCAAATGCTGAATTAAAGAACAAAAGACAATCAATATTTTTTGTTTTGCATAAAACAACTTAAATTGAGATCCTAGAATTATACCTTTCATCTCTAAGTAGCCAGATACACTTTTGCATAGTTTTAGAAAATTACAAGTTCAAATGGCCATTGTTCTGAGCTTGCTGTGCAAGATAACATTTTCAAAAGTATCCACATTTTCCTTTCTGCACACAGGTATCAATCTGACAAGTTCCAAGTACAGCAAGGCATAGTTTTCCCACACAAAAGCGGTACTGGTTTGCCTCTGTTACGTCATGGTTTCTTCAGAAGTCAATTTTCCTACCTGATGGAAGCGGTAAGCCTCTTCCTCCTGCGTGGTCTTGATCAATCTCACAAAATCATTATGAGTTAATAAAAGAACAAAGTACCTGGATTTGTAAGCTTCTCTTCAAGCTCAGCCTGAGTTGTTACACTCTCGGACTTTGGGGAATGGATGATGAGAACAACAGACCCAGCGCAGCTCAGCAAACATCCCAGCTTGCCAAGAATGTTCAGTTTTTCTTTCAGTAAGTAAGAAGCTAAAATGGACCTTTCACAAAGAGGAAGGAAATTAAAAGTTTGCCTACATCCTGTTAATAATGCTCCAACAGTGATGTCCCACACGAATTTCCCTCTTAAAGGAATAGTATCAAATGTTGGTGGATCTTCAACCAAATGTTGGTGGATCCTCAAAATGCATTTCTGACTTGTCTTAGGAAAGATTCATCCAGTCTCAGTCTTACTCAATCCTTGATGTTTCATTGCAGGGAAAAAAAAAACCACACAACCAAAAAACTAACAAAAAGCCCAGCTACAACACCCCCAAAAACACTACCACATCACCACCTCCAAAGAAACCCAAACCCCCAAACCAGGCATCTGGCACCCGAGGCAGATATCTACCCGTTAACAATTTGGTGAGCTATCACGAAGCCCCATTTTATAGGTGCTACGCAGTCATGAGATAAAAGTGGCCTTTGTTTACAAAGATCACAGGGCTCAGCTCAGACACGTAGCTGACTGAAATACACAAAATTACGTGGCCTAGGATAAAATAATAGGTGGTAAGTAGAGCACCATCAGTGTGCTTCATAGTGTATAAAACTAAAGACAGCCATGAAGTCCACACAAAGCAATCTGCACTCTGAAGTAGATGACCAGTGCAGCCAGATACACAATTCAGCAGCCAACAGAAAAATCTCGAAGCAATGCACAGCTTTGTTTTTAAAGAATCATACTTTTTCACTGCAGTAGGTTCACCGCTGTAGTTTAGCTAGTCACAAAACATTTAGTTGCATATTAAACTCCTTTTAGGAGCACTCACTGCCTTTTTTGTTCCCTCCCTTCACATGAACGTAACATTCAAGAAACTGTGGGCATGCATATGCAAGGGACCCCTGCTTCAGGAAATGGGGCCAAATCCAATTAAATGAAAATCAGCATCAATAAACACATGTGGGTTGTGGATAGCAGGGGAGAGAAAGAATGTGAGACAAAAGGACAGATCTACATAGTAAGGGAACTGTGAATAAAAGAATAAGTAGAAGAGTCCAGAACAACCACAATGAAAGGGGGGGAGGAGGAGGGGGAAATGTTTATCTGTTCCAGACCATAGTGATAGTTAAAGCAGAAGATACTCAGGAACCCTTTCTTCACCATTGCCTTCCCCCCCGCCACCACTTTGCTGGGGAAAACACGAATAGGTGACATTGTAACACAGCATTAACACTTGTAAGCCTGACATCTTCTCAGCGGACCTCCAGTGATCACTGAGTCAATCTGACATTTTATTAAGTAGTAACAACATTCAGATGAGAACAAGAAAAGCAAACTCTTACCCAAATGGAACGCCAAGAGCTCCCAAGGGTGTCACTAGCACAGTTGGGACTGCAGTGTAGGCCAAGAAATTCCCTATTTGACCCAGAGCCACTGTCAAAAGAACCAGAAATAAGCCTTTAAATCCCTTTGTAAAAAGAAGTAATGAAAACTTACTCAATACTGTTTGGGAAAGACTGACCTAACTGGAAAACAGATGTTACAAATTTGCTTAGCTCTGTCAATTTTGCACTTAAACAAAATGGCTGGAATTTTTCTATATTTTTAATTATTTTTTAATATAGGATTTATATTTGCTTTATATTTATTTATATTTGAAGATCCAAGAGGGCACAGTAAATCTCATTTGCAACTTCTCTTTGTTGAATATAAATAAGACTATGAATTAGAAACACTCACGGATTACACTCAAATATCTCAATATTACACTCAAATATTTATATGAGGAGGGTTGAAAGTATATATAACCCATGATTCCAGCTTTAGCATGCACATACGTGTAACACGAATGCACTTGATTATAGTTGCTAACAGCAGTGTTACCTTTTGGGGGGAAAATGAGGACAGTACTGAGGAAAAGGAATCTACTAATGAAATACTAAGCACATGCATAAGGGCTCTTCAATATACGGCAGACCACATCAAATTTTCACACCACTATATAACATCAAAAGTAATTCCTGACCACTGTAAGAAGAACAGATCCCTGACAAGTCACAATAAAAGCCTCGCAGTCTTATTTTTTTTCTTTCCCCCAATAAAAGCAAATTCCAAGACGTACCACACTATTGCACATCACAGCTGTGATAAACAGTCCATGCGTTCAAGTTTTCAGTTAAAAGAGAAAAGCTGGATGGTTTTGCAAGTGCTGGCAAGTTCGTAATAAGTCAACATGACACTTGCATAGTTACAGGGTCTGTGGTAACTGGCAAGAACCTTGAGATTGAACGCAAATTACATACAGCTCAAATTTCCAGTTGATGTTAAGAGCCATTATCAGCATTTAAAACCATTTCAAGAATCCAGGCTGTCTTTATGCTCAGGTTGGCATTGCCCTCGACTATCAAATATCGTTACCATCATCCTGTTCTTTACACCTGCAAAGCACTGTGCAAACATTAATTAATTTACCAAATTAGCTCACATTATCAGTAGAGCTGAAGACCTGTGTAACCTACAGGAAACACGAAGGAGACAAACAAACTTACAAAACGGCAGATTGTGGCAAAATTATACTAGTTCAATTCCCTGAGGCTTTCTCTACGTGCAGGAGTGAGCCAGAGAAGTTAACAAGAAGCATTTCTAGAGCACAAGAGTCAGCGATGGTCTCCTAAATTCTCCCTGCCCCTGGGAACAGAGTAACTCAGCTATCAGCCTCGGGCCTGTTTTTCAGCAGATGTACGTGGCAACTTTGGCATTATCTTCAAGGCATCTGAAGGCACTGGGGCAGATCTTGCATGGAGGACGGGACACAGCTAGCACACGGTGTTTCTGCAGATTACATACATTTCCAAGTGACTCTGACAGAAGGTTGCTTTGTTTGGAGGTCAGCTGCCTTAACTTTCTGTTGGAAGAACCAACACCGATCCATAAATTAGGTCTCTGAAGCTCCAGTCAAACTGCACATATCATAAAGCAACAGAACTTACCAGAAGTTTTCAGTATCTCCACGGAATAATAGTAACAGTCTCTTACCACCACAAACAACAGACCAGGACTAATTAAGACCAATTAAAAAAAGAATCTCAGTAATTGTTACTGTCTACCTGATGTCGAGGATCTTTGCTGCCAACCTATCCAGTCTCCTCTGGATAGAAATTCCTCTCCAGATACATCAGTGCTGTAAGTCAATTCATGGCTTCAGTTCTTGAAGGCACACCAAGCTTTAAGCTTGCTAAAGGAGTACCAATATCCCCGAAGTTATTGCAACACAAAACTTGATGCACACTGACATATCCACATTAGCAAGGAGACCAGGAGTAGATCCGTACAGCAAAAGATGTCTGCTCTACGCACGTCAGGGGTTTTATTTCAGACTAACTTCAGCCTGCTCCCATGGACTGAAAGTCTGTTTGCAGCTGGTGTGCATTAGGCATGTTCCTACAGTGCACCTTCCAGCCTAGTTTCATCTTAAAGGCCAGTTCAGGAGCTCCAACACGGCTCCACAACGTGAAAAAAAGCCCAATCCGTGGAGACCAACAGGAGATTCGCTTCACAAGTGCATTTCCCATCTGCAATAAAATGCTAACATAGATGTATCCACTATAAAAACCAGCCACATCTATGCTGCTATCAAAACCTGCACTGAAACTAATTAATTAGCCAATTAACTAGTTTAATGCTCATTTAAATACCTGTACACATGCTGCAATCGCTCTTTTGACTTTAAAAAAAAAAAAATCCCTTAGCAGAATCTGCAGCCCTTCCTTTGAAGTCTTCAGTAATCCAGTGGATCCCAAGGCCCCAAAATGGTTAGGCAGTGTTATGCTGAGTCAGCATGCCAACACAGAAATGCTTGTTCACCATCTCAACAAATATTGTGAGAACAAGTTGGTAAAGTTTACGCGGGTTTTGTTAGTCATGCAAACTCCAAATTCCCTGCTTGAGAAAATGATGTCAGCTCTTATAATTTCGACCAGATAACTGGGGATATTGCTAATTCCCCAAACATCGCCTTTCTCTGCATCCCATCGGTGCCTACCTACCTGGCCCTTGCTATTGCTGTTTGTGACTCTGCTGCAATTCTGAATCTATAATATCCTTAAGCAATTCTTCCCTTGGTTCCTTTGTAAACTTACCGAGGCTTTGTTTTGAAATACCTGCACCTAGCTACTGGACAAAAGCCAACCGATACCATTCCCTTCAGCTATTTTGCCTTCTTTCAATTTTATCAGCTCTTTTAAGCATGAAATCATTTTCTCTGATTCACCAAGATAAACTCCTGTAATAAAACCTCTCTTATTTTAACTCCTTCTGCTCGGAGATTCAAGACAGGAGCCTAACGAGCGATAAACAGCAGTGATTAATGCACGGATTTATTGCTACTTAGGCAGTAGTGAACCTGGCAGAGGAAAAAGCTGACAAAGTACTACTTAAACTCTGGTTAAATTAGCCGAGGACTTTCCTCTGAAGCTCTGTTGGCTTCTACACTTGCTGTCAACTTTGTCCTTCAAGGGATCTATCAGTTTCCATTCCTTTTGCATAGCTTGAAGACAACAAAAACAGAGACTTACCTTGTTGCCACAAAACAAGGGGCACAACTGGATGCATATACTTCCCAGAAACATCATTAGAACATTTCCAAATAATTCGCAAAAGGCTGGGGTAGAGTCTAAAAGTGGGGTATGATTTTAAGCTCGTGGGTAGAACTACGGCTGAACTGCAAGAGGAAAAAGCTAGCTGCTCCCCATGCTCTGGATTCACATCAGAGAATGAACGTAGCCTGAGAAGAGTTTACAAAGTTAATCAGGTATCAGCACCACACAAGGCTTCACATTAAGTAGATTAAAAACTGAAACTGTATCTGTCAAACTAGAAATCAAAAAGGTTGCTTTTTTTTTTCAGTTCAGGCTGGCCAAGTGCTTTCTGATCTAAAAAAATAACGTGCTCAATGAGCCCTTTTGTGCAGACCGACAATTTCTTATTCAGCTTCGACTTTTATTCAAAACTGAGCAGACCAGCGCAATCCAGAGACACAAACCGTGCAGGAACCCAGAGTCAGAGCAGCGCGTGGCTGCCAAGGGCTGCAAGTACCAAACGGTTCAGAAATCTGGACAGATGTCTGACTTGGGATCGTCCCATCTCTTTGCCTTCTCAAATACCATCAGATACAGTAGCCAAAGTGAGAGTTTACTGAAGGTGGGATATTTCTGAGGGATGGGAATTTCATGACAAGTGAGCGCGAGATTCAAGATGAGAACCCAGATTTCCTGATGTCTCATTTCACTGTCTAACCGCAACTTCTCCCTTCAAATAAAACCAAACCTTTTAAGATACTTACTCGCAATCGTGCCAGACCACCATACTATATCTGTTAAGTACGAAGTTCCTGAAAGAGGAAGTATAGGAAGACGTATTAGAAAAATATGAAATTGCAATATCGGAACTACAAAATAGAATAATTTCAACAGTCTCAACTATTAAGGACCTTCATCTTAACCCTTTTCTTCAAGGCAACTGAGTGGGAGGAAAACAAGAGAGAAGGTGCTTGAATTTGGCCTAAGTGTCCAAGTTGGACCTTCTTAAGACAACGTATTAGTCAGAAGTTCTGGTTTCCAGTGAAGTACCTATGTGATGCCAACACGGTATTACTTAGAAGAGCGTCCAAAATGTCACCAAATGCTTCTGAGGGTGCCATTTAAACATACATGTTAGAACCACTACTAGGAGAACGGGAAACTTATGGAAACAAAACACGATTTGGACCAATTAGTTTGGTAATATAGCCTCAATGAAATTGTATCGGAGAAGCTGTAGCAGATAAATTGTTTTGGCACGCAGTTTTGGCAGTACCGTAGCGCGGACCAATCCTCCTGCATTTGAGCACTGGAAAATGCTACGACTGAAGCCTCCGAATTCCTGACATACTGCCACGTTTCAAAGAGAGGAGTAAACCTCCGGGTTGTCCCTTAGTGTCTCCTAAGCTCAAGGATGATTATTTTCATCGTCAGATTATAGGCTCTTGCCTTGGGATGCGCCAGGGGAGCCTGTGCACCACATTTTATAAGTTCTGCTTCTGTAGAACATCAAGGCTAAAGACCGCTTACTAAACTAAAGCCTGGCCTCCACCGAGCACGACCTTGGCATCATGCTATGCTCTTACATTCTGCTCCTCTTTCTAGCAATTCAGCTCTGCATTTATCTGGGAAGATGCTCTCTGAAGAGCTGCTGGAGCAATAGGCAATGTTGCACCTACCCTGAAATCCTAAATGAAAGAAAAACACAGTAATCTATAACTCTGGAGACGTGTAAAATATTAAGCGCTTGGAAATCACACTATATAATTGAAACGAGATGGAAAATGACTAATGGAAACGGCCAGCTTTAGAGTGGGTGTAATCATTTTTTAGACTTTTGTTATTGCGTATAAAATAAAAACACTGTTGGGGGCACAAATTACAGAAAATATTGACTCAAGATAGATAACTTTGCAAAATATTTGTCACCCGCTGCTGTTTGTAACTAAGCAAGGGTTACTAATTGCATTGATATTATATTATTGATTCAATAGCGAAGACAGAAAAGACTTGAAGTGCCTTCTCATTAATTATACACCACCTACTGAAGCCAATGGAAAAAAGACATCATCTGACATCGACGATCTTGGGCGCACAGCTCCGACTGCTAGATTCAAGGCAGAACCGCGCTGCTTCACAACATTTAATAGAGAGGAAACCTAGGGTATTTGCCTGGATGTCTCCACGCTGAGCACAGCAATAGGAAATACTATGAATAGCTCGGCAAGAGACACAAATAAACATCAGCAGTATCTTCAAAACAGGATGTTTTACAGCTGCTGGCACTGAGAAGGCAGGCTCACACCCATCACCCGCTTAACCCAGTGCTCCACTGAAAGCTCTTCAGGAGTAATTAGACCCAGCTATACTGCAAAACGGAAACTTCTCCAACTGCCGTGGGATGGAACACATTCCTCTCCCGTGTGTTTTCTCATTGTTTCCCTTACAAAAAAAAGATTTGTATTTATGATGCAAACGAGATCTCTCTGTCGACAATAAAACTGGATTACAGCCATCTTGGAGGGAAAGGGAAACTATGCTTGCAAAGCAGCGGTTTGTCTGAGGCCCTAAACCGTAAGGTCATTGCAGAAAAGGCAAAATAAACTTGTTCGGTCAGGCTGCCAGCTGGTAGTAACATAGTTGCAAGCTTGCTCTGCTCCACTGCATCCACCCTGAACATGCTAGATGCAGCAGGCGCTGGAAATGCACTGTTGCTCTAACACTAACCATCTCAAATACGTGTGTGTGTATATATATATTTTTACACACACACACACACACACATACATATATACAGAGAAAATACCTAGCATGTCCTGGTCACTAAAAAGGATTTTTCATAAGAAAGAGTTCCCAGAACCTATGGACACATGCTCACACACACACAGACACCATCACCTGCAAAACAAATGGCTACTGACCACAGAAAGACAATTAAAAGGTCTCATGCAACCTGTGTTTACAACTTTCCCCTCACATAAAAGCATGATATTAAGAACAAATAAATATATTGCATTTTCCTATGTTTAAAGCATCGAGATGCAACTAGCAAAATGCTATTCAGAAGCCGCATGCTTTGGGGAGCTCCAATTTCAGAGTAAGATACAGAGTATCTTCATATTCTGTGAATTTACAGCTTTGTTTTGGCTAAACTGTCCAGTTCCTGAATACGTTCATCTCAGAAAACAATAATGAGGTATGGGATTGGAATACGAAAAAAAATAGTGATTTCATGTAATTGGCGTGCCTTTCTTCTCTACAAAAGGAAACCACCACGTGACAGATGTTAACTTGTGGTGTGTGTCCGTGGAAGAGCTAGAATAAACAAGTGACAAGATGTGCTGGTGCTATTCACGGCAAAATCTCTCTGAGACAGAAAAATGGGTAGAAAGGTCCCACAAGCACATGAAAACACCGCAAGAGAAACCTGTGTACGCACACACATGTCCACACGAGTCCCCAGTGTTGTATTATATGCTTATATACAACATATATAATATGTTGTATTACAGCGTGACAGAAGACCAGTGAGCAGGCCATACATCGGGAAGCTGTCGCTGATGACTACGCTCAATGCACCCTCGTTGCTCTCCACCTGCCGTCTCTTCGGTCATTTATCACACCCCTTACGCCGCGCTCCAGTCATCGACCTCTGATGTCAAGCACCCTTAAGGTGACAAACTAAGGCCGGCTCCCCTGGTCCAGCCGCCTGGAAGGTGTCCCCCGCTCCAGGCGACACCGTG
>NW_008795487.1:1750297-1750917 GCF_000699145.1 Aptenodytes forsteri | reverse complement strand
GCGGGTGGGGGGGTCCCCGGCGCGGGGAAATACGGAGCAGAAGCTGCGGTCCCCGCCGGAGGGAGCTGCGAGCGTCCGTGGGCAGGGGGCCGCGGGAGGACGTGCAGGGGGATGCGGGAGGATGTGCAGAGGGATGCGGGACAGGGGGATGCAGCAGGACAAAGGGATGCGGGAGGACAGAGGGAGGCGAGATGTGCAGAGGACGTGGTCTGCAGGAGGACAGAGGGAGCCCCGCCAGGGGCTCCTGGTGCAGGAGGTTTTCTGGTTTTGTCTTGGTTCAACCACACCAGAGAGAGAGTTTGAGTATAAAAATTGGTCAGGTTTGAGCGTTGTTTAGAAACTTGCCTGATAGTTAGATGCAAAGGCTGTTAAATATATATCATTTTTCCACTGTGCAAGCATAAACTGTTTCCTGTAATAAATTTCACTGTACATGTTACATTTCACTGAAAACATGTTACATGTTTTCAGGCCAGGGTTTCTGGTGTGGGAGCAGCGCTGCTTTCCAGCGCTCTGGCTTTTCCTTGGGGTTTTTAAAATTCGCGTCGGCTCCCTGGTCCGGCCGAGAGCACGGTGCGTTGCAGCGGCAGGGCAGGAGCGAGCTGAAGGCCAGACAGGGG
>NW_008795487.1:1744668-1750126 GCF_000699145.1 Aptenodytes forsteri | reverse complement strand
CCCCACAGCGCCCCCCGCCTGTGCCCCGGGGCTGTGGCTTGACCCCCCCCGCCACTGGCTGGGTCAATGTGCCGGGCAGAGCCGGAGAATCAGCAAGTGAGCGTGTGGCTACAGGCTGGGAAAGCTCGGCCGCTGCCAGGGCTTGTGCAGGTGGCCTGACAACTGTGGGATCCATAGTTACTCCAGTTTCGTCCGGCAGTAAATCCCAGAATCTGCATTTCTTTCCAGGAAAAAGCTCACTCTCTCCTAACGGCAGGGCACAGTCAGCTTCTCAAAATCAGGAGTCTCCCGGCCCCTCTCAGCTATCATTCAGCAACTTTCAGGCTCTGGGAGGGCAGAACATAAGTCATCCCACCCTCATGGAGAAGAGCTGGAGGTCTTTCTGGTAGCAATACCCCTGGGCCATCACGGGGCCACGGGTCTCTCTTTGAGAGAACTTAGTCTCTCAAAGCATGCAGTGCTGAGCTGAAAACAATCTTCCTTGCTAGGCAGAAATATTTTGTAGCATGTATTTCATTGCAGTTCTTACCGCTCCCAGATACGTGTTGAAATAAATTGATCTATAAATGGATTACTGTGGCAATATCCGTTGAAGGAAATGGGGTATGGTATCTCGGCTTGGTGTAAATGGAAGTGGGCATTTTTGTCATTCGTAACTATTGGGCATACTTCTTAGCGTAAATTTTAGCATTCCAAGGAAATACGAGTTTAGAGAAGAGGCAAACTCCTGAAAATGTTTCTCTTGTTAGCACATTTCTCAGTTTGCCTACACTGCTTGAGGCAGCTGTCCTAGGAAGGCACGGGAAGGCTGCAATATGCTTTTGTTTAGGTTTAACAGCAGGAAGATCTAATACCTATTGCAGTGTTGCCCATATTTTTCACCTAGGTTGCTTCATCAGGTCACTGTATAAATATTTCATGCTATGGAAGAGAGGATTCATCCTTGTGAGACTCATAAGACCTTGCAAAATGAGAACACAGGAGGTGGAAGAACAGTTATCCATAGCAACCCTTGGAAACAAAGATAGAGGTGAAGACAAATACAGGCTAATTATAAATATCCATTTCTGATCTATATACAGCCTAGTAACATGTACAGTGAAATTTATTACAGGAAACAGTTTATGCTTGCACAGTGGAAAAATGATATATATTTAACAGCCTTTGCATCTAACTATCAGGCAAGTTTCTAAACAACGCTCAAACCTGACCAATTTTTATACTCAAACTCTCTCTCTGGTGTGGTTGAACCAAGACAAAAACAGGTACCAGCGATCTCAAGAAAACAGTTTATTTCTCTCTAGCCATGTCATTTTAATCTCCTAATTGTAAAACTTACATACGCCTTTCTACAGTACATCTTTGGATAGGTAATTCTAAATACACTTAATCTGCCTTATTCAGTTAGTTACTTGCCATATAATAGTTGTGGTGTTCTTAAGGATTAGGCATAGACTAAAATAATAACCACAGCGCTGATAAATTTGCAAATATCTTGAAAAACAGAGCCTGACTTCACTAATGTCTTATAAGATCAGTTGATGCAAAAAAATCTGCATTTTCTAGTTTACAAACATTTTGGACCAAAATATAAAGGTGCCTCAAAGATAACAGCTGTTATCATGACTTGAATGGAAATTAGATGATCTTCCTTAAACCATTACATATATACAGTAGATAAACTCCTAAGGTCCAACTGGTCTTCTGAGACTGAGTTTTGTTGCGATAACATCATTCCTGCTGCCGAAGTTGTGTCATCGTGTTTGTAGCATTGCAAAACAACATGCTTTGTGTTACTTTGGCTTGTACATTGCAATACTGCAGTATTACTGATGTCACAGCGGTCCGATGTCTCATGAACACACAAATTGCATAGGAGGAACCTCACATTTATGTGGCATTTCCTCCAACAAACGCTGCTCCTCTCCACCAGTCTTATCCAACTCCAATCTAAGCACTCATAGTACTTCTAGTTCCGCACTTGTTGGCCACTTGTTGCTTAATTCAAGCAATATGTGAGAGCTGGTATAAAAAGTGTACAGGTTGCTTTATAGAAGTAGCTAACTCTACTCTGGTAGAGCATGAGTGTTCAGGATCAGGCAACAGGTATGAGCAGTATTGAATAGACTTATGTAGGGCTCCTACCCAGGGGAAGGGATGAGTGGTTGAGGTAGGTCTCTTGGAAGCAAGTGAGCAAAGTTGGTAGAGGTTCCACCATTTTTTTGCAGGGGTGATGGACCTTTTCTGGTTAGGATGGGGTTTTCCCTCATCTGAAGGGGAAGAAAAATGCTTATGCCTGATCTAAAGGAGTGTATTGTTTCCTCTGTAATGGCTTGGATTCCTCTGTCGTGTTTGTTTTATGTACGTAAAATAAAAATGATTTATTTTTTTTTTAATTAAAGCAGTTGTTGGAGTGTTTTAGCTAGGCTAGAGGAAAATCACATCAGTCTGTATCTGACACAGAATGAGAACACAGTAGCTGTGCCCAGAAGATAATCCAAAGCTCCTTATAAAATAGCTGGGAGAGCAGGGTGGAAGTTTACCAACAGCTGTGTCAGACTCTGAGGCAACAGCAGTAATTCTGCTTGGCAGAACCACTATAGAGATCCACTCTGACAGCAATTGAAGCAGCAGGGACTGAGACTGCAAAGGAAACAGCGAGAAGACAGTGGCAATCCTTGCTATTTTTTCCAGCTCTTGAGAACCAAAGACCACAGTAAGGGAACCTTTGGAACAAGTCTTCCAATGAAGGTATGGTCATCGCAATCGTCTTAAAAAAAAGCAGGCTCTATCACAATCTTGCATGCAAAGAATTTGCCCGTCTTTCCCATACCTTGGGTGTTAATTAGCCACATTAATCATCTGAGCTAAAGGGAGTTCTGGAGCATGTTTCAGACTTACAGGTGTTGTCAGTATGTTGTTGTAAGCTTTGACATGGTGATCTACATCACTTCATAAGCTGCATACTAAACTAGCGTGTAGTAATCACTGAATCACCTATGGTGGTAGTCTCTTCCTGTTAAGCTGGTCAGCTGCTGAATTCAGTGAGTGGAGACCAAGTTTTAGGGTATACCTTGGAGACTTGAACAATTCAAATTCTCTCGAGTGAAGAACATCGGAGGCACTCCTCCTACTAATCAAGTAAACTCTCTCATTAGATTTGCTGGGTAGTTCCAACTATATATATATATGGATTTTCTACTACATTGTTCCTCAGAAAATCATTGTTTCTAGCAGACACCTCAGGGAATACAGCAGTCAGCTGCCTGCTCAGAGATCAATCTTTGTAAGGCTGAGTGCATCCTGTGCAACTCAGTGCAAACCTGAGCTTCATTGTAAGGTTTCTTTTTATATGGGTGCTTTTGAATGGGGTTTCAAGGCAATATTGTTGGAAGACTGTAAATGCATTGCGATGTATCTGAACTGGAATTTTTTGTCATCAGACTAAACAATAGGGTACCAATTTCATCATGAGAAAGGCCCATATTTAACTACTTGCCTCTTGAAGCTTCACTTTCACCTGACCACGCATTTGCAAACTGTAAGCCATTGAGCTCCCAGGACCCAGTTATTCAATTCTAGGTGTTTACAATACGCCACCATTCCAGTAACATGTTTTATCTACTAAATCTGTGCCTCCTCAGCATCTCCAACTTCACTCACCATTGCCCCGGAGGGCACAAAGAAGCAGCCTGTCTGCTCTGGGACAAGAGTACTGAGAAGCTGGGGTTCCCAGCTAATCGGCTTAAACAGGGTCCTAGCAGGAGAAATGGTGATGGGCTGATGCAAGGGTGATGGGCTGATGTAAACTGTTTCTAGGCAGAGTCTACCAGCCAGTGCATGGAGAAGGAGGGTTTCCATGAAGTTCCTCTGCTCCAAATCAGAGCAGCTGCAGAGCCAGCTGCTTTAGTATTTAATATTTAATATTTAAAACTGAGTTTAATATTTAAAACAGAGCTGGTTTAAGAGTTGTAATGAATGGTAGCTGTGGTAGTTACTTATCTAAGCTGGAAGGAAACCAGTTGGCATGAGGTTAGTCTCACTGTGTTTGGCAGTTGTTCAGTATTGTCACGCAATCATTGCACATGCTGATCTGCACCTTTTAATAAGACAAGGTTATATTTATATTGAGCGTAATATTAAGATCTTAGGCAATGTCAGAAAGGCATTGTCACCTTCTAGGGAAATTCATTCATCTTTTATAAATCCTGGCAATGTCTACACTTAAAAGTAATTTCTCTTAGTAGTCAAAGCAATAGTGCACAATAGTGCCTATTATATGATAGGTCAATATTAATACCCTGTTGTATGTCACGGATCCTAACATAAAGTGGGTTTTAGTGATGACTAAAATGCTTGGGTTGAATTTGGTCTGACTTCATGCAAAGCAGCTGACAGGAATGCTAACTTAGGCGAAATTGGAAGTAATGTTTCTGGTCCTTAGCGGATGAGGTACCAGGGATGTGGGACAATTATTAGACTGAATTACTGAGTTTCTTCTTATTTCCCCTATTTCACTTATGCATTTGGGGTCTCTTTGACATATACCTGTCTTAAAGATTTCTCTGATGCTGTTTGCTCCTCGAATATTTACTCCAAAGGGGTCAGTCCCTCTTACAGTTTTACTGCTATGTTTGTCCTGGATATATGAAGGTCATGATTACTGGTACCCTGACAACAATTGACTTGCACCTGAAAGGTGTTAGAGGTTGCTAACCTGTCAGAATGAGATCCGAGAACAGGGATCCCCGTGCTTAGCTGTCACTGACTTTGAAGTGCCTAAAAACATTTACTGGCTATATGACATGTCCAGCAGATATTGTAGGTAGCATCAACCTTCAGGACAAGTCTTCCTGTGTACAGACTGCAGAGAGATAAAGTGGTCTTTAAAGTACATCATGCTATCTCCAGCTTTAGTGATAAAGAGTATTTTAATGATGATTTTAATGATAACCACTGCTGAAATGAGATCTTGTGGTTGAGAGTCATGGACGACTGTAACAAATAATAGTGTCTCAGGTCTAATGATCTAATCTTAAACTCAATGAAATGATGAGGTTCCTTTGTCAAATAAATGTGACTTAAAAAAAAGAAACAGAACAAAACAACACTTTTTAAAAGGAACTTGCGAACAAAAGAGTATTTTTAAATCTTTTGTCTCAGGACATCTTTCCTTCAAATGAGGCTGACTGCATAATAGCACTGTGAAAGGCAGATAAGATAATTGCTACTTCAGCAATAGAACAGCAGGAACGTCTGAAGCTCCTTCCTCTCTGTGATTTAGACAGTAGCTGAAAACAGAATAATTCTCTACCTTAATGTTTCTTTTGGACTCTGTTTGGCTGACTTCAGTTTTGCCAACCCCCAGAATTAATGTTTGGGAGACTTCCCTCTTTTGGCCCTTAAATAAATCATTGTTTTGTCTGTTTGTTTGTTCTTTTTTTTTTTTTTTTTTTTT
>NW_008795487.1:1739605-1744609 GCF_000699145.1 Aptenodytes forsteri | reverse complement strand
TTGTCTGTTTTTTTTGTTTTTTTTTTTTTTTTTTTTTTTTTACTTCTTCTGCCCCACTCTGAGCTCAGGGACAATGATAGGTGCGGCAACACCTGCCAGGTTAGAGCAGGGAAGGCTTTCAACCACCGTTGTCAGAGTTTCCTCTCCTCAAAAAGCAAAAAGCCAGCTGGATTTTGAGAAGGGCATTAGTCAGATGCGTAGGGAGAAGGAAATATGCCAGCTGCAGTATCAAGCGGGAAAACAGAGATCTTAGCTCAGGAACCAGAAGTATACTTCACTAATACTGCACTGCACCCAGGACCACTGCCTGGCTTAGGAGGAAGACACATTTTGGGTAGAGGCTGGTTCTTTCTGCAGGTACCCATGCCAATTCTTCCTGCTGTGGGAATGGCTGAGGAGCACTGTGCATATAAGCTATCCTGCACAAGTCATGGGGGGCCACCAAAGCCCATTCTTCCTTCTGCCTTTGTGATGAGAGTGTGGCCAAGTGGCTGCTGACGATATAGCGGGATGTAAAAGTGCTCTTCCCTGTAGAGCCTGGGCACCTATATCGTAAAACACAAACTCTTATCAATTGATCTAAATAATGAGAAAAACAGTAGTAGCAGAATGAAAGCCACGGCTTGCCTTGCTGCTAGAAGGTAGGCCGCAGTCATGCAGTAGCTTGAGGAAATGACCACCATGCTGAGATACTGAGACACAGTGGATGGAAGTTTTGTTTTCTGCCAAGTAAGAAAACAGCCCGCTATTTGCGGTAGTGCTTAAAGCAAATGCATGCAAACACTTCCTCATCTGAGCTGTGAAATGAATGCATTACAGTTAGCCTCTGAGATTCAGTACTGAGCTCTTCTCCATATTTGAGATTAAGCACACGGATCTGCGAACACCAGCGTGCTGAGCAGGAAGCGGCACACCTATATGCCACCTGAGTGTCTGGGCCGCGATCCTTCGTTTCCACAGGTTCACTAATATTTCGGCATCTTTTTCCATGCACGGAGGATGGCAAGCAGGAGTATACAGGCTTTTAAGTGCACAACGATTATTCATGGTGAAAGCACACGGAAGATAGCTATGTCTAACATGCCTAGCAAGCAAGCATTGCTACTCTCAGCACCCCAGTGCAGGGTGACACGTTCTTGTTGGCCACACAGTTGTCAGTCACGTGGGAAAACACCAGGCTTTGTTGTTCCTTGGAGCAGGCTAATCCTCTGTCTTGCTGAGTTGCTGTCTTATAACTACCTTCTGTTTTTTTCTCAGTTTTATAACTTTTACATTAGCGGTTTTCTCTTGAGGCCTTGAGTTAATAACCAATATAAGTCAACAATTCCACTGTTTGGGGTTTTTTTTGTGCTTTTCTTATCTTGCCTGGCTCTCTCACTGTCTGCCAAAAATTTTCTTCAGTAAAGCCACACATCTTAATTAATTAATTGGATCCTGGGCTGTGGGCTACTGTTTACGATCTTTGGAGAGGGCCTGGCATTTTAGCACGGCTATTCTCAAACTGATAATGGTTGCTCCGTTAGGGACCTGGGGAATACATCTCCTAGCGAGGGAAGGTGGGAAAGCTGTCCTGGGGAGCTGCTGAGAGATGAGTAGGGGAGGGAGGAAAGCAAGAAGACGGGCTGGGAACAGAGCCAGGAGGTGAAAAAGTGCTTAAAAGGTTCCCTCTGGGCGAGGAGACAGGCGGCACCAAGAAGCGTGGCTGAGGCAATCCGTGGATTTTGAGAGCTGTTGGGAAAAGCTGCCTTCTCCTATTGTCTCTGGTCCTGGTGTCCCTGCTGAGGGGTACTGGTTTGGCTCTGTGGCTTGCAGCAGTCACAGACTTCTGCTTCCTTTCTCAGCCTGGCTGTCAGGAGCTCCTTCAGCCCCTTCTCCCTCTGTCCTCTCCTTGCCGTGTCCCCTGTTGCACCCAAGCCAGCACTCCCCCTGCACCCATCCAAACCAAAAGCAACTCTTACGTGGGAAGAGCACCCAAAATCCAGAACGTACGTATGGTGAGGGGGATGTAGAAAAGCAATCTGAGGACTGCTGGCTCAGTGCATCTTCTCCCACACTGCCGAGGAGGAAGTGGCACTTCTCTGCATCCCAAAATAGCATGGCAACATTTGAATGCCCAAATGGCACTGTGTGCATATATGACAGGAGTTTCTCCTTTGTCACAGGAAATATCCCTGTAGGGGCCGAGTCATGCTAGTGCCTGGCTGGCTCCCAGGGGAAGAGCTAGGGAACCTGTGGGGACAGACGGTCACCCTGAAGAAACTTGCTGATAGCATCCATCCATCTTCTCTGGCCTTTCCAGGCAGCTGTCCAGCCTGTCAGGCCTGCCTAGCAGTGACTTAGGTGCAAATATTTCAGTACGTTGTTGGTGGTAAGCTTCAGCCATCCTTTGGGGTGGTGCTCAGAGGTGCTCCCTCCATCAGAGGGAACCTTAGGTCTGTCTCCTGTCATCACGTGACAAGAACTACAGTCTGCATCATTCATACAAAACCTAACAGCTGGGAAAACTGTTGTTTTGGCTGCTGATTTTTACTTGTTATTTGAGCGTTGACAGAGTCCCTCTTCTGCTCTGGAGTTCTCTCTCTGTTGGTTTTTTAGCAGTTTTTTGTTCTTGGATTTTTTTTTTCAAACTTCAAACTCTTCTGTTCTACTCTGCTAAGTATTTTCTGTTTGCTTACCTGTGTTCCAATGACTAATGTTTTTGAAGGGGTGAAACTTTGTACTTTCTATCTCCATTTTAGTCAGACACGTAAATATTACTGCAATAGGTCTCCTACACTGGAATGAAGTGTAGGAGAAATGGGAAATCAAGTTAGTTTCTTGAACTTTTATGCAACAGTAGTAATTAACTTTGACCCCCTACCTATTTCCTAGAATTAAATGAACAAAGTCCTTGCTGTGAAACTATTTTTCTTCAGTATAGCAAATACTTGCAAACTGAATCAGCAACTTAACTGTAGCATGTGTATTTTTATAGTCATTCAGTTTGACAGTCTGACCAGTTTAGATGGACCATGTGGGTTAAACACAAAGTATGTTTAAAATGATGGTTCCGACAAGAAATGCCCAAATTCAGCCTTCCCATGCAGTTGTAATATGGCCCTCTAGTGAAAGTATATGCTGATATAGCAATATTGTATCGTACAGCTGTGAATCACTGTACCCGTACAAGATGGGTAGAAATCAGGAGGAAGGCTACTATGAGGCAGAGGTCCTAAGCTTCCTGGAGAAGTTGAAAGATGTCACATGATGTAGAGGGTCCACAGGGGGGAGACTCTCATTTTCTTCAACAACTGAATATCATGTGGGACAGCTGGACTCTATTGCTGTCAAGGCCATGAGGGCCCCTGTTGGTATGAGGTGCCCTGACCAGCCTCAGCTGGCACTCCCAGCCCCTCTCTCTGCCCGTTGATGCAGGAGCTCTACTGAAGCTCAGGCCTGGGTGTAAGCTATGTCATAGCGGTGTGTGCTCCCGGCCAGGTCCCTGGCATCCCTGAACTGTTGTTTCCATCTCCAAGACTCACCTCAGACCTGACTTGTCACCTTGCCTTTGCCTGTCAACACCCTGCCCTGCTTGCCCAGCTCAGCGACTGTGCCCTGTGGGTGAAGGCACTGCCTGCGCTCTGGTCACCCTCAGCTCCTGGCTTGCCCTCCCTTCTAGAGTAGCTCTGCTCCTGCTGCTCCTTGGCAGTTAGCTCAGGTCTTCCAGAGCCTGTCCCCCAGGTTGTGGCAGGGTCTGTCCCCAACAGCTTGCCCACTGGCTCCCAGGCTGCACACAGAAGCTTGCCCCCGTGGTTCCCCCTGCTGCTCCTGGCTGACCTCCAAAGCCTGCAGAAAGCTGTGGTCAGCATGCAGAGGCAGACAGCAGCCCGTCAGCCTTCCTTCACATCCCCTCCACCCAGAGCAACCTCTGTCCCCCGGCTCCTTGAACCCTTCAACTGGAGTTGGGCAAGGTGTAGTGGTCCTGACCAGTAGACCATTGTACACTGAGGAGTTAGTGATCCACGTAACAGTCAACCTCAACAGGCCCAGGTCTGTGCTTTGCTGCACGTACAGGTTGGCCTTCAGGCTTGTCCCATGCTGCATATACCCCTTGGTTGCAGGACAACCTCGGCCAGCTCACTGCAACAGCTCCCCCTTGGTACCGGTGATTACACCACCTCTATGTCCTCACCGCAGCAAGAAGTTCTCATGTGAGCATTCTTTCTGTTTGACAGTAGAAATGGTGAATAGCTTTGTTGTCTTTTAAGAAAGTCCCATAATAGCTTGAATGATCAAAATGGTGTAACCTTTTCCACGGACAGGGTCTGCACAGTGTGCTGCGCATGGATCAGAGGCCCATTTGATGCTGCATGACTTGGGGTTCCCAGCATCTAAAGGGACATAAGATTATCTACACTATTCTCTCTTTCTTTATAGTGTTAGATTTAATAAATAGGATTTTATATGACACATTACAGAGTCTGAGTAACTTTCTTACTGGTATCATCATGGACTGACATCTCCTGGTGCAAAGCATGAGGGTACAGGAATTTATTAGTCAGATGCAGCTAATCTTCACTGCCTACTCAGGGACTCACTCAACAGATATCAGCTGCTCAGCAGTGGCAATCAGTGCACCAGAGAGGAGCGTACCTGGACCCTTGGAGGAGCCCTGCCATGTCATAGAAACATAGAATCATAAAACCATAGAACCATAGAATAATTTGGGTTGGAAGGGACCTTAAAGATCACCTAGTTCCAACCCCCCTGCCATGGGCAGGGACACCTTCCACTAGACCAGGTTGCTCAAAGCCTCATCCAGCCTGGCCTTGAACACTTCCAGGGATGGGGCATCCACAACTTCTCTGTGCAACCTGTTCCAGTGTCTCATCACCTTCACAGTAAAGAATTTCTTCCTAATATCTAACCTAAATCTACCCTCTTTCAGTTTAAAGCCGTTACCCCTTGTCCTATCACTACATGCCCTTGTAAAAAGTCCCTCTCCAGCTTTCTTGTAGGCCCCCT
>NW_008795487.1:1716379-1738453 GCF_000699145.1 Aptenodytes forsteri | reverse complement strand
GGTCTCTTCTCCCAAGTAACAAGCGATAGGACGAGAGGAAATGGCCTCAAGTTGCGCCAGGGGAGGTTTAGATTGGACATGAGGAAAAATTTCTTTACTGAAAGAGTGGTTAAACATTGGAACAGGCTGCCCAGGGAAGTGGTGGAGTCCCCATCCCTGGAAGTATTTAAAAGACGTGTAGATGAGGTGCTTAGGGACATGGTTTAGTGGGCATGGTGGTGTTGGGTTGATGATTGGACTCGATGACCTTAGAGGTCTTTTCCAACCTTAATGATTCTATGATTCTATGATTCTTATGCTGAGGGCTCCAGAGCTGGACGCAGTACTCCAGATGGGGTCTCACGAGAGCGGAGTAGAGGGGGAGAATCACCTGCCTCGACCTGCTGGTCACACTGCTTTCGATGCAGTCCAGGATATGGTTGGCTTTCTGGGCTGCAAGCACACATTGCCGGGTCATGTTGAGCTTCTCATCAACCAACACCCCCAAGTCCCTCTCCTCCCTTACTATCCCCAGAGGAGGTGCCCACAGAGGTAGGTGTCATCCAACCTCACTCCTCATCCCAGAGGCAGGATGCAGACAGAAGGAAGGGTGAGAAGGGCCATTGTGCTGGTAGAAACTCTACCACCCCATTGCCCATACGACTGCCCCATTGACATGATGACAGGAAAGGAGGTGCCCTGTGGGCACATCTATGCCTTGTTGCCCTCTGATTTAGCAAAGTAGCTCAAGGACAATCTGGCACGTGGGTTCATCCATCCCCCTGCCTCCCTTGCTGTGGCCCCTATGCTTTTCTTGTCCAGAAGAAGGATGGTGTCTCTGTCCCTGTGTAGATTGCTAGTCTATGGTATTAGACTAAACTAAATAGCTGTGAAAGTCAACTGATTTGTGGATAGTTTTAAAGGTATCAGCCTTTAAGAGTTTGGGGAGAAAACATAATATTTTATTGAATTTCTGGTTTAAGCAGCCTGACTAAGAGGCAAACCTTCCTCATACAAGCCTTTTCTTTCATTAAAGGTTCATCTTATTTGTAAGATGCTGCCTCAGTATCTGTTTTTCACCATCTAAGCACACTATGAAGTGACAAGGAGATGATCCCAAGCTGCAGTGTCAGAGTGGGAAGGAGGGAGAGGCTTATCGCTTGCTAAGTTTTGATGGAGTATAAACATGGAAGATTAAAGGGCAGTGAAAAAGATGATGGCTGGCTTGTCAACAGTAAGGAAAGGAAAGTATTGTGAGCAGGAAAAAGGTGAGTAGATTGGCAACTGCAAAAGAAATGAGACCCAAAACCAGAGAGAAAATGGGTAAGTCTGCATATGGTGATGAGAGGGGATGATTCTGAGATTAAAAATTGTGCACCACCCAGAGGTAGCAGAATTTGGCCTCAAGAGAAAAGGTGTCACAGGGCATAGGCTGGCCACTGTCACGGTGGAAGAAATTAGGTTTGGGTTTTTTTAATTAAAGTTTTTGCCAGGTACAAAATTAGCACAACAAAATGTCACCCAGTCACTGCACACAAACAAAATTTCATGGTACTGAGCAACTTCATTTTTAAAGGTCATGGCATTCTGATTCTTATATCTTGCATTTCAGTTAACTAATAGACAGTGCCTCCTTTATTACCTTTTCTTAAAAGTAAGGGAGGTAAGCATGTGCCTTAGAATAAGCCAGTGTAGTTTTTAATGTCTAAAATGGATTGAGGAACTAAACAGATATGAAATGACAGCATAGAAAATTCCAGTATATGCACTTTCTAAATAAATCATCGCTTCAGCAAGATGAAAACATTTACTAGCTTCAGATTTAGTTGTTTCTGGATGCTGATCTGTGCCTATGATTCCAAGACATCTAAACTTACCTTCAGCTTAGTTGGGTATGTATTTAAATAGCTGGTTGATCCCTCTGCCTTTCCCCATTTCTGTGCTATATCTTTCTCTAACAGCGTTGACATGCTTGGGAAGTAGAGTAAAACAATGTTCCTATCATAAGTCTATCCCCTTTGAAAGAGAGATTAGAGTTTTTGTCTGACACTCCCTTCATGAAAAAGTGATTAGTGAGATAGCAGGGCAAATTTTGTGCAATGCTTTCTCTTTTCAGCATCCCTTATTTTTGTTGCTCACTGCGCACGATCCTTCCACAACGTGGAGCTCTCTCACCAGGGAAATGGGAGGATGGGCTGGTAAATCCTGAACTTGCACTGAAGAGCAGCACGATGTGAAGTTCTTGAGCAGTAGGCCATCATTTCGGAGGGGAGGATGGTTATTAAAGAGGGGAGCATCAGTGCTATATTTAGCACCTTGTTCTAATGCCTTAAATGATTTTCTATTCACTTATATAATGCCTTAAATGATTTTCTATTCACTTAGTGGGGGAAATCTAATGTTTAAGATAAGCAATCAGCTGCAAGCCATCAGGTGAATACTGCCAGCTCTCAGGTTAGCTGCAGCCCTTCGTTCCCAGGTTCCCCTTCCCTTCCTTGCCCAGCACTGAACTGGATTTTTATAAATTATGTCGCACTCAAGGGCAAGATGTCAGAAAGCTCAGCACCTCAAAGACACAAGCAGCTCTTGTGAAATGTGCAAAAAATGGGTTCTTAAATGCATATGTGAAAGGAACAGTTTATGTTTCTTTCAGAGAGATAACTCATTTAAAATCCTTCGGAGCTAAAAGCTGACCTCAAACCCTGACAAATTTCATCTGTAAGCCATTTCAGAATAGCTTACTTAGGCCAGCGGCCGTGTCTGTGCTACATGGTTTACTGTACCTGTGTAGACTGATTCCACCAGCATGTAGGTTTCCTCCCCTCCTTTAAGGCAAAGGAGGGGAAAGATGTCTGAAAGATTTTGGCTGCCGTACAAGTCTTGATATATTTTAATCTTGTGCTACGTAGCTACGAAAGTGGAGAACGCCAGTATGAGTATGAAATAGTATCCCCGTGACAGAATTATTTTTTACTCACCTATGCTTCAACGTGGGAATATTGCGTGTTGTATACCTATGAAAAAGTCGTGTCAGTGGGCAGCAGGGAGAAAAGCTGCCTGTTTACCTCCTCCCCAGCTGCTGAGCTTTGGTCATGCTGGGCCTTGCGGCAGGGAGGCAGGAGGGACCATGGCTCCTGTGGAAGCACTAGCAGAATGGACTCGCTGGCAAAATGGGGAGGAAAGGAGTCAGCAAGAGGGGAGCAAGTATGAAGAGGGGAGAGAAACTCTGGTCGAAACGGGGAGCCTGTCTCTGCAGAAGGCAGGGCCACAACCATGCTTCAGAGGTCATGGAAAAGAGAGTTCCCATAAACTCTTCTCTGGGTCCCCCTGCGCTTGGTTAGCACATAAACTGACTGTGAGGTGCTTTTAGACTTGAGGGGGGGGGCGGCAGGGCACGGTTCAAAGGACACATTTTCAAATCTTTTTAATATGGCTCACCCAGCAGATCTGAGGCTGGGTGATCTTGCTCCACTACAACACACAAGATTCACCCAGAAGCCCTTTGGCATGTTTACTTCAGGAGAAAGGGAGGAAGGAGGGAAATCCAGCACTGCTCTTGGCTGACTCATGGTCCTCTGAGCCATGGAGAAAAGTGTGGCCTCCAGACGGACTGTGCATAGTCCTACAGCCATGACATTCAACCTTCCTAATCATGTGAATCTCCATGCCAAAACACAATGCTACTTGTACCTACCCTTTTATTTTAAGGGGTGCCATTTATATGAAGATAGTGGAGCCCTTGTACCTACCCTTTTATTTTAAGGGGTGCCATTTATATGAAGATAGTGGAGCCTACAACTTGTTATTTACATTGCATGCAGACTAAGGCCATCGTAAGTTAGATATTTTATGTTCAACTACCTTACTAATGCTTAAATCAATAAGATTTATTCAAAGGATTTCTCATTCACTGGAAGTTGTAACTGGTGAAACTATACTATTGCAAACATCCTTGAAGTTCAGATGGGACATAAACCCTTAGGTGTATCTGTGAGAAGGGAAAGGTCTGGAGGAGAACAAAGGACTTACTTGTTCCGCTACTAAAAGAGCTTCGGGGCTTTACAGTGCCTGCTGCCTCCTGGGGCTTTTGCTCTGTTTCAAGGAGTGGCTGGGTAGGCTGTCGCTCTTAACTGGTAGTTTTGCACTGCACTGTGTGTAAGTGCTCATGAATGTGCAAGAGGCTTATGGTCTAGTCTGCGCTAAAAAAATAATCAGCTATGCAATCTTTCATACAATTGTTAAGATGTGTGCTAGGTAAACACTTTTCACTGTCTTGTAACTTTGAAGATGCACTTCAGCTCAAACTTCTCGTTCTTGGTCTCAACCCAAGGGAGACTGAGTTAAAGTTAGAGGGTCATATTTTTTGATACAGATTCTTGTACTGAGAATTTAACCGTATGCAATATTACTGTGACGCCATTTCTGCCTTAAAGAAAACAGAAGACCTGTATTGTTACAGAGTTGGCTTAAAATATTAACGCCACAGACACTGAGACAGAATCAAATATATATGCTTCCTTTTAGTATTAACCTATGTGCAAATATACGCGCATCCTGTTATTCCTAAAGCCTAAGGGGAAAAGATTTAAGAAAAGGAAGTGTCAAATGGGAATTCCCATTTGTCCAGCTTCCCTTCAGGCCTTTCCCTGAAGCCCAGAGCACAGGCAGCAGAAAGGAGACTGGAGACTAAAGGCAGGCAGGGTTACATGACAATTAATCACCCCCTCGCTGCTCAAGGACTCTTTGCTGCCAGTAAATGTCGAAGCTGAATTCTCTTCTGGAGCACTCTCTTGCCTGTTGAGGAGCAGGATTTGCAGGAGGTTTGCTTTTAGTAAACGAGCGGATGCTGCTGAGGAAAACGGATGTGCCTTTGAGTGGCAAGGTCTATCTATGGCAGAAGCTAAAAACAGCACAGGCAGGTGAGTCCCTGACAGCACTTTGTGGGGGAACTGCGCTGTCTGGAAGGGCAGCCACTTACTGCCCTTGCTGCTTCTTACTGGAAGGTAGAGCCAGCACACGTCTCTAATAGCCCCTTCCTCCCTTGGAAAAATAAAGCTTGAGGATAATCCCTGTTAACACAGGCAAGAGTCCTTTCCCTGCTCCTCACAAATAGTCTTTCCCCCCCAAAATCTAGTTCTTGTAAATTATTGTATGAGTAGATGACTTGAAAATGAGACCTAGCTGGCTCTGAGGCGTTAAGTAAAAAGGCAGAAATGCTTGTTCCATTTATATAATTCCTCTTCTTTTTCCTTTTTTTCCCTCAAATTCCAAGTACAAAGAGAAGTTGATTTTTTTTTTTTTTTTGGCTAGAATAATTCTCTTCTTTTTTTGGACTGGAAAAGGAGCTGGTCATCTCTGAGAGCACAGATGTAAAAATGAACTCATCCAACAATTTTATTAAGACTAATGCTGACAGAGGCACCGAATCATTTGTTTTCCTGCTCACAGTGGTATCCTACATATAAATCAATAATCATATTTCTCGGCTCGATCTCTAATGTGATGAAGTAGGAGCAGTATCTGATGCTGCTGCAAATGCGCTGCATTACAGTAAAGTCTGTAAAGTCAAAGAGCATGAACTGTGAATGAGGGGTGCCCAGAGCGGCAGCTGGGCTGGGATTAATGCAGGCCACGTGCTGCTCTCTGCTCTGCCCCTTCATAAAAGGCGAGGATAAAGCCTGGTAACTTCCTCAAGTCAGAGAACGAGGTGCCTTCCTTTTCTGAGACCCCTTCTGGGAAAAAAGGTTGGCCAGTCAGCTCCAGAGTGTTTTTTGGGCAAACATTTGCCAATATTAGGCATCTTACACCACCAGCCGGAGGAGCAGCAGGCAAGATCTCAAGCTTTTTTGGCTTTCATACCAAAAGTGGATCCAGCCATCTCCCAGTTCAGAGGCTCAAGATAATTTTGACAGTAATTAAGAATACTTCACCTACTATAAAATATGATTTTAGGCTGAGGCTAACAAACATTAGGACAATGTTCAAGGTGAATTTTGCAATTATAAATGGCTGTTCTTTTTTGATTAACTCTTAAAGGCCGTTGCAGGAATAGCTGCAGTTATGAGACCAGGAAAAGATGAAAAATAGCTAGATTTAAACTCAGAGACCATTGAGCTCTCAAAACAGTCCCAAACGAATACATATTTCTGAAAAGCATGATAGAGAAATAAAAGCAGGAGGACAAGATGGGATATGACTTAAATTCATTTCCTTAGAGAGACAGCTGATGCTGGCGGTGGTCCAGAAACGTAGTTTAAAGAGGCTGAAAGTAATATTAAGAAATAAATCAGTCTGAAGCGTAAATGTGTGGGTGTTTTGATAAAGTGGAAGGGATTCTGGAAAGATGATGGGCGGGGGAAATAGGCTGAGCTTCTGACATTATGAAGAAAAATTTAAACCTATTTTTCATTGTGATTAAGAGTGCAAATCTAAGTCGTATCGGGCAATAGGTGTGGATAACTCTATTAGCCCTGTCTCTATCCAGTAGGTAAGGTACTTTCCTGCTATGCCATGGATGAGGGGCTAATGCAGCAGCACCATTTCTATCTTCTCTGGCACAAAGAAGAAGAATCTCTTATGAGTTACCCCCAGATCACGTCACCATACTACACAAGCCATTTATCTTTGTGTAATAAGTTCATAAAGTATGTAGGAAAGGGGGCACATTCTTTGGCAGTCTCCTACCTATAGCTTTTGAAGACTCTGTGCCCAAGCCCTGTGGTGTCAGTCTGTCGGTGGTGCAGGCACGAGGTACGTAACCATTGTCTGCAGTCATTGTCTTCCAGGCTTCGTACATTCAGCTCTTTGGGGCTGAAGACTTAAACTCCAGTCCTTCAACTACGTAGGACCTATCTGAGCAGTTCCAGCCAACAGCAGTGTGTGTCCCATCATGCTGTATGCCCTCTCCAGCGCTCCTCTGGCCTCATGGCTTCATTAAAATCCCTGTTCTTCTCTTTCAGGAGCCAAAGGATGTGGAATTAGGCTGTCTTCACAATCACCTTTCCATGGACACTTTGGAATCAACAGGTCTAAGTAACTTCCCACAGAGATATTTGAGATGATCTCTGCATTGCTTATGCTAATACATCTGGGAATACTGTGGAAATCAAAGAAAAATGGGGTGTTAATGGTGGTCCAGCTTAGGACATCTCACCTACCCTTTTTGGAAAATTAGGTTTGTTGGACTGACATTGATCCTAGGCAAAATAACGGGGGAAAAACTGATATAGCATTACACTACAAAAGAGTAGGAAGGGATCGATGTAAGGAGATTTGGAAAGCTTCCTTCTCAAGCAAAACAGATCTTCATCTTCGCTGAGATGACAAATTTGATAAAAGTAATTGTATATATTTAATAGACGTAACTTTCTTAAGACATTCGACTTTGTTTTGACCAGAAATCAGTTTTGTACAGCATTAGGCAAGTACATATCAGATGAAGTAGTTGGGGGGTAACTGAGCGATACCAAGATCACGAACATACACTAATATAGCTGTCACTGTGGAATCACTGAATAGACATGCTCCAGTGGCGCTCTGCGCTATTCCCAACATGCGGAAAATGAAACCTGCAGATGACACAGGGACAGGAAGAATGCCCCGCTCTCATCATGCAGAGAAACCTGCACTGTCACATAATCTGGGTTTCATCAAATTCAGTCCAAGAACAAGGAAGGCAAATTACCACTTGCAGAAGGGGGCTGGGAGCTGAGGAAGAAGAGGAATGGGAAGCGTATCCTCAAAAGCAGTTTGCTGTGAATAGGATTAGGCACATTAGAGGACAAGCACGTGAACATGTATTCTTGATATGCCAGAGCAAAGAGGACTTATGAAAGTAGGTAATGGGAGACAGAATAGGATCTCTGTATGGTGTACTGTATATAGCATACTGAAATAGGATGTGTAGCTCTGCTCATAATGTTTTAAAAGCATGTTGAAAAGCTAGTGATATAGAAAAAGCTTGTAAATTATTTGAGAGATGAAAGAAAATGTCTGACAGTGAACAACTTCAAGAACTTGCTTTACATCTCAACAAGCAATCAAAGGGTGATTTGATCAAAACATATAATCCCTTCCTCCATGGTGAGGGCGTATTGATGTTCTCCAGTTCAGTGGGAAAAGCAGCAAGAATGAGTAGTTACCAGTTTGAAAGGGGTGTATTGCTTTGATTTTGTTTAGCAGTGGTGATGACCTGCTGGAGCAAACTTCCAAGGGAAGTAATGGAAGATCTGGTCAGGGAGCACCAACCATGAGCTGCCCTGCAAAGGAAGGGGAGCCAGGTGTGACAGCAGGGCAGGTAGGGGCAGTGACCTCACTGACAAGGGGTGCAGTCCCATAGTAGGGTGAGTGTAACCAGGTTCATCCAACAGTCCAGATCACTGGACAAGTCCAAAGTGGTGAATCAGGTCTGAGGTCAAGCCGGGAAGTCAAGACAGCGAGTCAAGGTCTGAATCATTGGTACATGCCAGGCACAGTGGAGCTGCCGTGTAGCTTAGGCAGAGACCAAGGGCAAAAAGCATCTTAAAAGCATCTCTTGACAGAAGAGGGGTGACCCACCACCAAGGCTTCTTACAGTTCTGATTCAAGGCTGGACAGCTGCACTACAGATCAGCCTGGAGCCCAGGCTGCCAAACCCCCAGGAGCTGGTGGAGGAGACACTCGGTTCCCTGATAGACCTTTGCCTCTTGATGGCTTCACATCTAGGCTTGGTACATATTTTATGCCATCCGTATTTGATTCCAAAAGCATAAATTTTTACAGCTTGTGCTATACTGAAAAATGGAGTGGATGATGTAATAATTCTGAAATTAAGGTCTACAACTGTATGCATGAGCAAGTTGTAGAAGTTATGGTTGTTTAAGATGTGGAAGGTAATAATGCAACACTGTGGGAATTGATCAGAAAACATTTAATGAAGAAGAACCCTTGTATCTGGCCAGCTTTTCTTGTTCACCTACGCAAGCACGTAGTACAGTAATTACAGCCAGTTTCCTTTTCTTGGTCCTTAATTGCATTGAAGTATTTTAATTCATATCCTGTTAGAATCTGCAATGTTAGGCTTTTCTGGTTCTAAGGCCAGTAGTTCATTGCCATCTCTTGGTTTGTGTTAATCCTTCTTGCTCCAGTACCTTTGTTCTCATGGACTACAGCACCCGAGCAGCTCAATCCCACCTCCCAGTATTCTGGCCACCTCACGGCTGCCCTGAAATGCTGGCAAGCATCTCCGTTCTGTCTCTGCTGCAGAGAAGCCCAGTGCCCCCAGAGCCTCTCCCACCGTGTGAATGAACGCTCAGCTCCCCAGAGCGTGTGTCTTCCAGGCTACTCTCACGCGGTGTTTATTCAGCCCCTTGGCCGTACTCCAGACTCTGGTGGGTCTTTGCTCTTGACAGACTCAGCTGCATCATGCGACATGGTCTCTGAGCCAGGGCTTGGGCTAGTCCAGCATCCCTTAAATTATACAAATGGGCCTTGGACAGAGAGGCAACAGTGGCCGTATTTGAATTCCAGGAAACTTATGGCTGTAACCCTTTCTAATAGAAATACACCAAGGTAAGCATTTCAGCTGCTGCTTTTGCATGGAGAGGCAGATGACCTCTTGTACAAGAAAGGCATTGAATCAACCACTTAAATGGGGTCTTTGTGACATTATATATAAGGGTCTAGAGCACAAGTCGTATGAGGAGCGGCTGAGGGAACTGGGACTGTTTAGCCTGGAGAAAAGGAGGCTGAGGGGAGGCCTCATCGCTCTCTACAACTCCCTGAAAGGAGGTTGTAGCGAGGTGGGTGTCGGTCTCTTCTCCCAAGTAACAAGCGATAGGACGAGAGGAAATGGCCTCAAGTTGCGCCAGGGGAGGTTTAGATTGGATGTGAGGAAAAATTTCTTCACTGAAAGAGTGGTTAAACATTGGAACAGGCTGCCCAGGGAAGTGGTTGAGTCCCCATCCCTGGAAGTATTTAAGAGACGTGTAGATGAGGCGCTTAGGGACATGGTTTAGTGGGCATGGTGGTGTTGGGTCGACAGTTGGACTCGATGATCTTAGAGGTCTTTTCCAACCTTAATGATTCTATGATTCTATGATACCTCTTACCTGCCTGAAGCTAAGGAATGCCTTTGTGATTATAGTGGAAACATCCTGGTTTCATTGTGATGGGAGGTCACTCAGGTATCCTAGAAATTAACAGGCCTTTTGCAATGTATATTTATTTAGTCATTTTTTTTAACTGCTGCAATGTAATTCCATCTCTAAATATATGGGTAGAGTACTGGAAATAAGAATCTAATTATCTGTAGGGCACCCAGCCAGTGCTGCAGCTCCTAAAATCCTTCTTCTGTCCAACAATGGTAGTGTGGGTAAAAATCACCCTCTCCTGTCCTTGATCTCCACAACGTCCTGGGTATGGTGAAGTGGACGAGTTCCAAAATACACAAAGCTGTTAACCCTAATTGTTGTACAGTTTCAAATGCAACGGTTGCATAAATCTCTGGCTTTTCTCCCAGGCATTGATCCTGTACTCCAATAAGCCTATTCTAGAACAGGAGAGGGTTTTTTCAAGTTCATTGAGATAATCTGAGATTTTTCTTGTAATATTTTTACACACTGAGATTACAGGGTTTGCTTAAAACTTTTAGCATTCCAGATGTGGTCTCAGCTTTGGCCATCTGGTTGCTGCAACTCAGAAATTTTTAACTGATTTTTGTCGAAGTACTCTGGAGGTCATTCATCTGTTTATGCAGTATACTGTAAATCCTGGTGAGTATTTTCAGCAATCTAAGCAATTTATGAGAGGTTCTGTTCAAAATATGCAACAATAAAATTGTTCCGGACTCAGCCATGTACTGTACTTTTCTTAACCTTGTTGGTGCTCTCTGGTAATACATTGGCTTTTGAATGTATTTCAAAATAGATGTTTACATTAATGTTCATAACACAAATAGGAGAAGTTTGGGAATATAATTTTAGTTCAGAATTGCACCACATAAAAGAAAAAATCAAACAAAAATTGGCTGATGTATTATTATTGAAGTCCACAACAAATTACCATACATTATAGTGATGAAAATAGTAAAGCTTGTGTGGTCTGTCTGGCTTATAATAGTCTTGAGTGAAACACAGAAAATTAGGACTGCTCAAGAGTTGTAATCTTTAACTTAGAGGATGAATTCTGTTAAGTACTTAAGATGGCTCTGCAAGATGCCTTCATTATAAATGGCACCGATCAGTGAAAAAATGGATCATTTGTTACTTTATTTACCAGTTGGGTTGTTAGTGGAGACTAACTGTACACCATTTGTCATTTCTTTTCATGTCCAGGATGGGTGCGCCAAGGAAATACATGGGATGCTGCCGAGAGCTAAATTTGAATGTAATATTTGCATAACAGGCAAAAATGTCTTACAGTGCAAAATCATATTTACTCTGTATCATCAGCACAGTTCTGAAACAAGACTCTGAAAAGCTAAACAGCAGAGCTGAATTAATACATGCAAAGTAATTTTCATTGGCAGAGTTACTTGTTTTGTACTTTTTCCATTATTACTATTCTTTATTTTGTTGTAGTAGTATTTTAGACATGCTAAAATTAGTGATGTGCTAATTTTTATTGCAGTTACATGAGGGACACTTAATGCTTTAAGGGTCAAACTCTAACTTAATTTAGCCCAGTAGTAGCCCTTTCCAGCTGAACTAATCTAACAAGACTGTCATGTAGATTTAATATCAGGCACTATATGCCAGTGAAGTAAGGCAAAGCATCACTTATTGCCTGTCTTTGTGATCACTGTAACCTAAAATACATTTAATGTACCAAAATGTAGTTCAGTAATAAAAGTCCCAGAACTGGGACTAAAATGATTTCCTTTTTGTATTACAGCAGTGACGTATTAAAGCTATATTGATGCCCTCTGCTACTAAAATGCCACTTGACCAGAGTCAGCAGTCAGCAAGCCTTTGTTACATGCAGAGGAATCGGTGATGTGTTAGCTACTGAAATGATAGCTGTTTGCATAAATGCAAGTCTGCTGAACTTCTGCCCATGTGTAGTTTTGACCACTCAAACTGTCAACTGTGAAGCCACTTACAACAGTTATGTTTGTTAGTTAGCCGGAGGTTGGTTTGTTGCTGATCTTGTAAAGAGCTAAGGGGTTGGCTAATTTTGGCTCCATTGGCCTCTGTCAGGGAAGCCAACTTACAGCTAAGACAGTGTGCGACCCTTCCACAGAACAGCGAAAGACGCTAAAATGAGACGTAAAATATGTTTATGCAAAATGCTGAAGATAATTAAAACTTACACTAATTTCTGAGCATGTGAAAAATCTGCCAGAATACATACAGCCATGTATGTGTAGCATCTCCTACCTTACTATACTTATAGGTAGGGGATTGACATAGCAGTGAGGATGTTACCTCAGCATTGTCTCTAATACTCCGGACAATCTGTAAAAGCTGAAAAATGAGGGCATGAGTTGGTTGATGTCCAGCAACATTTGCATGGGCAGGCCTTTTTAGCTCTTCCCTTTTGCTTCCGATTAATTTGCCTTCACTCTGTGATAAGCAAGCTTTATCTCATATACTCTGCTCTGTGGAGTGTTTCTTCCTCTAGTGACATCACTGCATTAAATGGTGGAGGAACTCCCTAAAAGGGAGTTTGTAAAAGGACCTGAAAGGACCTAAAGGGCTTTTTGGACTGTAGTCTGAATAACTCCTGTGTCTGGTACCCAGAATGAAAGACGGAAGCAAATTACTATGAATTAACCAGTTAATGAATAGTGAAGATAGACATCAGCCACTTCTGTTTGCAGCCTCCTTTTGTATCCAAAGACCGAATGAAGTAAGAAAGCAGGAAGACCCCAGAGAGCAATCTGCTCCAACGCCCCAATCCAGCATGGTTTCATGTCGGGGTTAAAGGTCAGAATGTGCTAACGTAACTTGTAAAACAGAGGTTTCTGTGCTGGAGAATCAACGTTAGAGAAGAATCTCACTGTAGAACAGCCTTCAGTAAAAGGTACCTCCTAGTGAAACTCATGTTGGCTGAAGGTCTGAGAAAATGGATGATCTGTGGCTATAGGCTTAAAGGAAGGGCTTTTTCCCCAGCAGGTTCCCAAGTGGATTGTGTAACTGTTTTGTTATATATGTTGCCATCTTATATTTTGGAATTACTTTTTTCTAACTTGTTTTTGATGCACATGTGAAGTACTTTATCCTAGCTTGTTATTTTACTATTAAACAATGAAACCTTAACATGACAAGAAGCATTGCTCTTGTATTGCTATTTTTGCTGGTGTGGCTTAGGTTAATAAAATTTGTTTACACTTGGGGAGCATAATTCTCTGCTGGAAAACTATTCTGATGCTTCAGGGAAGTTGTAGTGACAATTTTGAACTAGCATTTGCTGAACAGAGAATTCTACTGTCAACACATAAAATGCTAACCGAATCTAGTTTGTAATTTTCTGGGAGTAAGCCAGCTCTCACATAACGTAACAGGACTAACATAACTGGAGTGAGTGGAGCTAACTTATTACCAGAATTGATTTTAGAAATGAGATCGGAGTCCTGTGACCTTCCTTTTTATAAAAAAAAAAAAGTACTGCATATTTTTCTTAAAGATCATTGAAAGAGCCAAGACAAGATTTTAAGCTCAGCACCATCAGCGTAAGTCCATTCTTTCAGCCTTATTATCTTGCTGTAGAATTCACTTCACTGTCTTGTCTGTCTTGTGCAGTGAGTGGAGAGATGCCTGTACTTCTGAGTGCAATTCCTCCATCCTGCTTTAGGGGGCAATGAGTTGCACTTGAGGTGCCTATCCCTTGTCACTAGCACTGGAAGTAGTCCAAAGGACCAGCTTAGAATGGATAATACTAGCCAAAATGACTCCTACCTGTATTTTACAACAGTGTAAGTGGGAGGAGAATTGAGGGTCACTGATTCCAATTAAAATAGTAAGTTTCTAGAGGATTATTTCTGTATGTATAAACCTGGTGACACCCCTCCAATTACATCTAGTTTATACCACTGTAAATCAGTTATATCCGATTTACTCTACATCAAACTTCGTGTCTGCAGTTGTATTGCCCAGGCAAGAAGCAAATACAACTGCAGATTTCAAACGGGATTGCAGCTGTTTGTCCTCAAAACAGGAAGAAAGCTTTTATGATTTGAGTAATTCATAAAAGTAAAGGGTTCTTTTTACCTATGAAATGTTGTTCATTAATGACATATTAATAAACAACTTCATTAATGTCAGCCTCAGAACTAGTTCATTATAAATGTGACAGGTTGTAAAACTAGATTTACCTTTTGGCTCTGCTTTCAAATGTAGTATATTACCTTCAAAGCCAGCTCAGATTTCCTCAGGTCCTCGAGGCTATGTTAATAAATAACAATATGAGAGAGAAAACAGAATCAACAAGCAACTGAAAAGAATTTAAAATGCCGTCGGTAATTGAGAGGGCTGATGGTATGAGTGGCAAAGGCTAAAAACTTTAAAAAACATTGCTGTCTCAAATGTATTATGTTGAAAGTTAGGAGTCCTTCCGGGACAGAAGTAGGTGCAGGAATCAGACTCTCCAGGTGGTGGTGGAGGAAGACACGCATTTAGTGTTTTGAAATGCATGTATATACAGAGCCAGAAGTGCACACGATTACTAAGGGCCGTTGTATGAGTGGCAGGGATCCTGTAGAAGAAGGACCCTGAACTTTGTGATAAAGCTGGAGTCTTACCACCACAGCACAGACATCACAGCTTTCTATCACAGTGGAGCAGTCAGTCAACCTTATAGCAAAGGTTTCATAAATGTTTGTTAAAATCTTATATACTGTCTGTAAATGGAGCAGTAATTTGAAATTGGTATGGAAGAGAAGATTCAGAGCAGCTTATTTCTCAGGCTCTAATTTTGTTCAAAGGATTATGAACGAGGTAAGACGAAGATGACATTCAAGATCTAATTTTTCAAAAACACCGATAACTGATATGTTGAAACGACGTGGCATAGAGACAAATCTGTGATCTGGTTGAGAGGTGACACAAAACTACAGCTCTGAAGAAAGCATTAAAAGATGGGTCCAAGTGCTGTATAGTATTTAGTGGTGTTAATACTTTTGTACTGAAAGCAGAAAAGATAAAAAGTGCAAATGCTGTTGGTTGCAACAGTTTATTGTGCTTGCAGCGAACATACCGCAAAATCAACAGAAGACTAGCGCCGGAACAAGCTGAAGCACACATTGTCTTGGCAGATTGTTTTCCTTCCTGTTTGAACTAATTACTTCATTTTAGATCACTAACATTGTTGGCATCCCCTCCCCAAACTTTAAGGGCACAATATAGGTGAGCATATCTGAAATACCTCGCGATTCTCCCTTGAGGATAAAACAGTTTCTGAAATGGTAGTAAGTGGGGTGGGGACTGGCAAAACAGAAGAGACGCAAAAAACTCCCTTTATAAATGGGCACGTTGGAGAAACACAGCAGAGATTCTCCACAACTGTTTTTACGCATTTGTGGAACGGGAGCTGTGGACAGTTGCCCGATTCATAAACTGAGTAGACTGATGGTGTTTTGGGCTGGTATTCATTTTGCATATTAAGGACAGACCTAACAATTTGTCTTGATTCCCTGCCCTCTTCCCCCCGCCCCGGCCAACGTCCCTGGGCTTCTGCTTTGACCAACCTGTCCTTGACCTTTCTATTCCGCTGCTAATGCCTCTCCCAACACCCTGCAGCAAGGACAAAACATGGTGCAAGTCCAACATGTTCTAACTTTTTTTTTTTTAAAGTAAGTTTTGTTTTCCTTACGAAGCATTTTTGTTTGAAAGGATACCATATGGCTCTAGGTTAACAAATCCTTTACAGAAATACTGCTTCCTTTCCTGCTTAAATGAGTAAAGATTCCTATCAGCATTCATAAAATGTTTCCCTATATATTAAGCAATGTATAAAAGCTGAAGTGTTTTTGGCCAGTGTTTTTGGCCACCTTCCAGGCATTAGGAGAAACTCAGTACTTGGTAGCTTCTAAATGGAAAGAATTAAAATTAGCATCGTGCTTCCTTCTTATGTATTAGATTTTTCTCATGCTGTGATTATTGGCTACAGCATACTGTTCCCATCTCTGTCGAGTAAGGTTTCATCCTACTGCATCCACCTACCCAAACTAAAGGGCATAGACTTATTTATTTCGGAGATCTAATAGATTTCATGCTTTTCTCATTTTGCCAAATCATTTCCATTTTGTTTCTAAGTCTTCTGCAATGCTTATAAATCATCTCATTTTGCCAAATCATTTCCATTTTGTTCCTAAGTCTTCTGCAATGAGCTATGCTTTCCATAATGATTTAGGAAAAAAATGCAACATTCTTGTTTGTTTGCTTAAACTCAAAATTCGAAATGTTCTTGCTGCTCAAAGTGCCTACTGAACATCCCTCCATCATATTACGTGACTGTGAAGCATGTTGCATTGCCCATTGATGGGTTAGTCTGTAAATGTTGACTAGGCAACTAGCTTCCTGTCAGATAGATTATATTCGAATACCGATAATCTATTTGCATGGTATTATGCTAATACAGAATCATTCTGCCCTCAATATACAGGTTAGTATAATAGTGAGGATGTATTTCAATTTCCAGTCTAATACCATGTTGATTTTTACTACTGTTAGCGTTGCCCTGATGTTTGGGTGGATTTTTAAATAATATCTTGATCATTTCGCAAATCTAGTATTTGTAGGAGAACAGCTTTATGAATGTAGCTTAGTACTGTAATGTATCTTTAGATGGCATCATTAGCAAATCTTATACAGAATATTCCTGTAATTGAAAAGGTCTTTTAAATGCAAGAATTTTCTGCTTGGCTTTAAGTTAATAATTGTATTTAATTCGAAAATGATAGTGAGCTGATGGAGGTTGCTATTTTTTAGTATACGTAATTATATTTTTTCCACCAGAATTTCTGATATATCCCTTACTGTATACCAAATACTTTTAATTTCAACAGGTCTGTAATGGATATCTGAATATTTAGGAAGTGTTTATTTCCAGTGTCTCCTGAAGATCTGTCTAGTGAGCATACTCAAGCTGGCGTTTCCAAAGCTACTTTGCAAGTCAGAGAACAACCTCCATCTCAAATATTTTATGAAGTGATTATTTCGAATTGATAATTTAAAGAAATTATCTCTGTGAAACAGCCACAGAGAATTCATTATTGTTGTTGAGTTCAGAGATGTAGGATGAAATCAGATCAGACTGGTTTGGGCTGTAAAGCGAGAGACTCCCTGGATAGAAACACTGGGGCTGGCCTGGGGGAAGCAAAACAATCTTTCTTCTCTGTAATGGAAGACATAACCTGTAAAGCAAGCTTTTGGGATTGTGTTTTTCTGGGAGACTAAAAACTAGCGTGGTTGGCACTGGACGAGTAAAATAAAGGACATACGAGGCTGAATTTCTGAGCTTAATGAAGTCGATGAAAACGATACTGCTTGCTTTAACAAGGACAGGATTCACTCTAAAAAATTATTAACTATGCAAAATGTAATTAACAACGGGTTCTAATTAGCCACCTGTGGAAATTGTGGCTTTATTGTGACAGTTTTTAGTTGCTCCATCCTTCTTTTTTTTTTCAGTTCTCTGTACTCTGAATTGCTTTTCCAACACCACCTCTGCAATTGAGCTGTGTCAGCTGTACAATATACTGTGATTCACACAAGACTGTTTTTGCAAAGAAAAATTGTCACAGGAGAAGAACTTGTTGAAATTTTGGGTGTAAGCAATATTTGTCATTTAAAATCAGGGTAAAAAAAGGCAGGGAGGGGTTAACCTAATTCTGTTTAATGGAGGAACAATACAGTTTCCAAACTAGAACAGGTATGTATCACTGCCCAGTAAAGGTAGGAGTGAAATCATCTTGGAAGCGTGGATGAATGTGAAGGATATGGGTTGGAGCAGAATATTACAGAAAAAGATGAGAAGTAGCAGGGCTGTTACCGCTGAAGGCGAGAAAGGAGCAGAAAGCCATGCATGGAGACAGAAGATCTTGTTTCGTGGTCCTGAGAAGGCATCAGGAACGAGGGTTAGGATATCGATTGCAGGAGGCTTGGGTTTTTGGACATGGAAGCCGCTTCCTTTGTTTGGTTGCTCTTCTGCTTACGTAAATAATATTTATTCAGTAATAAAAATGGCTGGTAGAAGGTGCCATTGTGACCATTTCGAAATACTAGTGTGTGGGGGAAGGAGGAGAATCCTCTTATGTCCTTACGCAGTCCTGTTTTCCCCCTGCAGAAAGCACTGGTGTGGCATAATAACGTGTTGACCAATTTGAACTGATGGCATTCTTTGCAAATAACATAATAAAGAAATAATGGGCCTCATCATGAGCTTTTAATTGTATAAAACTGAAATTTTGGCCAACAGCTCAGTTCAGAGAGTATTAAAATAATAAAGGCTAATTGTAGAAGTTTCTCACTTTCTTTGGGAAAGCCTTCATCACCGAGAAGTAAGCCAGGAAATTCTTTGAGACTTGTTTTAAGCCCAGAGTGGACCGGATTTTGCATTTTGTGGATAATAATACACAAAGGCTTCCAAACTCAGTGGGAGAGCTCAACACGAATGGCTCTTGAAAAAAATTACAAACAAAAAAGGCATTGTCTTGCAGTGAACAGTTAGACACTGTTCTAACAGAGATGGTTTTGTGTCCCATTTGCATGCATAACAATTATTGATATTCACTAATGAGAGAAAAAAATGCCCCACATTCCACTGCTGTTATAACTAGAATGGATTCCCTAGAGCTCACACATTTAAAAATAATTATTAAAGATTTCATCCTTATACCTAGAAGGCCTGCAGGTAGGACTAGATACTAATTTTATGTAAACATATACCTGCTTATTTTTTGTCCTTTTGGATTAAAAAAAAGTTCAAGGTTTTGCATTTAGTTACTTGAGAATGCAATTGCCTCGATTTTTGAGACTGATCTTATCAATACTTACGATCCCATTGTCACAGGTGAAATTAAAAGAAATATGGCGCTGCCCAGATTGTCCAAAGATACTTCTCTTCCTTCTGCTGTTCTGCTTTAGGTTACTGTGATAGTTTTATTTTATTCAACTAGTGTCTGTTCTTCCCCATCTCCTTAGGCCTGCCTGACAGTGCTACAAATTGGCACTGCACGGAGGTGAGGGGAGGGCACCCTTCATGCTATCAACCCTACATTCTTCAGCCTTTCGTGGTTTACACAGATCCCACGTGCACCACCATCCTTCTTTTCCTCTACATCCTGCACCTCTACAGCACCTCTTCTCTTGTAGAAGCTAGTATGGCTTCTCCGCCACATTTACAACAAAAGAGAGGTCTCCTGCCCAGAGCCAGACATTTTTAGAGCACTCCATATTGTTTGTAGGTGTTCTAAGAGGTGGACCAGAAAATGTGACCCCTTGGTTTTAGTGTGCCTTTCATTCTGATGTATTTATTTTTTGCTTTCATCTATAATAATAGTGATTTGACCATATGCCTAGAAGTGGATACATGTAAATGACTGACTGCGTCTGTCCACAGTAACTAGATTTTTCCATGTCCAGCCATTTCTCTGGAGGAAGCGAGAAAGATGTGCGAGGGTTTTGGCAGACTTGCAGTGAAAGCAGAGAGCTGAAGTTACTTCCACTTCACTAGCAGTCTGCCCTGCAGCTCCCAAGGATGTCGGTGTCTCTAAGGCTCCTGCCTTAGAGATCCACTTAATGATTTTCTTGGGTGTAAAGTAGGTTACTTTAGCAAGCAGGGGCACAAAGGATGATGGCTGGAGAACTGATCGCAAGGTCATACAACCCTGCGTTAAGATGGAAATATACATCAGAAGAGTGGAGCACAAGGCTTGGAGTGGTAACACTTCAACTGTTTGGCTTGAACTTGCCTTCTGAAGTCTGTCAGACCCTTACATCACCTTTATTACCTTGGCCAGTCTGAAGTGAAACAACATGCCGTTGTTACTTAAATAACATCAGAATAACAGCTATTGATGGACTTAATACTGTGTATAGAGACAAACTTCAGGTTCCAGAGTCTTTGAGTTTTCTGATTATTTGTAAAAATAAAATTATTTTTAATAATGTTATCAAAGTACTTATTCATGTTGTTCTACCAGACATACTTTTCTCTCTGGAAAATTTGGTGGGTACATATTTTTATAAATGAGAATGCCATTTGAGACTGCACCATGCTATTACAGTGCATTTCAAATGCAAACAAAAATTATTCATCAGAAGTGCAATCTAAATCTGGAAATACAAAGTAATCCATAAATTCTTCAGAAGTATCTCTAGCTTTGAATTTCCATGGTTACTGCACCCAAGTATGTTTTGATTTTTGTTGAAGCAAGTGCATACCTGCTAATTGGGCCAGTGATTCAAGTCTAACAAGTTAGCTAGTTATGCACTCTTCGAATTATTCACATCAAGGGTGCCAGCAAAAGGTTATTGCCATTTGTTATTTAATAAAAGTAAGAAAACTCTCTGAAATAAATGCAGTTTGTCTAAAGATATTCTTCTTGGAGAGCCAAACAAAAAATGGCAGTGAATGTTGCACATGCAAAGTATCTCATTTAGATCTGACTTGCAAATCACTTAAGCGAGCAGTAAGCACAATCAGTGGGCACTGTGGTTTCAGCCAGGTTTTACTAATTCCTTCTGGTTTGGGCTCCATACATTGCAAAGCAGTTTTTATTCCTACCTGGAATATGACAATGAGACTATTTTCATAGAATCATGGAATGGTTTGGGTTGGAAGCGGCCTTTAAAGATCATCTGGTCCAAACCCCCTGCCGTGGGCAGGGACATCTTTCACTAGACCAGGTTGCTCAACTCCCCATTCAACCTGACCCTGACACTTCCCATGATGGAGCATCCACAACTTCTCTAGGCAACCTATTTCAGTGTTATTTTCTTATATTTCCAGTCTAGTAGGTAAGAAGAGACTAAAATATTTGCCATCCTGGTGTGCTAGCTCTCGTCAGCCGTGGACTAGACAGAATGGACATAACATGATATGCAGGACAGCGACACCCACCTCGCTACAACCTCCTTTGGACATAACATGATATGCAGGACAAAACTTCCAGTCCCCTCATGTTAAACTTAAAGCTTTTGACATGTAGACATTTGGGCAGATTTTTCAAGGGAAACTACTTTTAGTTTTGAAGGTTTGTATTTTAAAGTTTCAGGGAGTAACTTGAGAAAATTGGGTATTTCTATCTCTCTATATAAATTTTCAGGCACTTCAGAAACTTTGTACAGTGTTTTACTTAAAGTGACTACTGTATCTTGAGCCAAGAGAAGTCTGTGGTAAGCAATAGGTTAAGCGGCTAGGTCATGGTTGCACTCGTTACTTTGAAAATGAACCCAGGAGAATCAAATTCACTGTATTTTATTACAATGCTTCTTAAATAACTAAATGTTGTGTACCTTTGCCTAAATGCCAGCAAATGGTCTCAGTTCTGTTAGAATTTCATCGACATTCAGCCTGTGGCTTCATGTTGGCCAAAGCCAACCACGGGCCCGTCTGCCAAGCCTTGCTCCTACTTTCCCAAGTCCTTAGCTGCAGGGGAACCGTAGTCTAAGTATTGTGAGAAACTCTACTTTTGGTCAATTTTAATTTCATACTAGCGATAGTACTTCGTCATCCTCAACAAACTTACGCTGAAGCATGATGATTTGCTTCCGTGCAGCTTCTCACTCGGGCGACTGGCTAGCTACCCTTGCCTCCAGGCCCCCCTCACCGCCTGCCCCCGACTTCTTCCCCAGCACCCTTCTTCCCTTGGGTGCAGCGGCAGCATTTTCTCCTTTCCAGCCTCGACTCTTTCAGGCTGTTTCTGCCATTTTGTTCCCCTCTGAACTACTCATTATCGACCCTTCTGCTCCGAAATAGTTAAAAGAGTCTTTTTTTAGAAGTGAACTTAACAGTACAGTTTGCAGACGGTCCCTAAAGGGACTTAAAAAAACCCCAAACCCTCTTTTTTTTTTTTTTAATCTCTGCATCCTACCTAAAAGGCGACTTTGTTTTCTGTTACTACCGGCTTGACCTCAGACGCATCCTCCAGTCAGACCGTCGCCCCCGCCCGCC
>NW_008795487.1:1690790-1715418 GCF_000699145.1 Aptenodytes forsteri | reverse complement strand
GGCGGGTGACCCTGAGAATCGCTTTATGTTGGCCTGCGGCTTGCGTAATCTGCGATCAATTATTTATTTCATGCACCACTTATGGGTCTGAGGGGCAGCGCTGGGCCTCTGATGTAGCTCGGTGCAGCAGAAAGGAGGCTTCCTTCCACGGATGTTACAGGGAAGGGAAGTGGCGTTTTGGGGGTTTCAGATAGTGTTCTTAATGTGTGCTCCTCTCCCTGTGCAATTTCGGGGGATGTGAACGAGGGAGGTCCTTATTTAGGATAAATTTTTGAAGATCGAGTGGAAGCCATCCCAGTCTGAGCAAAAATAACCTTGTGTGGCTTATTTCATGTGCTAGATCGTTATTTTCCTCATTCTGTGGCAGGTTGGGCTGCTCAGCCAGCCTGGAGAGAAGGCTGGAGAAGGAACCATGTCTTCTGAATGTTTCTGTCTGGCTGCTCAAGCTAGGTTTGACTCCAAATGGTTGAAGACAGACTTACAGGTAAGGAGTTAGATAGTTACATTGCATCGTGACCTTTCAGGTGCAGATCAAGGATGATTTTAGCTGACAAACAGAAGACTGCAGCATTGCTTTTGAGATAGACATATAGGTTTTTTTGAGTATGCTGGTTTAAAACTGATCTTGAAGAAACACTAACTCATTTTGAGCTGCAAATAGATCTGTATTGTCAGTCCAGTCCCTTCTGCGTAGAAACAAGCTGGACTACGTATGTATGTTATCTTTGCAGAGTGTCAAAGCACATAGCTGAGTATATAGTATTACTGCTAGAACTATAAATTCTTCATTTAGGCTGTTGGTAAACTTCTTGCCTGCCTATGAGCTAGCAGCTTTAATGCACAAGAGAACTGAAGCGAAAGGCGATGGAAATCTCATGTATATTTTGAAGAATTCAGATTAGCTTTTACTGTAGTTGTTTGTATAACAGGTGTAGGCTTCCTTTAAATTTTGTCCTTTTTGAAGGGAGTTAACTTTTATGTCAAAGATATGTGGTTGAAATGGAACTGGTCTTTGTTGAAATGTGCTGGTGTGTGGTGAAAGTTTTCTTTTGTCTTAGAAGATGATTTGTTTATTTATCAAAGTTGCATGATACAGGGATGAGGATGCTATCGTGTTTTCCCAATTCAGGTTTGAAAATTAAGTGGAAAATACAGAGAAGTAGAGTGGTTTGGGTCAGTTACGCTTGTTTCAGATGAAATGGGTAACTAGAGTAAGTCCTTGTCTTGTCCATCGTCTTCCTTCCCCCAGATGTTTCATATAGATACCTTACTTTGAATAACCTTTCCAAGTTCCTGCTCAAAACTCTGAAATTCTTGTTGAGATGGGCCAGCCAGTGTTATTCCTTTGTTACAGATTAATAATAAAATAATAATAATAATAAAAAAAATCAAAAAACTGCATCCTGAGTGATCGTCTGAATGGTTGAGTGCAGCTGTTCTTGTGGTTAGGCAAGGGTTTTTCCCCAAGCAGTTGTGATTCAAAAGCAGCCTTTCTCCAATATTTTACATCAAACAATCTAAATCGGAATCAGAAGTGACAGATATAGCCTTAGAGGTTACATTATTTAGTAGGTCTTGTATGTAAATGCTATAAAATGACAGGGCTTGCTCTTGATTTGGCTAGCTTAGTTCTATTTTCATCTTTTATTCTTACCGAAGTAAAAGTTTTGATCCAAAGTTAGATGTTTTGGCTAATGTGGTAAATAAACGTAGTAGAAAACAATTTGAAGATAAGTATATTAAGAAATACAGAAATATTTTTGTGTTCCCTGGAAGCTGGCTTCTAGATTACAAATATGTTGCTTCAATGATTGTATAATAGAGGAAAATTTTAGCTGAAAAAGTGGCAATCTTTGTAACAGCTGCTGAATATGCATTGCCTAGTTTTCTTCTGTATTATATGGGGTGAAAAATGTGGCTGTTCATGTGATTTGTCAGATTTTTCCTCTCATTTGTAGTACCTTTTTTTTTCTACATCCCTTTTTTCTGTTTATGTAGACTTTTGACAGGAGGGTTTCAGTTGCCACCCAAACTTTAAGGATTATTTTCAGCTGAGTGTGCATAAATGCAATGAAATATTTGTCTTTTATGACATTGTTGTGTAGTTAATGTGTTGTAATAATTCCTTTTAATAATAAAAATCTTAATTTGTAACAAATTTCTGTGAATAAGCTTTCTTACAAATAAGAGTTCTTCATGAGTAATAACAAGTTAGACTCTAATTGCCAGGGTACTCCCTTTGTTTTCTTTCAATCATGCTGTAGTCAAAATAATGAGATTAATGAAATAAGAGAACAGTAATCATTGGTGATCTGCTGGACGCAAACATCACTTCTCTGGAATCTGAAGACTAGCCAGGCCTCCTGGGTATAATATAATTTTCTTACTAGGTTAACTGTTTTTGGTATTACACAGGTCCTCGTCACAGAACTCTGTCTGGATGTATGTGTTCAGTATTTTAAAAAACGTGCATGTGAATCTTGAATCGCTCCTTTTTAATGTATTAAATGGCAGATGTCTTCTGTCAGGTAAAGGGGTTTTGGGCTCTGAGGAATTTTTCTATTGCATGATTGACTATTTTAGCTACGGGTTGACTAGCATGACCTAGCTGCATGTGAAATTTCTTTATAGGTATAAATCCCGTCTCTTAATCCTTTAAGTTCTGTCTACTGAATATGCTGATTTCCTCCTGTGTATGTTTTTACTGGCTAACTATAGAAGGGCCTTATTGGTGTTCAAGAGACTGTCAACAGGAATTGAAAAGATGAGCATAATACTTAGGAGAGATTTGAAGGAAGACACACTAATTTATGTGAATTAATTAAGCTGCCTACAAATTGTTGTTTGGAATTAGACCCTGAAACTCTTCACTTTGCAGTTAGATTTTTAACTTTTCACTATACAGCAGTCCAAGAGTGGGTAGGTGAAAGTCTTTGGAGAAACAGAATTATACCGGGAATTGTTACCTTAGGAGACATACAGAGATTGATTAGTCTTTAAAACTAACTTTTTTTGTTTTTAAATGAAGTTCTTCGCTGTTGTAAAATTTGGGGAGTATAACTAGAATTGGAAATGAAATGTTTCATTTGGTGGGCCAAGTATCCAAAACTAACTTTTTTTGTTTTTAAATGAAGTTCTTCGCTGTTGTAAAATTTGGGGAGTATAACTAGAATTGGAAATGAAATGTTTCATTTGGTGGGCCAGTAGTATCCAAAGTCTGACTTGCCCCCCCTTTTTTTTTGTCACTCTTGCCAGAGAGTTTACTCTTTAGACTTGATGGCTGTGGCAGTTATTGTGGATTAAGCCAGTGAAAGCTCTCTGAAAATCATTGGATTCTTTTTTGCTTTAGCTCAAGACGATGTTGCATTAATAATGTAATACATGATATTATAATACTATGTGCATTAATACCTCTATAATATAGTGGTATTAATATAATAAGAAAAGAATGACACATGGATTTTAGCATGGATTGTATTTAATCACCTGTGTGCGTCACTGTTCCAGCTGGCATTCAGGACAAATTTAAATGTTCTTATTCATTTTTGGGATGTTACTCTTAAGAGACCAAGCCAGCGTGATGTAGCATATTATTACTTTGGTATTTTCTTAAGAGAATCTCTCTCAAAGAGACAAACCTTTTTGTAATAGCAGCGAGCATCTAGCCTGCAGGATTAACTGAAGTGGTGTGAAATGTTAATGGAACTATATCTTGACAATATATTTTTTGCTTGTATTAATTTCTCTGAAACTAATCCATATTATTATAGGAAGCCAAATGCTCTACAAAGACCTGAGTGCGTCCCGTAACTATTCCATGTCTTTTTACTAACTTTGTAATTATTGACCTATTATTGTATGATTTACATCTGCTCGTATAATTTTGAACTGATGAGAAACATTTGTTTTATTCAAAATCTAAATTTCCCGGTGGAGCAAAATTAAGATACTCTAGATGTTGTCTGAAAAAACACAAACTGTTATAGCAGCTGAAAAATTAGGATAGTTCAGCTTAATCTGAGGTAACATCAGTAGTACAATATGTAATATGTTCTCATATCACATGTGTCAATAATATGTGTATAACATCACCATTAATAAAATAATCCTATGAAGTTATAAAATAGGTGGATTTTAGTACAGGCCACTTTTTCATGGGTCATGTTCAACGTAGTTGCTAGAAAGGTTAGCGTGTCGCTTAAATTTCCAATTTATTTTTTTAGATTTGAATTAATACATCTAAAAACACCTACCTATTTATGTCTATTACTAGTAGAAACCATCATACTTATAGCAAAATCTGTGTGTAATGGGAGATTGTGTTTTAATGGCCGTTTCTAAGGAAGACGTCCTTTTTTTTTAGAAAGGAAAGTATAAAAAAATATACAAACGGAAGGGAAGATTAAAATTGTTTACTTAAACCTAGATACTCAGTTTGCTGAATCAAACTGTGCTTAAAATAATTCCGATTAAATAGATGTACTGTACTACTAATTTAGAACCTTATGCAGAGAACTTTAGCTACTGATGGCTGAATTACGAAAAACTAGAATTGCTGTCAGCTAGTGGGATGCATGTGTGTGTTCGAATGGTGTTTAATTAGTCTGCTTATTCTGGATCCTGCGGAGAACTATTGTGCTTAGTAGCAGGGGTTAGAGGTGAAAAACTTCCATTTTCCTGTAGCGTGGAAAAAAACTTCAGGCAACAGTCAAGGTGCAAGAACTGTCTACAAGAGGAATATGATGCATTTTCATCAGTTTTCATTGGGTTCATGGTTGGCAGGCTATTTCTGTCATCATCTTTTGCCACAGAGATGAGAGTGAGCTTTTTGAAATCAAACAGCCACCTGTAAGAGTTGCACTGGTCTGAAATCTTTTTGCCTTCCCTTCAAAGTTACATTCGGCATTTTGATTTTCATGAAAATCCCACTCTTCTAGCATCTAGATCAGTGTCTTTGCTTGTAAGAAGATAACGTAAACAAATGATGTCTTGACTATTAAAAGCAGGGAGTTACTGCAAGTTGCTTTCTCTATTTTGTTGATTTCCTGTTAATTTTCTTCTTAGTTTTGGTTTTCTGATCAAAAAAGGAAGAAGGGCTCATGTGGAAGTTCTTACAGCAAACTGCAAATGAGAACTCCTACATTTTTGAAGGAAGTGAAGTTTGCAGTAGGGATTTTTAAAATTATTTAAAAAATAGTGCTGTCCCTCCAAAATAAGTGGTTTCCAGAGGGAGGGGTGAGGACCGTATGTGGAGTGATAGGTTAGAGAAATTAAATTTAATGTTTATGCAAATATTTGGGCTCAAACAGAACTACTGTTCTGCAAATGGAGAAAGTTAGAGAATTTCTCCTCTAAGTTTGAGGGAATTGCATAGTTTTTCTTTGCGTATGACCAGTAACTGTTAATAAACATTTGCAACAAATGGAAGACCAGTAGACTGTTATTATGGGGACATTTCTAATTTAATCCCAAATCTGTTGAAGTAATGTGGGGTTGCTGAACTCCTTCTGTCTTTGCTATCAGAGCTTTAGAGCAGTATGTTTAGATCTAATGGTGTTTCACTGCGCTTTGCATAGGTGTGATAAGCAGCTGTGGTTTCAGGGCATGCTTTAGCAGGGAAGGAAGGAAGCGAGGACAAAATACTGAAGAAGACAACAATGAAAAAGGAAACACGAATGGATTAAAAGCGAAAACAACAGAGAGACTTGGGAAAGGACTTAATGTTCTGTGATTTTCTTTACCATTACTGGGCTGAAAAAGTGTTGGTTTTTTTTTTTTTAAATCTATTTCTAAAGAAAAATGTTTTTTAATGTAGTCTTTAAAATACAGCCAATGGCTAACGCAGAAGTAACTGAATGGAAGAAAAGATTCTCTCCCCATCCCCCCCTCCACTGGCAATTCTGAGGTGAAGATTATTTAAGTAGCTTATGTTTTAAATCCATATTGACATTTTGTGATTATGAAGTAATTTTCTTGAATTTCCAGTGCAGTTATAAAATCAGGAATCCTACCTGAGTCAATCCTTGTCCTTTTGTGTCATTTTCTTTTCCTGGCTTCATTTTTCTTGAGCTCGAGTTAACTTTTACGGAGGCTTCTATGCTTTCTGCAGGGAAGTTTATGAAACCACATCAAGAACATGATCTGCTGTACCACATGGAGTAAGCTTTGTCTGACTGACACAGTTGACTTTAGAAAAAAATTGCAGCTGCTGATTATTTTTTAAAATAACTTATTAAAAGCAAAATTGTAGTGGTGCTTTGAGAATTCTCAGCAGCTTATCCAGTTATGGTTGCAAGATTTAATTTTCTTGAAATGTAAGGAAATGTTAATGCCAATGCCTTATTCTCTAGAGTTGATGGGGATGGATGGGAATTTCACTGCCAGCCCTGTTGGAGGATGGCAGCAGCATATGCCAGCAATCAAACTAGATATCCCTTTGACTTAATTAAATGTTGTAGCGGGCAGAATAAATTACAGTTTAACTGCAGAGATAAGATTAGCAAAAGATTAGAGTGGGGGCTGCTCAGTTTACGGTGCAGTGGAAGTTCACTTCAGATCAAGACATGGTCTGGGGATGAGAATGTGTGACAAATGGTACAAGCGGCTTGTGGTTTGTGAAGGTGAGATGCGTAGGAGATGAGGATATGTGGCTGTGGATTTATTTGAGAGGAGGTCAGGAGATGCCATGGGAAGAACAAGGGAGATTTTGGGCATGGGGGATGGCACTTGATTTGATGGAATGAGTAGGAGGATTAAGAACATGGGCCAAGGTTGTAAGGCAGTGGATAGTGGTGATGGAGCGAGGAGCTGCTGTTGTCTCAGTCTTGAGAAGGCAGCGTGTAGGTGGTGGGCCAAGCAGGTACTTGGGGTCCTTGTGCGGTTTTTACAGAGTGTGCATCTCTGACACTGTTGCCAGTTGCAAAAGTTCAGTGAAAACTCAGTAAGTTAACAAATTAAGAATAATTGAGTTTGTCAAGTTCATCCCTTTAAACATTCACAAATGAAGTTAGTAAATTATTAGAGGGAAAGATGTCCACATAAATCAAGCGATTTAGTGAGAGCGTGTTAGACTTAACAAAACACAGGGAGGTACTCCTGTACTTGCAACCCCAGTATGTCAGAAACAATGAAGACACCAAGTGTGTTTTTCTTCTCTTGCACTGCACCATTGATTGCCTTGTGAACTTTCTTTAAAGAACTGAGTGGAAGAAGAGCCATATTTTTGAAGCAGAGTCATGTTTTTTGGAAAATAGAAACCAAAGAGACCTGTTTTCCAAATTTGTTCTGAACAAAGTTCTAGTTCTCCTGTCTCAGCACTTGGATGTGTTGATAGACTCCTTGCAAATGACTGCATGCAAGAAGTATCGGTGGGAGCAAAAGAAGAAAGTAATATGTGCTTGTGCAGGCTAAGGTAGTCTTAAAACACTGTAGAAAGAAAGAAAAGCAGTATTGTGTAGTCAAAGCAGATATTTGACTTTTCTACCATACAGTTCACTTACTGTTATCTTTAGCTGCTGGTTTCACAGAATCACAAATGGTTGAGGTTGGAAGGGACCTCTGGAGATCATCTGGTCCAACCCCCCGGATCTAGCAGGGCCACCTAGAGCCAGTTGCCCAGGACCATGTCCGAATGGCTTTTGAATATCTCCGAGAATGGAGACTCCACAGCCTCCCTGGGCAACCTGTTGCAGTGCTTGGTCACCGTCACAGTGAAAAAGTGTTTCCTGATGTTCAGAGGGAACCTCCTGTGTTTCAGTTTGTGCCCATTGCCTCTGGTCCTGCCACTGGGCACCACTGAGCAGAGCCTGGCTCCACCTTCTTTACACCTTCCCTTCAGATATTTATATATGTTGAGTTCCCCCCTGAGCCTTTTCCTCTTGAGGCTAAGCAGTCCCAACTCTCTCAGCCTTTCCTCCAGTCCCTTCATCATCTTCGTGGCCCTCTGTTGGACTCTCTCCAGTATGTCCATGTCTCTTTTGTACTGGGGAACCCAGAACTGGACCCAGCACTCCAGGTGTGGCCTCACCAGTGCTGAGTAGAGGGGAAGATCACCTCCCTCGACCTGCTGGCAACACTCCTCCTAATGCAGCCCAGGACACCCATTAACCTTCTTTGTGGCGAGGGCACACTGCTGGCTCATGTTCAACTCGGTGCCCACCAGGACCCCCAGGTTCTTTTCTGCAAAGCCGTTTTTTCCAGCTGGGTTACCCCCAGCATATATTGGTGCCTGGGGTTGTTCCTCCCCAGGTGCAGGACCTCACACTTCTCCTTGTTGAACTTCATGAGGTTCCTGTCAGCCCATTTCTCCAGCCCGTCAAAGTCCCTCGGGATGGCAGCACGACCCTCTGGCATATTAGCCACTCCTCCGTTTCTGTTGCTTAAGTGAATTTCACTTAAGGGAGTTGTGAAGCTTCTATTACGGTTATAGAATTTTGGGATCATGAAAATTAAACTGTTTGAATAATATATCACTTAAAAACTCAGACTTTTCTTTCACTTTTGGCTATCATAGTGGCAATTCACTGTTTAATATGTCTGCTGAATGTCAAGTAGATTAATAGTGAACTTGTTGCAGCTGGAATTGAGTTGCCCTCAGTTATGACAGATGAATTGGTTATAAATACTGTTTCTTAATTGTCCTTTCAGTTGGTTGTTTTGATTATTGCTACAAAAAAAGGCCAATGCTCCTTTCCTTTCAAACATGTCTCCTTTTCTCCCTCCCCCAACACATATACCATTGGGAAAATATTAACTACAACCTGAATAAAAGCAAAATTGTTTATCTGAAGGCTGCTTATGGTGTAAGCTTCCACATGAGGTATTTGGCGAAGGAGGGGGAACTCTCTCTGACTTATAATCTTGGTGGTTGCTCTTATCTTTATGCAACATACCAAGAAAATGACTTTGATAAGAATTTGAACATCAAACCCAAGGCAGAAGAAATTTTGTTTACTTTTTCAGTTTTTAGTTGCTTGAAAGACTTGGGTGAACTTTGTGCCGTGTGAAAGGATTAGAGGTTAAAATGGGGAAAACAATTCTTGATTCTACTTTACAGCAATGCTTACAAAAGTAGTACATTTTCTGAAATAAAACAGTGCTGCATTATGAAGAACCTTGAATTCAAAGCCTGTAGGCCTTTAGATTGTAAGCTTAAGGGCTGTGAGAATTACTTTCCATACCAAGGTGATCTCAGAATGTAAAATAAAATGTATGAAAAGACAGTTTATCAGACAAAAATCTTAACTTTGTGAAAACCATAATTTATTATGCAACCTATCTGGAGGGTTGCCTCACTCACTATTTTTCAAGCTTGTATTTTAGCATAGGTTAGCACTCAACAGGTGAATGTTTAAAAAAAAAATCTTCTAGCACATATGAGCCAAAAATAGTGAAACAGTTGTGTTTAGCTATTTTTGCAAGGAAAAAATTGTGAAAAATAAATTCCTTAAGTGCCCCACTAAAGTATATGACCACATGTGATGAAGCAGAAAGTCAACGCCATTTATTTTTGAAATACTTACAGACTGAGAACAATGCAAGAAATTCAGTCAATGGTGAATGGTTGATTTTTTTTTTTTGCGTTGTTGAAATGCAACTTTACTTCAGACTATTCCAATTTTTTTAAAAATAAGCCAAACGTAAAGCTTTTAGCAAAACACAAGAATCTTTGTGAAAGCTTTACGTGCTGACTAGCTCTGAAGAACAGGGACTGTACCTTTCAGTAAAACATGATCACAGTGTAATTCTGGTGCTGCACAATTGATAAATTGCAGGTAAGTTGAATAATGTCTAGCTCACAATGTGTGATTCTTTTCCCTCTTATCCCCCCGAGATCAGGAAATAGCAAGTGACAAACACGTACAATGCATCAGCTCATATTTTATGCTGAAAGAAAAACGGTTGAGATCATTAATATGTGTTAGAGTGAATTTCTGAAGTATGCAATATGAAGTCAAGAAACTGCTATGGTAATTTAGTGTGTTACAGTGGTGTCAAAACATGCAACTTGTCTTTAAGTCTTCATGTTAACTGAGATTAGCTAGATCAGCAAACGACTTCCCTGCTGGTGGTTGTGACTCTTAAAACCTGTAATCTTTAAGTGTTAAAATATCTTTAGGAAATAGATCAAAATAAAGTATAAGTGGACTTTTGTGTGTAAAGGTAAATATTTTACAGCAGTTGTGTAAGTAATATCTTTGTACTACTCCTCAGTTAAAACACTTTGGATTTGAATACTAGTTACGTAACACAAAGAGGCTTCTGAACAAGCCTTCAGCAGGTTTGGTTTTTTTTTTTAATGTCTCCACTGCACCACTTTGGTATGCTAAAGGTATTCTGTTTTTCAATATCCTTCCTCCCTTATGCTATACGGTTGCAAATTATAGCCTGGTTATTATGGAATTCATTTGGGATGTCGACACCTGTTTTGCAGCTTTTTATAAAGCAGAGAACAACATCAGTAGAAGACAAGTTATCCTGGTCATTAGGATTCTTCAAGGGAGATCCAAATTGATAAATCATTAGGAGACACGTGCTACAGCCGGTGCTTTCATGAGCGCCTCCAGCTAGCACAGTCCTGCCATTTGTTCTATCGCGAGTATTTGTCATATTGCACAGGTAGTGTATTGGGAACTGACCTGGGCTGAGGTGGCCCCTCACTCTTCCCCCAGGCACAGCTGGTTTTACATGATCTGGTTCAGCAGATGATCACGCACGTGCATTAGCCTGCATGTGAGAGGAGGCATTGTAGCAGCTGGAAGGAAGAGGGAGGGCTGTGAGAGATGCTTTGCACAGCAGGACCAGTTTGAATTGGTTAAATACGTTTATGAATCTGTGCCTTGATGTCATGTGTTCTGGTTGAGTGCCGAGCTCTTCAGTTGCTGGTTTGGAGATGGGACTGTATTGACTTTATTCATGCTTCCCCGTTTTGTGACTTTGTCTGGATAGCTTCTCCTGAAGGGAAAAAGGACACCCCACCCCGTGCCCCCCCGATTATTGCATGATGTCATCTTGAATGTGTGGATAGTTCTGCCGTGACCAAATCTATGCTTTTGATGAGAATTTTTCACCGAAAGAAAGTTCATCTTGCTGTATTTGAGCCTATCTAAAAGTGACTGTTTTGCGCTTTTAGTCTGAATATACATAGCTAGAGAATCAGAGATCCTGAAGATCCCTATCATACACACACGCAATGAGTATACTAGTGAGGTGATACATGTGTTTTTCTTTCTTCTGGGACAAAACATAAAATCTGATGTATTTTAAATGTTAGCTTGAGTTGTCTTGAGAGAAAATTGTTGTGTGTAACTATGTATAATATATTATTTTTAACAGCTCGCTTTTACACGAGATGGACTATGTGGCTTGTGGAATGAAATGGTAAAAGATGGGGAGATTGTATATCCTGGAACAGAGTTAACACAAAGTGGTGAACTACCTCCAAGAAAAGGTATGGATTTTTCAATTAGTTTTTTTCTTTGTTCATTTTCTTTCATTGTGATGATGAAAATGGAATTCAAATTTTATACTGTCACAGAACTTTCGTTTATCATCACCTGTCTATACAATTTGCAGGTGTTCATGTTTTGAATTAAATACAGTTGAAACTGATTTCTTAAAAGCGTACAGAAAGGTAACGTCTAAGCCTTCAAATGAAGGCTTAAATCTGTTCCAGCCTTTTGAAATTAAACTTCATCACTAGGCGTATTATTATGAGAGAGTCTTGGCAGTGTCCTTTTGTTTGGTATGCTTGGTGTGTTTACAGCTGAAGCCTTTGTTTAAAGGAAGTGGACTGAGGAATGGGGTAAAGCCAGTACTGCTATTTCTAATTTTGTTTACAGTCTTCATAAAGTAACTAAAAGGTCAGCTAAAAAGCTGTCTACAATCGGACTGAGAAGGTAGTGCCTTTTTTTTTTTTTTTTTTTTTTTTTTGTCTTGTAGTGTACTTGAGAGCAGTTCAAACACTGTCAGTCCTGCAAATGGCAGAGTAATGCATCTATTTAGAGAGATTACTTTGGTGGAGGTGGATTTTGTTTCATGATGGGCTATGCCAAAATGGAGGGATTCTGCTCTTGCCTTTTTTCCTTCTTCTGATTGTGGTGCTCTTTTAACTCCTTATTGAACAGAAGATTAAACTGGTCAAAAAAGGAAAAGGTTTATGTTTCCTAACCTGGCTGAAATGGGCTCACCAAATGGTCAGATAAGTTTTGTCAGTAATATATGTGACCCCCGAATAAATGAGGCTCTGTCTAGGAGAAGGGTGGAAATACTGCCTTTGGTAGCAGTGAACTATTATTTCAGCTTCTGTTACTTCCTGAACTGTACTGTTGGATAGACATGATATTTCAAACCAGTAATGCTCAATTCCTTATGGAGAGAATTTCTTTTTTTTTTTTTTGTACCTATGATTTGTCGTCTTTAAAAAACGGGGGGAGGGAGAAGTCTTTTTGACTAGAGGAAGTTATTTCTTCAGAAAAGAAGCTATAATAAATAGTTTATGAGAGGAGAGTGAGTTACACATTATTTTTATCAAGAGTATAAGTTTTGTAGGTTGTGAGTGGCTGCGTGCTGTAGTTAGGACTAGAATTATGCTCCTAACTGTTTCAGAGTTAGAAAACTTTTTTTGTCCTGCTGCTGCTGCTGGCCCTTTTGAATATTATTGTTGACACTGGACGAAAATACAGCTGATCTTATCAGAAAGGCTACTACAGCAACTGCTCATGAAATGAGTGGAGGCAGTGTAATATTTTTTTCTTAGGATTGGCTAGTTTCATGTATATTACTAAAAAGCATCATAAACTTGATGCAATGAAGGAAAGGATTGTCCCCTAAATGAACCGTGGGAAACACTTTCCCATTCACTGACAGCTCATGATAGGGGTGTTGTGATGGTTGTGATATAAGGATTCAACACACTCTGCTCTCACATAGCAAAAAGATAACAAGCATCTATAATAATAAAGACAATATATTAAAGTAAATACCTGCTTTACAAATGAAATTGATGCAGTTTTTGTGCCAGATGCTTACACATTGTTTTTGGAGTTGCACCTGTGCTGGTCTTTGACAGAAAATTATTCTTCCAATATCTTTATAGCTAAGTAGCCACAGAGAATTGGGATTTTTGTTAGTTATGGTGCTGTAGTGCTTTCAATGATTATGAGAAAGCTTATAGAAAGATGCCATAGTATAATTGGTTTTTGTTTTCAGGGGAATCATTGAAATACCAACTAGGAAAATGCAAGCTATCAGTTCTGATCCAAAATGTAGAGAGCAGTATAAAGCAAAAAACCAGAAGTGCTAAGCAAGTCAATCATCTGTGACTTCACATGTTCATCCACACTTGGGACACCTATTCTGAATAATGATGTGAAGTTGGTTTTCTTTTTTTTAAATGCTGGATGTATGTACATACACAACTTCGAAGGATCAAAAAGGTATAAAGTGTTAAAGGCTGTAGGATACTGTTACTTAAAAATACAGAAATTCTGACTGTTTACTGTAGAAATAAGGCATTTATTTTACCTTAAAATGTCAGTGGTCCAAGCTGTGGTGAAGCTTTTGAAAGCTTTCTGATATCCGTGGTGGGTTTTTTTGTGTGTTTGTTTTTGGTTTTGTTTTTTTTTTTTGGTTAATGGTTAAAGCAAGACTGCCACTTGTTTCCGGTACTGTATTGTAGTGGGTTGACCTTAGCCAGCTGCCAGCTACCCACCCTGCTTCTCGCTCCCTGCCCCTCCTCAATAGGACAGAGGGAGAAAATAAAATGGAAAACCTTGTGGGTTGAGATAAAGCCAGGGAGAACACTTACCAGTTACTGTCATGGGCAAAACAGACTTAACTTGGGGAAAATTAATTTAATTTAATTTATTGCCAATTAAGATAGCTTTGGATAGTGAGTTACAAAGATAAATATTAAAACAACACCTTCCCCTCACCCTTCCTTCTGGAGGGGTTAAGTGTAGGTATTATATAGCACAGATTGCATCTGTTCCTTTCCACAACTGGAGTCTCTATGTTCTGCTACATAGGTACTTCTAAAACATCTATTTCTTGAAAAGCTACAGTGGTTTAGAAATTTAAATACAGCTCTTAACTCTTAGAAGTAATGTATGAATTCTCTTTCAGTGAAGTTAGTCTACATAAATGCCATTGTGCTGGCCTACAGGATTGGTAAAATACGACCATCTTGCTTACTAGACTCGAGCTTTGAGAAGAAAAAGCTAATCAAGGCTATTTTTGGTCAATGTCGATCAAATTGTAAATTTGATTCCGTTAGGCAGTAGTGAATCATGGAACCAGAAAAATTGGCGGTCAGTTTACACTTCTGAACTTGCAGCTCAAATTGAGTTTAATGAAATTAAAATCTAGAGTATATCAGTCTGTTTAGTTGGTAGTTACTTTTTTGCATAAATGATCTACAAATGTAATTCAAGAGGAGACGGAAAAGTACATACAAGTAATGAGATTTATATAAAACCCAGTACTTTTATATTAAAAGCAATATATTTTACTCTCAATATTCAGATTTTGCTGCTAAATTGACTAATTTGGAGATAAATAAGAGAGGTTGCTGTAAGTAGTCCTTTTTATTCGGTCTGTTTTAAGAAGTTTTGATTTATGCCCATCCATTGTAACTCCTTTTCTTGACTAGTGCTGTAGCTCTCTGTTGATGCTGACTGGGCTGCCCAGAAGAGGCACTTCATTCTTTTGGTGGATATCAGCAGTGGCAATAGACTGGAAGAACATGCTATTGATAGCAAAAAGCATTGCTTTTCTCTCTAGGAAGAATATGCAAATACTGGTGTGGTTGGTTTTTTTTTTTTTCCCTCTGTTAGCAAGAACATTCGGTTAGGAATAACCTCTTTGTTTTTTCTTCATGGCACTTTCAGAAAAACATGTTTGATAAATGCGTTCAGCAGAATGTGTTTGCATGTTTCCAAGTATCATGTGAGGACACAGCTGTGACAGTAGTGATGTCCAAATACAGGTGCACTTGCAGCATGGCATGTACTTAAAAGATAATCAGCCTGCCCTCTGGAAATTTGGATGAGATTAGTATCTTGTATAGTGGAAGCTATGTACTGAAAATAATAAAAAGCAATAAATAATTTTATTCTTACTAAATTTTTAAGTTAGAGAACCATTACTGTAAATTTTTAAGACACATCAGCCAGCTACACAGGTCTCTCTTTTTTGTGTTTGTGTGTTTTTTATTTCTGATTCCTCAAACTTCCGTATAGGTGGGAATTTCTGTTTCAGTTAGCTATTTTAAGTTCCAGGGCAAAAATATAAAATCGTCATCTCCATGTCTCTGTCCTGCCTTTGGTAAACACTGTGGGCTTCCTCTTTTCTGTTTCCCCTTTCCTGAAAGTTGGACCTTTGTCAGGCTAGTGCTGTTGAATCCGCAAACCTCATTCAGTATTGCACCTGCAACTAGATAATAAAGTCCAAATGCCACAAGCGATTCCAGAGAGGCTGGCAGAAACCACATCTTCATGATAAGAATAACAGTACTGCGTAACTGTTTGCCTTGTGAGTGGCAACATCTGTTGGGAAACTGTTGCAGGCTTTTTCTTTCTACTGAGGGATTCCTAACTATATAGCTTCATTGGCATTTAAGAGCAGCACAAGATCATACTGTAACAGGTGCCGGCGGCGACCGTGCAGTGTCACTGACTTTCTTCATTGAATATGAAATGTAAGTTCCACCTTTAGTTGCTTCCTTTTTATCCTCCGTTTATACTGGATTAGGCTATTGCCATGCAAGATAGAGCACACATGGTGAGCTACTGTGCTTCGGTTTGGGAGCTAACTTCTAATTGAGGATGGTTACTTCAGTTGCTCAGTTTTGACTGGCTAAGGATACCTGCTTCAGCTTGGAGGCATAACGTTGTAAACCAAAACATAGTTAAGAGAAAGTTCTTTCAGGGAAATGTTACATGGTTGTTTTCCCCCACCACAATATTCATGCTTTGGTCTGAGAAAAATGAAGTTAAAACAGGTTGTCACACTGCAGCGTGTTTTTACATGCATTGTTTTGAAAACTGTCTTATTACTTGTTATTTTGGCCTGTGCTGGCTTCACTCAAGGTTTCTTCCTCCCTGCCCCTGTTTCTGAAAAATCTTTGGGGCTCCCTTTTTAAAAATCCCTTTCATTAAGCATAACTGAGGTTCCACAATTAAGATGTCTCTGTTGCTGCTTTCAATCTAGACTGATAGGAACTTTGTTCCTTACGGGGCAAGTGGTTTTTTGCAAATATAGTGAAAAGTCTTTGTGGAACAATTTGACATGGGCTTTTAATATGATTTTTTAGCTCAGCTCCTTCCCACTTCTCTCATTGCTCCCTTTTTCTGTTCATACAGACAATTAAAAAAACCAGACAACATCCTCCCTTGTGGATTTGTGTGTCAAAGTTGTTTTTATACAACACAAAGCTCAAGTTCCCACCTGGATTGGGACCTCCTCTATCTGCAGTGAGGAGTTGGGCAAAACATCTGTGTTCGTAGCCCTTTGCCATCCTTTGCCAAGGATCCATTAAAAAGCGTAACAGGTTCTTTTACGGCTGCCTGCAAAACGTAGTGTCTTGGCACAACACCCTTCTACCCACTAACTACAATCCCAGACCTGTGGAGTGTGTCTCTAGATGTGTGGGTGAGTGGAGAAACAGTGAGATAACGGTGTTACTGTGGGAATATTCCGAACTACTGGGGCTAAACAGGGTCCTTAGTCGCTGATTTAACTCTATAACGGAATCTGTGCCTTTAATATTATGTGCTTGTGCCTTGAAATAGAAACAGCTAGATTCAGTCACATTTTGGACATGTGTTATGCTGATGACTACTGTACTATTGGCTGTTCCTTGGTGTTTGAGAGAAACAGATACACTCTCTATGATTGCCACTTACAAGTGGGATATCCAAACTGCTTTTTCCTGTCCTCAACTGACTTTGCTGTCCCTTCCTTAGCCCACAATCTCAGCTGCAGCATGCATGCTGCAGTTATGTCTCCTTTTTTCCCTATTCTCCTTCAGTCTTCATCTGCCACCTCCTGAGCACTAGTGTGTGTTATAGGTTAGGAAACATTGGCTTTAATTTAAAACTTTTATAATTACGGCACCTTAAAAAGGTTTATTTTAGGAGGTGCTATTGTCTACAGTCTAACAAATTTTTAACAAAGAGGCAATCACAGATCCAGTTACAACCGGATTAGGCATTCATTTTTTTCAGGCCAGACGGAAAGAATAGTTGCATGTTTTTGTACATTGTGATAGATATATTTTGTATGTTCTGAGGTGATGAGAGCCTTTGATCTCCAAGTGGGGTCATGGTGAGTCTGAGGCAGGCTGCAATCAGATGTGCTGTGTCTGGCTACAGCTGTAAACCTCTTGATTATTATTGTCTTCTGGAATATGCTAGTACAAATGCATATGTTTCTGGTGTGGGGGGTGAGATAGGAAAAAAGACAAAATTCTAATGCTTGTCTGGCTTCTTGTGGCCGGGACGTTTTGGGGGGGACAGTCTCTGTAGACTAGATTGGCAGTTAGGAATGGAGGACCAGTCATTTTTAAGAGCCTGGTGAAAATGGCTGGAACTAAACTCTTCAGGGGTAAGTTGCAGATGCTGGACTTGAGAATTTTGGGGGATATTTTTAGAAAAGAAGGTCAGGGTGAGGAAAGTAGTTGCCAACGTGGCCCTTAATTGCAAGCCAGTCTTGTGCATTGAACTGACTGGAGGTATGGATCTGGAAATCCATATCCCCAATATGAATAAGGAGAGACTTCCAGCTGTCTAGTTCTACTGTGTTTAGAAAATTGGGACTTTCATGCAGCCTTTGATTACAGAGGTAAGTGACTAATGTCTGCATTCTGTCTTTATGAAAGTAATCTCGAAAGGATTGCAAATGCTGTTTTGTTGCTTGGGCAGAAAGTCGTGGTATTATTTTTGTTACTTGCTGGTAATTACTAAGATGCTAGATACGTTACAGATGTTGAAATACTGCTGCATAAAATTAGTGTCAATGCCAATATATAGCTCTCCTTGATTTTGAAATTAAGGCAATTGCTATCTTTTTTTCTGTGTTGGAAATGGAATATGAAAACAAGTAAATACTACAGAAATGCGGATAGTTGGGAGCAAAATCTGACTTAAAGTGCATCCTTTGTGATACTGTGTGTTGCAAATCCTTTGCAAATCTTACGTGATGGTATTGATATTAAATGTTCATCCTCCCTAGGAGGTTGCAGCAGTGATTTCTGGATTCTAAGGTCACTGTCTTATGAAACGTAACATGAGACCTAGCACCTGTGACAGTTAACATGGTAAAATACTACTTTCCCCCACCCTGTACTCTTAGTGATAGACAGTATTGCTATAAACTTGTGGGCTGGGCATTTCACCTTTACATTTCTAACCTAGAACTGAATTCAAGGGGAAAGTAGCTTAACTGGTCTTTATTCCCCCCCCCCCCTTTTTTTTTTTCTTTAGATGATAGCACTGAATGCCAAACTGCATCAAAGAAAGAAGAGCAAAATGACAAAGAAAAGAAAGATGAAGAAGAGACTCCGCTGCCCACTTACAGGGCCAAATCAATTGTTGAGAGTTGGGTGTGGGGCAAACAACCAGGTATTACAGCTGTTTTGGTCATTCTCACTGAAGCATTATGTATTCTATATTGATCACTACTTCTGTAGCATCAGGAAGTAATTGGATCAAATGTACTTGCTGACAGATGCATCTGTTAGGTTAGTGGAATAAGTTGGATAAGTGGTTAACTGTGATTGAAGTTAAACATTTACTATAATTACTTTCAGATTTAATTAGACTCATGACTTGAAGAGTCAATTTGCATCTTTCATGCTGCTTGAAGGAGTGATAAACTGACTTGGAACAAATGCAGTTATACAGTGAAATGTTACGATGTCTTCAGAATATTTCTTTTCAGTTGCAGACACTAAAAAGAAATTGCTTAGTTTCTGAGGACTGAATTTTCTGCAGGCAATAAAGGTTTAATAGGTGATTTTTCTTTTTGATTTCATGATCTGGTAGGTAAGTTTGAGTGAATCATGGGAGGAAGGTTGAAATGGTTAATTCAATTAACTGTCTGTCCTGACCTTTGCTGACAGTAATCTCACCTAAGATGGCAGTGGAAAAATGGTTTGTGTGTTCACATCTTCATGTATGGCTCTATAAAATACTGATTTTGATACTGAAGCCAGTTGAAGTTCATGGCTGTTTATTACTGCAGAGCAGCAATTCATTGTCTAAAATTGTCCACGTTTAAAAATAGCAGATCAGAAGAAGCTTCACTTCAGTGGTTTATTTTACAGTTCTGGTGCATGATACTGCCCAATTCAGATGTTGGCATGTACAAACTTTGGAGACATCTGTTGTGCCCCTTTTCCTTTCCCCTCACCCAGAAGTACTTGAAGATCCCTGGGAAGAGTATTGTCTCTTCAGTGCCAGAATCTGCATCTGTGTAGCCCTGTTTGCTAGGGAAGCTATTTGTTTCTGAGCCACAGGTCAGCTGCCAGTGTGCTGTCCACTGCTCTTTGCCAGCCAGCTTGCTCCCTTTTCTTAAGGACAGGAGGACAGATGGACTTGCTGTCACTCTAGTAGTGGGACAGAATTTTGCAGTGTAGGAGGAATGAAAAGAATTGCCACTACAGTGGAAGGGGGAGCGAGAATTGAATGTGTTGAAGAGGTGTAAGCTGAAGGTCACATTATTTTTGTTTTACATTTTTATTTAGTGTTTGTTGCTGAAGGGTAAAATAAAACCATTTTACAAAATGGTAATCTAAATGCCAAGTATCTTACCAAATTTCTCTTAACTGTCCAAGGTGTTTGGGACAAGACCTGGCCTTTAAGGTCACCTTCCAATTATTTCTTACAAATTGGAAAAATACTTGTTTAGGAAAAAAGGGATATATGTGTATTTGGAGTTCTCAGAAAGAAATAACTTACTCTCTTGTATTTACTTTTAGTGCTTATATATAGTATGGTTTATTGGCGCACATATAGATACTTATTCTGTAAATAACTTATGAAGACTTTATCGAATAAATTTGCATTCCTTGGTCTCTTTTACCATTTGTGCTTGAAGTTTGCATCACCTAGCTGTGACATACAAATCCTTAAACAATACTACAAACACACTTGCAGTTTATTTATGGAAGTGGTACAGGTGGCTTTTGTTCATGATTGTAGGTAATTTTTGTTTTGTATTTGTCAGAAATAAAGCTAACAGCTGCCTTTTCAGCCATCTTAGTTTTTATGGCTTGGTGATTTATTTTTAAAAAAAAAAAAAGAGAATCACTTCAGTTTTGATACTTTGTATAAGTGTTTCATAAAATGAGGAAAACTGTTTTAAGCTTTTCTTCTGTCATCCTTCATAAAAATAAAATGAACCTTTGAACATTTGCCTGTCAAAAGCATGAAGGAACTTTTGAAAAGGGGAATTGTTTCTTAAATATATTGTTGCTGATCAAATAAGAATTAAAGACTTATTATGTTTTCATTTATGTTTTATATTTCTTTACAAGTAAGGTATAATTTGGAGATGTGAGTTTAGAGTTACTTTACAAAAAGAACTGAAGAGGCATTTAAAGTCTGTGTTTCAGGTCAATACCCTGAACTATTTCTACTGAGTTTAATGATTTATAGTCTTACATTATGAAAATAGTATCTAGACATTAGACAGTGTATATCTATGTTTTAGAAGTACTGTAATACAATCTTATTTTGCCAAGAAGTGTGGAGGATCATGCTATTGAACTTCAATAATCCAGGCTAATCCAGGTCAGTGGGCCTTGTGACATCCCTCCCCCATGAGGGCTGAGAGATTTTGAGAGCACACAAAAAAACCTGTTCATAGAATGTGTTGAGAAACAGTACTTTTTGTCGTCTTCCAGCTCCGCGCTTGTTTTGTCACCCTGGCACAAGTTCAGAGAAGCAAAATGCTTTCCCTAGTCCTAATTTATGCTGAGATTGCTATTCTGCCAGAACAGGGCAAAGAGGTCATGGGGTTTTTTGGAATGGTCTTATTATGCCAAGTGCTGTAAAAATGCATAAGATAGTAATAAATACATGGGTAAGTCATTATTTGACTTTAAGGTGTTTTTCCTTCTCTCTTGCATCTTAGTGTTCATCCATTTCATATTCAGCTCTTAACTGATGTCAGTGTTGAACTATTCAGGCCTCATTTTTGACAGTGCTTCTTTAAAACATCTTCCCCCTATCCTTTTCCTACCAGGTTGTGTGTTCATTAACCAGTTCTTCTGATTCTTCCTAAAAATCTTGTTTTACTACTTTCATCAGTTTTCTTTTCTGAAAATATTTGTTTTTTAGCGTCTTGCATGATCTGGAGAGAAGTCAATGTGTTCAGCCCTGGATATGGGGAGAAAAAGAGGGAAACCCTTTGAAGTGGTTGTTCAAAACCTACAGAAAGTAGAGCAGTATTTAATTTTCTTGGGCTTCTTTTTCTTAGTCATGATATGTTTAAGGTTGGCTATATTGAGTCAAACCAAAGGACAGTCTAGTCCAATGTCGTGACAGCAACAGCATAAATAGCAGTAGCCAAGTGAATAATTATGTATCATAAACATGGGACTTTATCCGTAGCCTATAGACTTTGAGCCAGAGGTGGTGGTATGGGGGAATGTGAATGTGTGTTTAGATTCCCCATCCCCCTTTTATTTTGCTGGAGCATATGTGTGCATGGCATAACTTAATAGGCTTTAATATTTTTGATGTTGATTTTTTCCATTAATTTGCCTAGTCCCTTTTGAACAGTCTGAACTTTTAGCATCCATAGCATCTGGGGGATGAAGGGATTGAGAGCAGCCCTGCCGAGAAGGACTTGGGGGTACTGGTGGATGAAAAGCTGGACAGGAGCCAGCAATGTGTGCTCGCAGCCCAGAAAGCCAACCATATCCTGGGCTGCATCAAAAGCAGCGTGGCCAGCAGGTCGAGGGAGGTGATTCTGCCCCTCTACTCTGCTCTGGTGAGACCCCACCTGGAGTACTGCGTCCAACTCTGGAGCCCTCAGCATGAGAAAGACACGGACCTGTTGGAGCGGGTCCAGAGGAGGGCCACGAAAATGCTCAGGGGGATGGAACACCTCTCCTATGACGAAAGGCTGAGAGAGTTGGGGTTGTTCAGCCTAGAGAAGAGAAGGCTTTGGGGAGACCTTATTGCAGCCTATCAGTACTGAAAGGGGGCTTATAAAAAAGATGGCGGCAAACTCTTTAGCAGGGCCTGTTGCGACAGGACAAGGGGGAATGGCTTTAAACTAAAGGGGGGTAGGTATAGACTAGATATAAGGAAGAAATTTTTTTATGCTGAGGGTGGTGAAGCACTGGCACAGGTTGCCCAGAGAGGTGGGGGATGCCCCATGCCTGGAAACATTCCAGGTCAGGTTGGACGGGGCTCTGAGCACCCTGATCTAGTTGAAGATGTCCCTGCCCATGGCAGGGGGGTTGGACTAGATGACCTTTAGAGGTCCCTTCCAACCCAAACTATTCTAGGATTCTGTGGTTCTATATGTAGCAAGGAGCTTTGTAACTCAACTGTTTATCACATGAATATTATCTCCTCATAGTCCTTGGCTTGATTTTGGCATCTGTTTGGTTTCACCTAATGCCCTGTTGTTCTTATACTGGAAGAGGCAGTGACTGGTTGTTCCTTCCTTGTCTTCCCCAACACTGGTGGGGTGGGGTTTTTGTGTTGAGAATTCTGTCATAATGGCCCCCAAGTTTTATCTTTCCCTCACTGAAGATCTTATTTCATTCAACTTCTCTGCATACAGAAGCTATTCTAAACACTTAGTTCTTCCGTGGTTTTTTTTTCCCTACATTTTTATGCCAGGGAAGGTGGCTTGGGAACTGTATATACTACTTCAGCTGTGGGTACCTCATGGGTTTCATGAAGTGGCATAATGATCTCTGGTTTTCGTACTGTCTGTCTTGATAACCTGTTTTTCCAGCTGCTGTTGTTCAGTGGACCAATTTCTTCTTGGATCTACCCTGCTGTAGTGCCAAGATCTCATTCCTGCGTGGAAGACTGTTTGGAGCCCCTTTAACAGGGAAAACTGGGATTTTGTCTCCCTTGCTCATCAGTGTACATCTACTGTTTTATTGCTCACTTACTTAATTGCCTGCATATTTTTGCAGTTGGCTGTCATCTTTACTAATATAGTACCAGCAGACTTAATGATCTAAATACTTGTCTCCATTTCCACACAACTTAGGCATGTGTGGAACAGCAGAGGAATTTGCACAGGTTTCTGTGGGACTTGCTGTTGTTATCGCTCCTAAGTGTATACCGGCTATTTATTCATATTCCTTGACAGATTCCATATGTGTGTCTATCAGTCTTGAGGATTCTAACCCTTAACATTTAATATATATCACTATTGGGTGTTTAGAAATGTCTTCAATACACCATGTCTTTGTAGATAGAAAATCAGAGAGATTTGAGTATTTTTGACTTCCATCCAAAAAGTGCAGTTTTCCCTTCAGATGAATCTTGTTTCTTTTTTTGTTGTTGTGTTTTGGGTTTTTTTTTTTGTTGTTATGTGTGTTTTTTTTTTTTGTCTTAGGGGAAAAAGCACTGGCTAAATCTTTCTCAAAGCTTAAAGTTGTAGAGCCAGCTCACTCTGACTGTGGGTATAGTTGAGTATTTATTTAATACCACTTGAGGTCAGGTAATTTTTATTTCTTGAAAAAAAAAAACCAAACAGCTCAACTGGTGCAACAACTATGTGTGTAAAAACTTAACTTCAAAAACTGTTAGATTATGATTCAAATTCACTGTAATCTGATCTCAGACAAAGTTAGGTTAAATTCACCTTAATTACTGTCTGACTAGAAAATGCTGCTTTCTACTTGGAAGTTTCAGTAGGAATGCTACTGTTCTGTTTCCCCTGTAGGACAAAAAAGTAAATGAGGAAATAATCTTAATGCAAACATCCTTAAATGAATAAGCAATGTACAGTTGAAGTGGGAATATGGTTTTTTCTGTCGTCGTCAGATCTAGTTTATATTAGCGGTGAATTAAACTATTATGCTGGTAAATCAGTGTCATGATGCAGCACTTCGGAGGTTTCCTCATGTATGAGTGAGAGCTTGTTTACAGACAGTCCCACAACTTGTTTTTCTGATATTGTTAGTATAGCTGATTGCACTAAGAAATGCTTTAGAGGCAATACCTAAAGGGGCAGGTTAAAATTACCCATATGAATTCAGTGAGATATTGTTGAGATTCATGTTGCTACCAATAGCAGTCAAATCTTTCTGTTTGCTTTGTGAGAGAGGAGACATGCAGAACTTTCATCATGTAAGGGCTATTAGTTACACCATTAAATCTAAATTTGTACTGTGTACCAAAGTAATTAAAAGCAGTCATGGCATTGAAGAAACTGTTTTTAACCTCCTTTATAGCGACATTTTCTCCTTTAATAGAATTTCTTGATCAATACTTCTAAGTTTAGATTTAGAAATGCTGATAAAAGAATGGTTCAGTCCAAAGGATGAAATTTGACCTCCTCTGTTTTACATTTCTCTTCTCAAAACTCCTTCTTCCCTGTTTTTTCTTTTACTTTCTTACCACTTGGAACAGATTTTAACTCACCTCCT
>NW_008795487.1:1683591-1690739 GCF_000699145.1 Aptenodytes forsteri | reverse complement strand
TGTGGGTGTGTGTGTACATTTTTTTTTACACACACACACACACCACCCCCCCACCCCCAGTTCTTGCTATTTTGTTCTGGGCGTGAGTATTTGAGCATCAATTTAAACACGTTTTGCTCACGATATAAAACTTTGGAAATTAAGCACTCAGCCACATAATGAGATGCATTCTGAATGTGCATGCAATTATTCATTATTTCTCCTGCTGAATACTAATAAGGTGAGGTCTGCTGATGGTCATCTTTTGAATAGGGGAGCAGACAAAAGGAAGCTAGAAGCTAAATGCCCTTTAGGAATTATATTCTTTGTTGGTATAAAATAATTTTGGGAGCATATTTAGCTTTGTTTCTAAAGGAAATTGTGTGTATGTGATTGCATTTTTGTCTTTCCCTCTAACTTTTGAATCCACTTATTCTGTGGCGTTGGCTTGCAGGGTCATTAGATGCCTGTTAAGCCAAGCCAACTGCATCCTCTATCTGCTCTTTGTCCAGTGGAAGTACCATGTAGTGGAAGGGGAAAGAGGAGACAAAATACAAAAATCTCTATGAAATTAGAGCACATTAGTTCTGCTGCTGACAGGAATGTGTGCTCGTTATAACAGCAGATTCTTGCCAAATTCTGTTTGAAATGTGTTTTGAGTTTTTAGGTCTGAAATATCTCCGTATCGTAACATCTATATTTGCCTTTACTAAAGCTTGTGACTCAGCCAAAGCCCTTGAAGCTTTTCAGTTTGATATTGGTGTTTTTAAGGTCCTTAATTTACCAGTTAGAAGCCTGTGGTGTTCCCTACAAGAGCTAATGAAATAAGTGTTAAGAAACCATTTAGTATGTTAATTTTTTTTTTTTTTTTTTTTTTTATCTGTTAAAACAGGAGAAAACGTGCCTTTGGACAGGCTACCTGTCTTAGACTCATGTCCGGTTACTGTTCTGGCTGTGGCTGAGATGGTTTAAGAAGCTACTGTCTTCAGCTGCTTGTTTTGTCCCCACAGTTTTGCTGGCATACCTAAATAACGTGTCACTTCTTAACTGTGTTCTGTCAAATGATCTGGGTTAAATGCTACTGGTATTTTTCCTTCTAATGCAGAGAACTTCTGGCAGGAGGAATTAAGAAGTGAAGGCATGTAGTTACGTTAGTTGCTGAGGGGAGGGAGAGATGTGATAAATTTTAACAGAAGATGGTAAACCCCTTACCTGTCTCGACTGCAGCCAGAAACGTATCTGACTGTAGTTGTCAGTTAACAAGTATTCTGCTAATGGTAGTTTGAGAATTTAAACTTGTATGGTAGGACTTCAACTCTTATATTGTAGGTAAGGATTAGGTAAATAATGTGAAGGATTAGGTAAATAGTGTGTCTCCACCCTTCATAAAATAACTGACAAAGCAAAGCATTGGGAGGGGTGGTTAGCATCAAGGGCTGGCGTAGTGGCATATGAACAGTTTTGTTTAAAGGGTTCCCTGTAACCTTCTCAGATGAAATTTGAATCGTTACTATTAATAAGCTATTCTCTCATTAGTCTATTTAGTTCATCGGTAGTAAGTGTTGTTCAGACTTGAGGGTTTATTGAAATCAATTTCACCGAGTTGATTCCCAGATATATTTAAATGTTTCTAAAGATGAACTGAATTTTTGTAAAGATAAATTTACTTATGGAATAAGAGAAGATTTAAAGTGAGGAAGTGTACACAGCTATGTCTCACTTAAAAATAGTTCTACTTTTAATAAAACAAGGTAGTCCTTGGTTCAATTTTGAGATGTCTGAGTTATAGGACTACTATAACCTGTTCCAGCCTTAACTATGCTTTGCATATGAACTTTCTTTTGCATTCTTGAAATACTAAAGAAAAATGTATAAAATAGTTAAAGAGTGGATTTACTTAATTTTGGTAGAAAGCCTAACTAAAATTGTAGCCATTTGAGATTGTGAAGGCAAGGTGAGAAGGGGGAAAGAAAAAAATTTTATTATAACTAAATTTAGTAAACTTAAGTTTATGCTTCATGTAGGTTATTTTTACATGGTTTGAATCTTGGTGAGGCTGAATCATGTTTTCCATTAGAAAATGGAAAAATATTTTTGCATGCGATGTTTAAGTATTTGAAAATGTATATTGTAACTGAACAGTTCATATTACTAGTTTCTAAATATAAAGACTTTGTGATTTTTAGGGCTAATCACTTGAAAATTGAATTCTTTTCAGCCTTTTTTCTTCATAAAAAGTGAAGGCAGAGTTTTAGTTGATTCTTTTTATAGCTTTTGTATTGTCTTAATTTGACTTTGTTGATGTTGACTTCATTGACAGGAAAGCAAAATAACTTGCTTTTAAAATCTCTTACTTCAGAAAGTGCTATTGTGAGGTTTTGTTTTGTGAAACATTGCATAGTCCAGGGAACTATGGACTGTTTTTGTATTAAAACAGAATTGAACCTTTGAGGTATTTAAAACCTACAATAATGTTAATTTATTTGTCAAATGAGCCAGTTGTCTATCAGATCATTGGGTAGGATGTTGAGTATCTTGCAGGTTACCCTCAGTATGTGTTGCTGAACCATTAGGAATTAATTTTGTAGGTGCTGCTATGAAGCTATTTTTTTTTTTTTTCTGCACAGACCCAATATCATGTGTGTATGCTATGTCCAGCTTTAAAACTGGTACCGCTTGATGTGCATACATTGTATGTGCTTCCGTAGGATTCTGTTTTCTATGCATTCAGAGTTCGTACAGTAGTTTGTGTCACCTATTGCATCAGAATGGCTGGATGCTGATAACAGCAGTACTATGGTTGATTGAAAGTGGTTTGAAAGGTATGCAGTTCTGGACATTTAGGGAAACTTCCTCGTAAAGTAATTGCTGGAGGATTCTAGGTGGTCTCTGCCTGTCCTAAGTGTTTCTTTCCAGTAGTCCCCATGACATGTGTTTAATAAGCATGTTATTGTGAAATGAAGGGCTTTTTCATCTGATTCTTCAACTCTTAGAAATAATTTTAGAGGGGGTCTGCATTTAGATAACTTGCCAGTCAGGAAGGAATGATGAATGCCGTAGCTCTGTATTACTTTATAGACTCTGCAGAGTCTGGCACCTAGTGCTTGATTTCTGTAGCATCAAACATAGACTCTCTCTTCCCCAAACATAAGCGTTAATTAAAGTGCCTTGTTTTTTCTTCATTGACTATTTCTTTACTTTTCCTATAGATACATGAGACCATAATGTGGGGAATGAATCTGCAGAACGAAATCAGTTGCCAGAAAGAACAATGTTAAGAAAAGCCTCTCTGTGAAGTGGAGAGTATGGTCATTTGTTACTTCATTATTGTATCCTGGTGGTATTTAAAGGTTGATAGGGCTTTAGTGTTCACAAAGGGAAGAAAAAAACCACTCATTTTTATCTCTTCTGATGGTTTGTGTATAGGGATCATGAAACTGGCATGTCAGTATTGACCATGTTCTGTTGTGATACTCTGAAGTGCAGAAGCCACGTGCTGCAAGATGGTTTTTTGTGTTTTTGCTTACAAAATAAAGATTAAGGCATACCTAAGATAACAGCAGCAGCCTCAGAACACGTAGTTTATATTTTGTAGAAGTTTTTACTTCAGTGTTCTGAGTAATGCTAACACTTCACAACTGAGATTTTTCTCTCAAAATTGTGGTATTTAATGAAACAAAATTTTAGTTGGATCAACCTGGAGGTATACTGGAGCTTCAGGCTGGGTACTGATACAGTCATCCATTAAACATTCTGAGTAAACTTCTACATGGCCATAATGTTAAGGGACATTATAAAAGCCAAACCAAACAAATCAAACATGCCTTTGGCAGGTGTCTGTTTTATTTATGTGTTACTTTACATTGTGATCTGAAGTAGCTGTATATATTGTTGATATTCGATTGTGCTATAGTGTTCTTTAGGGAATTTTGTAGCGCTAATATTAAGGACAGCGTGGCTTTTTTGTCATATTTCTTGTTGGTTTTGTCATATTTCTTGTTGTTTGAGTCAAGGTATGAATGTGTATAATAGCTGCTATTGCTTTTGTCTAATTTTTTTTTTAAGGTCTAGACTGCAAGGAACACTTTTTAATCTATTCTTACTTGTTGAAAAAATAAGTTGTTCCTCGTAGTCAGGTGGAAAGATGTAAATTGCCTCAGGGAAGGGAATCTAACACATTATGAAATGATGAAATGTGAGTAGCAGTGTTGAAAACAGGCTGGGGTGATGGCTGACAACAAACCCTAAGTGACTGTGCAATGTGATCTGGTGGCAGAGTTGGCCACTTGAATTCTCTGCTGGGTATGCAAAGATGCCTTGCAGAGTGGGGACAAAACTTTGAAATACTTTATACAGTTACAGTTGCAAAAAAAGTTGTGCCTCATTAGATACAATTTTCAACTCTAGAGGCTACCATAAGTGTGTCTAAATTCTGTAGCTTGGAGGCAGCTGTTCCCAAAAATGTGTTGGTTTTGTGTTTGGTTGTGGTTTGGTTTTTTGTTTTGTTGTGGTGGTTTTTTTTTTTTTTTTTTTTTTTTAAGCTTGTGTCCATCTTCTCACAAACACTGTTGCATACATGCAGACACATGCTTTTTTCGTAACCCTTAGTCAGGTGTCCGTTAAAACAAAGGTACTTCTGTGTAGCAGCCAGGCAACAAATGTGGTTGGCTTAGGGACGAGCACAGTAATTCAGGGCAAAGCAGAGTGGGGTGGCCAAGTGATCAGACTGTTAATAAAGGGACAGAAAAGAACCCTTCTGAGAATGCACTTTGTTGACGTTTGTTTATTTTAAAGTGTTGTGGTTTTTTTGTTTGTTTGTTGACACTGTACTTGTTACTATGTATTACTAGATTCCTAGGACTTTGGGCTGTTGACTGCTTTTTCTGGTTAGTGAAGAATTAGTTCTCTAGTGTTGGTACATAAGTCAGATCTTTTATTTGCTAATAGTACTTGCAAGCATCTTAAATTTCTGACATTATTTGTTTCAGAAGCTTAGCAGCTCTTGGCAGTGATCCTAGAGCTTCTGAGAGTAGTTTTATAACTTCTGAGAACCTTAAGATAATGTGTATCAGCGCAAAATGAAAGCATATCCTTGTGGGGACTTGCAAGGTTGTTGCCTACGCTTAAGAGAAGTCTGACTCCGAGGTCTGATAATTACAAGAATTTGCTGTCTAACTTGTTTTTTTGAAACGCATAAATATTTCCTATGACGTTTTAATTTCAGACATGAAATATGAAGTTTGTTCACATGTGTTCACACAAAACCAGTTTTGATGATAACCTTTGTCTAAACACCTGTTAAGTATGATTGTGATTATGGAATACTGTGGATTAGAAGTGTGCACGTTTAATACGGAAACAGGGAGTTCCATTGGGCTTTGAGGTTCAGACTTCTGGTCAGTTCACAGTTTTCAATTTGTCTTGATTTTTCTTGATACTGTATATAACAAAGATGAACACCCATAAAATGATACCTTTCTCTGATTCTCAGACGTGAATGAATTGAAGGAGTGCCTTCATGTACTAGTGAAGGAACAGCAAACTCTGGCCACACAAACTGCTACAACAGCTCTTTCAGCTATGAGACTAAAGCAGAGGCTAGTTATCCTGGAACGATATTTCATTGCATTGAACAGAACAGTTCTTCAGGAGAATGTCAAAGTTAAGTGGAAAAGCAGTAGTATTCCTCTGCCTGCCCTGGATAAGAAAAGGTAACAACACATGCATGAACAGGTTAATACATTAGGAAGGTCATAGAAAGGTTATCAACCTATGTGTGAGAGCTTAATGTGATTTCTTCCTCCTTGTGAAACACAAGAAATAAGAAGAGTTTCTTTACTGCTAAAGATGGTTTTACGTGGTGTTATTTGCCACGTGGTTTTCCTCCTTGGCTGATGCTTGCTTATAGTGTCTCTGTTCATACTGGTGTTTTTTAATTGTAATACATTGCTGTAGATATTATTCTTCGAGCTATAACTATACTTTTATTGACATATTACTTTTGTTCTACTCAGCTAGAAAGAATGGAGAAGCCTATTTCAGAAATGATGCTGATGGAGGTTACATAGTTCTAACAACATTAATATATTTTTTGTCAATATTTGCTCAGGGCACATAACAAATTTAAAAATACAAATACATAAAATTTGAACATAGTTTCCCTTAGCTTGGGTGAGAAATGATGGAATCGTACCTTTTATACGAAACTGTTCCCAGAGAACTAACTGAATAAGAAATCGTCTGAGTACTTTACATGTCTAGATAGCTTATTGACCTAAAAATAGAAAAACCTATCAGATGAGGCATTGAAGAAGCTATTCAGTAGCTGAACAAGGTTGCTGTCTGACAGAACAAGCGATTCAACCAGGGAAATTTTTATGTTAGATTGTCTCTAGCTTCAAAAACGAAAGGAGACAGTAAGTAGATATTATGACTAGTTATTACAGGATTGGAGTTCTGACAATGATATCTTTATCTCAGAATAGTCTGTTCTCTGAATTTTTTTTCCAGTTCTGATTAAAAAGAGCGCTGATATATTTAAGTTACCAGACTGCTAGAAGTGCCAGTTTAAACTTTTTCTCTCTTGAAAAAGTCCTAAGCAGTTGACTTTCTTTTGATGTGAGATTAAAAAGAAAACAGAATTGTTGGTGTCTTTCTGAGAGAAGGCAGAAGGGAATCTCCTGTCGTTAAATACAAAGGAAAGCTTACTTAAAATAATGTGATCATTTGCATAAAAAGAAAAGTTAACAGAAGTATGTGTGAGTCCAGTGGGTATTAACAAAAGTTCAACCTATCTCTTTTCCTTACACACACCAATAACAGAAGCTGCAAAGGGAAAGTCGTAACATTGACACTTGAATGGAAAGATAAGAAATGACAAAATTGATGAAATTAATTATCAGTAATTGAAGAGTCATTAAAAAAATAGCCTATAAGCATAGTTTATGCAGTCCAAATTAACTAGAAGTATAAAATTCCTGAGTAAATAATGAGTACATGAAGTATCTTACGTCTGTGTATTTTGAATACACCATCATAACTTCACTCTGAGTAACTGTAGGCACCTTACTGATGGCAGTCAATTATGCCAGTCTAGTTTATTTTTTTTCTCTGTGAAGCTTTTTGATGTTGAGGGTTTAATTGGTTGTTCTTTGAAGCAGCTGAAATTG
>NW_008795487.1:1679815-1683445 GCF_000699145.1 Aptenodytes forsteri | reverse complement strand
TAAATTATATCGAGACAATGCATATATAATTTTATTTAGCCCAAGACCTGTAGGCAAAGGTGTAGAAGGACTTGCACGAGTTGGATCCCGAGCAGCACTTTCATTTGCATTTGCGTTCCTTCGTAGAGCCTGGAGGTCAGGTAGGTCTACTCTGTAGCATATTGCATATATTTTTCATTTGAAGGCAGATGATTCATTAAAGCATGTGTGTATTAAATATTTGCAAAGAACTATACATTTATAAATGTTAGATTTGCATAATTGTGTTTTATGTTTATGTGGTATTATGCCCAACAATACTGTTGCTGATTGAAGCCAGCCAAGCCAGTACGAATGCTGTGTTGTGCTGGGATACTTCTATGCTTAGGAAGGCATATCAGTATTTCATGAAGAGAACGTATTTTTAATGCCAGGTTTCGGAAAAGTTAGATTTATTCTTCAGACAGGGTCGATCCACTATATTACTATATGATAGTAGCAGCTTAGAAAAGGAGTTTGGCGCAGTAGTATGAAATGTGTTTAGTTTGTGTATTTGTCAGCGATGGTCGAATTGCAGAGGTTGGCAGAATTGTCATCTGTGCCACCTTAACCTACCTGTTTGTCTGTCTGTGCTGTTTGTTCAGACGGCAGCTCTTTGGCTCGCTCTTGGTCCAGCCAGCCCTAGTTCTTCCGATTTCCTCAGCGGATGCATAGTGGGACGAGCTGGTTTAAGAGTTGTCACCTTTCTGTGAAAGGTGATTCATATTTTTTGTGAAGCAGATAGTTCTTCAGAAGTCTTGCAGTCAAAATGTTCGTGCGAAAATTGAGAACTTTGTACATATTAAGTAACTTGTAAGCTTGAGGTTAAGAAAAAAAAGCCACAAAACATTGTATACAATAATTTCTGTAACTTCTCTAAAGATGGGAGTGTAACTAGTATTACTGTGTTCCTTAGGTGAAGATGCAGACCTGTGCAGTGAATTGTTACAGGAATCACTTGATGCACTACGAGCTCTACCAGAGGCGTCCCTTTTTGATGAAGGGACTGTATCTTCTGTATGGCTGGAAGTGGTGGAAAGAGCTACTAAATTCCTAAGGTCTGTTGTGACTGGGTAAGTTTCTTTTTTTGAGCATTGCTGAAGTAGCTGTTAAATGGCAAACTTGCATCTCTTAGCAGCTGATGGTATAAACATAATAGTTTATGGAAAATTAAAAAGATTGCTTTCCTTTTCTAATGTTGTTATACAAGCAAGCAAAAAATGCGTGAACTGTTGAAATGATGCTCTTTAAATATGATTTAATTCCTTTAACTGTTTAAGAAAAATCTGAATTTGAGTATTCTGAATTCACTGCATGTAGACTTACTTGAAAAATAGTGTTTCACTAATGTAAACTATCCACATGAAGAGTGCTTTGGTAGTACAATATATGTGTACACTTAGTTGTGCCTCTCTAGTATAGTAAAATAATGCAGGCTTCTGTGCGTATGAGGGAAAATACACTCATACTGGACTTGGAGCACTCCCCTGCTTTTCCCTGTTACTTAAGGAGGCTTAAAGTTACCCTTTCACAATAGTTACCAGAAATTGTCTTTTGAATACTGGGCCTACATCCTTATAGTGAATATCGTAAAGAATATTTGAATTTCACCTGTGAAAAATGTTTTTCGTGTTCTTAGCATATTTAATAGAGCTATAGAGTAGATAGTGAAGCTTGGGGCAATTTTAAGGCCTAGCTGCCACTCTAAAAATTGATCTTGTGTGGAATGTGTCAGCTTTTCTTCTCAGCTGCTTTCATCACCAATTTTATATTTTTCTGTAAGTTTAGTGGTTCTTGGTGTGTTGTAGATGCTTTTGATAAGCAAATACGTATTGTTTCCAATTACTTCTTAGTTAATGTATATTGTTTGACTTTTAAATAGAGATGTGCATGGAGCTCCCAGTACCAAAGGGCCAGGAAACATTCCGTTACAAGACCAGCACTTGGCACTTGCCATATTGCTAGAACTGGCAGTGCAGAGGGGTACACTAAGGTGAGAAGCATGAGCACTCTGATTTTTTTTAACCATCACTGTCTGTTGGAATGGCCTGAGCAGTGCCTGTCTTCAGTTTCCATGGGTTTGGGTTTAACGTAATGATTGTGGTTCAAAGCATGTGAACCTTTTCTGTAATGCAGTAGCGATCAAGATCTTATGTTAGCTAGGTTGCAAAATCCATTTTTGATATTTTGATAATCTGTTTAAAATGGAAAGCTGTGACATCTGATATTGCTAAACTTCAAAATGTAGAAAGTGAATTGTATGGATAACCTAAAATAATGTTTTTAGGAATGCTTATTAATAGAAGATGCAAACTTCCTCTTTCAGCCAAATGTTGTCTGCAGTAATGTTGTTGCTTCAACTTTGGGATAATGGAACGAGGGAAACAGATAATGAGCGATCTGCACAGGGAACAAGTGCACCCCTTCTACCTTTGCTACAAAGATTTCAGAGTATAATATGTAATAAAGACATGCCCAATACTGAGGAAGAGATTCAGGTACTTAACCTTGGATTATTTGAAAGGGGCATTATGTTGGTATCACATTTCATTTGGCTGGCTAAAATAATTATAAAATTATCCAAACAAAATTGGCAGTAGTGTTTTCCATGTAAGATGCATATATACCACTGTTGTTTGGTTTTCATGCGTACATTTGAGTTTCTTGAGGTAGGAGGAGGAATGTCATAGTATGGTTAGAAGTAAGCATTGTGGTTTCAGAGTTCATGCTTTTGTGATAATTAACTTAAAGATGTGGCCAGTTTTCTGCATATTTGGATTGTTTTTATTTAGTTGTGTTTGAAGTTAATTGAACTGTGACTCTTAGTGAATACTTCTGAGGTTGATAAAACATAGTAAATCAGTTTTATTATGCGTGTAACTTTCTGTTACATTCACAACCTGACTATATTTTCTCAACATGCGTGTTTGGAATTTTCCTCTACTGTAAGAAAAAGGATGTGTAGAGTTAATTCGGTTTCTCTGAAACTTGTGCAGATACTCAGCATGTCTAAAATATATTGTGTATCTGTATGTGTAGTGGCATAGAAATACCTTGAATATTCTTCTGACTGCTCTTTTTTCTAGCTCCTGACTTACCCTTTAAGTCCAAATGAGAGTTTTCTAAGGTATCTGACTTTACCACAGGACAATGAGCTAGCAATTGATCTGAGACAAACAGCTGTAGTGATCATGGCCCATTTAGATCGTCTAGCCACCCCATGTATGCCTCCACAGTGTAGCTCGCCTACATCTCATAAGGTAACTGTTTGCAGCGTCAAATTTAGTAAGATCTTTCTCCTAAGAGCCTAACGGATTTTCAGTTTGGAGGGAAAGTGACTCCTAAGATTCTTCAGATTTCCTTTTGATTTTCACAAGGTAACCTTGAGTTGCCTAAATTTGTCTTACTTGGGTATCTTTTATTACATCAGTGCTCTTTCAGTTAGCCTTGGAGTACAGTTCTATGGTTTGTGAACCATCCTTTCTTTTCACAACGCTGTGGCTAATTCTGCCATATTTTGAGCTGTTCCCTGTGTTTATCAGAGTAAATGCTCAAGACCAGACTTTATAAATGTTGGGGGTCTGACGTATTTAAAAAAAAAAAAAAAAATAA
>NW_008795487.1:1669535-1679170 GCF_000699145.1 Aptenodytes forsteri | reverse complement strand
ACGTATTTAAAAAAAAAAAAAAAGGTAAATGTTAAACTTCCCAACCTGAAAAATCTCTGAATGCTTGTTGTGGATATTTATAGCTTATTCAGTACCAGACTAAACTGAATATGATGCATGCAAGTCTTTATTTTTTAAATTTTTATATGTCAAATATACTCAAATCTGTGACAGTTATTACCCTCAGTAGTCGATAAAGCTTACCTATTAGAAGATATAAAAAATAATCTGCTCTATGCATTTCATTAAGTTGCATATTTCAAAATTAGTACTTAACAGAATTTCTTATTTTCTAGGGATCTCTGCAAGAGGTCATTGCTTGGGGTTTAATAGGTTGGAAATATTATGCTAATGTGAGTGGCCCAATTCAATGTGAAGGACTTGCCAATCTTGGCGTTGTGCAGGTTGCCTGTGCAGAGAAACGTTTTCTAATACTATCTAGGAACGGACGAGTTTATACACAAGCGTACAACAGCGATACTCTGGTGAGAGGTTTTTTACGTTTCTAAAAATGTGTTCTCTTCTGTATTACTTCATAGCATAAGTCTGCTCCTTTAACTATTTACAGTATCTTGGAAGAGTAGATGGAGGCATGCTGATTTTTGTGAACTTCTATGTGGATGTTCTTGAACTTTCGGAAATAGTGGTTTTGATCTCTTGTATTGATTAAATGCATCTGGCTTCTGTGATTTCTATCAGGCTAGAGGTTATGAACACAACGGTAATTGCTTTCATTGGTATGCTGGACTTGGTAACAACTGTAGAAATTGGCAGATACGAAACGGATTTTACTTCAGTGATGTAACACTGTGCCCAAACTCTGTAGTTCCTCAAACAAAGCTGTACTGTAACAGAAACATTTGTCAGTAAAATTGCCTGTCATATTAAGATAAACACAATTTTCCTAGATACTGAAGACCTTATAAGGATGGGAACAAAATAACCTCAGAGCACTGTTTTTGTCAGACTCTAATAGTAGATTTGACCTTTTTTTTTTTTTTTTAATACCTTCACTTCATTAATTTGAGTGTACAGTTTTGATGAAGCCTTAGGAAAACTGTACCTAGTTATTCTGTATATAGGCAAGTGATGGAAAATATAAACAGTTTTTATAAGTGTATTGTTTTTGTTTGGTTCACAGGGACCACAGCTGGTGCAGAGTCTAGCTTCCAGAAATATTGTGAAGATAGCGGCGCATTCAGATGGGCATCACTATCTTGCTTTGTCAGCAAATGGTGAAGTTTTCTCTTGGGGTTGTGGAGATGGTGGAAGACTAGGCCATGGGGATACAGTGTATGTAATAAAAATAATCATAACATTTATTTGTCAGTATTCTGAATTCATAGTAAAAACTATTTAGTTGTGTGTACAAGCTCATTCAGCATTTGACATTCGTCTGTTATTGAACAGAAATTGCATTCTCCCTGCATGTTTTCTCTGCCTGTAATATTCCCAGTTCTGTATTAATGCTGCTTTCTGAAATACTTGTAGATAGAGGGTGTAGTAGTGGTTACACTGTTAATAAGCCTTTTATTCATGGTTTTATGAATCCACAATGCATTTTCTCTAGAAACATTGACTCAGATGTCAGAGTGGGGTCATCATTTCCTGTGCAGTCATGTTACCTATACCATTCCTTTTTTTTCCCCTGTGTTAAACAATAACATTACTGCCCTGCTTTTGTGTAGGAGCAGTCTTCTACAGGGGTGTTCTGTAGGGGGTGTACATCAGTATTTCAGAGGTTTTAAGTGTCTTCCCCCAGTGCTGAATTCCCTATAAAGCAAGGGAGCTATTACACAAAGGTTAGCAGTGTCCTGAAATTAATTGTTCAGATATAGTAATTAAAGATAATATTTTTTTATAGTAGACAAGTATTTTTTAAAAACACTGCATTATTTTAATTGGAAATAGAAATCATAGTTGTCAGACATTCCTTCAGTGGTTTATATGTTGTTGAACAATCTGAACTTAATTTTTGGCTTATAGCTCTATTTATATCTTGATACTTCAGACTAGTAATAAGGTTTTCAGGTAGAATTGCAGCAATTGTTTTCTAACAAGTATGTGACACTTTTATTATCTACTCATCAGATCACCTGTTGTGAAATATGTCACCTTCTCTTTAAATAGCCCTCTGGAGGAACCGAAGATGATATCTGCTTTATCTGGAAAGCAAGCTGGGAAACATGTTGTTCATATTGCATGTGGAAGCACCTATAGTGCAGCCATTACTGCTGAAGGAGAGCTATATACATGGGGACGAGGAAACTATGGCAGGCTTGGTCATGGTATGTTACTTCATATCTTTGAGTAAGTTGTTTGTCGAAGAATTGTTTAGTACCTGTCTCAAATGATATTTTATCCAACTTACCTAAAGCTGATTTGAAAAACATACATGGTTTTGCATGAATTGAAATGATTATGGGAGGGATTGTCTCAAAACCACTTAATTTCTATGAGTTCTATGAAAATAAGCAGTTGGATGGAGAAAAAAATCTACACTGCTCTCTGTTCCCTTCTTTGTCAAGCAAAGACTATCTCATGGGTTAAATCCGTATTAGATACCTAACAAACCACATGGGAGCTTAGATGCTCAAATCTGAAAACAAAACCAAACCAACACTCCCCACCCCCACACAACAAAACACCCAAAAGCAAACAAAAAAACCCAAACAAAAGAACCTACCAGGCCTTCTTGGTTTTGCTTCTCACAGAACTACTTTGTTTTGAAGGTTCCAGTGAAGATCAGACCATCCCAATGCTGGTTACGGGCCTAAAAGGACTCAAAGTTATTGATGTGTCCTGTGGGAGTGGAGATGCTCAGACTCTTGCAGTTACTGAAAATGGTTAGTAGCAAAATATAACTTAACACTTTAAGTAAGCTTACCTTTTATTCCTTTCATTCTGAAGATATTTATACTGCAGATATTATGGTAATTTCTAGTGGCTTGAATTCTGTAAGAATTTGAAGCTGAAATTTCTTTTGGGGAAATACATATATGCATTTATACATTTTGCATATAATATATGCAGATATATTTCCATGCATAGATATGCAATATATTCATTGCAAATATATATTTCCATTTCTGTTATATATATTTAAAATACCCATATAAATGTATAATATACACACAAAATATTACATATATGTACATACATGTCTAAATTTTATGCTTTATTACATAAGTGCAGATAACTCATGTCGTCACAACAGCCAGAATTTTGAGTAGGAGGGTTGTCTGTGTTAACCCATGGGAAGTGCCAAAGAGAGGCTGTATTGGAATCCTGCTTCCCAGAGGTGCCTAGGCTGAGACAGATTCAAAACCTGAATTTCACTGTGTGAGGTTAAGCCACAAAGTCATCCCTTAGAAAGACTATAGCTCTTGGAAACTAGTTGTTCTTTTAAAATGTAGCTGCTTATGGTGATGTGCAGTGCTGAAAGATTTGTTCATCCAGGAAATGGACACCCAGATTTTAATTTTTTTTTTTTTCCTTCTCTTGGTCTCCTTGCATGCTTCCATTGCTTAATCAGAGTACCTTAGAGACTAGCTTATGCAAGTAGGGAACATAAAAGCATCAGAGTGTAAAACAAGACCTTCTTTTTGGACATGCATGGGTTTGCCATTCTTGAGCCGTAGTTTTATTTGATGCAGAATGACTTGACTATTTCTAAGTTCCTACATCAGGGCTTAGATTTAGTAGTGTGTTTCAAAAGAACACGATAGACAATGGCACTTTTAATTTCATTTGGTGAAATGGTTGAATGACAACTGAAAATTAAGAAAGCAGGTTTTGCAGACAATTTGGCCATTTGTTGTGGAAAAAGATTTTGCAAGTTCTTATAAATAACGCCTTATAATAAAAGAAGGCAGACTACAGGCTTGATTTGCAGTAAATCCTATACTTCATATGTTTTTAAGAAGGACTTTCTGTACACTGATGAATTTTCAGTGCATGTTATGTGTTATGCTTTTTATGTTTAGTTTTATCAACATGAAAACCTTTCAAAATCTTTTTCTTCTTATTTTCATGACCAATTAGAAATTAATTCATAACTGCTATTCTTAAATTACAATTTGGAAATGGTGCTTATTATAGAATCTCAGATTTTTATGAACTTGCTTGTCAAAACAGATAACTTCCTTACATGAAAAAGCAATGCAATTTTTTTGTTTTCTTTCTCTTGATTTAAAGGCCAAGTGTGGTCTTGGGGTGATGGAGATTATGGAAAACTGGGAAGGGGAGGCAGTGATGGTTGCAAGACTCCCAAGTTGATAGAAAAACTTCAAGATCTGGACATTGTGAAAGTACGCTGCGGGAGTCAGTTTTCTATTGCTCTAACCAAAGATGGCCAGGTCTACACCTGGGGAAAAGGTGACAATCAGAGACTTGGGCATGGAACGGAAGAGCATGTTCGATATCCCAAACTGCTGGAAGGCTTGAAAGGTAATTATCAGAGCTGGAAATATTGTGAAGTTCTTTTTGCTGTTGTTGGAACCTTTTACCGGACACTAGTGATCTCAACTTTAAGAATGGCAGTACCATGTACTCTGTCATATTTTATGCTGGTTGCATTGAAAAAGGTAATAGTGCACATTTGCCATAATTTCTGCATTTATACCTTTAGAATTCTAGCAGACTTAGAGCCACTATGTTACGATTACTTTAAATGCTGCTTGTCTTGTGTTCTCTTTATTCTTACTGCTTTTCTTTTGTTAGGTTCACAGACATGCTTATTTAAAACGTGTATTTTTGCATTGTCATGCAAATAAATATATATATTATATATATGCTTAGATTAAGGCATGTGAATGGAATAAATGAAAATCACAGGCAACGAGTAATGTGTTAAAGTTGTGTTCGTGCCAGTACTTTTGACTAGTTTGTAATGGAGTGAAGATTGTTTCTTGCATTTGTGAGAAACCTGAGGTTTTGTAGGGGAAGATGAGGAGAAACCTCTTAATGCTCTGTCTTTCCTAAAATTGTTGTTCGTATATGATGAATGATCTAATTGAAAGTAACTTCTGAACTAATGACTACAATATAACTTTACAGTCTCCGTTCATAGATGGGGAGATCTTTTAATAAACCTTTCCTGAGAAAGTATCCAAATAGAAGGGGTACAAAATAGAAGATTTTTTTTTTTTAAACTTGCAAGCTTTTGTACTTAAGCTGTCTCTTAAGAATCTTTAAATATTTCCTTGGTTTTTCTTTTGCTGTACTCTTCCAATCCACTACTAAGGCAAAGGTGAGACTCCTGACATGCATAATGTGTTCATAGTTAAGTATGGTTGTAATTAGCACAGTTTTCCTTACCTCTGATATTTTTCTGTTAATGATTGTAATCTTGAAGTTATATTTTCAATATTTGACTTTCCTATCAGGAAAAAAAGTGATAGATGTAGCAGCTGGATCTACCCATTGTTTAGCACTGACTGAAGATAGTGAAGTACATAGCTGGGGAAGCAATGATCAGTGTCAACATTTTGATACTTTGCGGATCACCAAACCAGAGCCCACAGCTCTCCCAGGATTAGACACGAAGCATATCGTTGGAATTGCTTGTGGGCCTGCTCAGGTAAGTTTTATTTTTGAATTGTTAATTGAGATTTGTCGTAGTCTCTCACCAAGACTGGTTCTGTACGCTGATCCCAGTCCCTCTTTCTGTGCTTGCGTGACTTTTCTTGTTCTTATTTCTTATTCTGAATAAACGAAGGCTTGGAAAAAACAAACCTTGTGCAATTCCTCTGCCAAAAAGGGATGACTAGCTTTCCCTCTGTTGGGTATTCTGAGAAGTAGCTATTTACCTGTTTTGTTTTTTGTCTGGTACAGCAATTGAAGAGTTGTCAAGCAGAATGTTTCCTGCAGCAAAGATAGTGAGGTATCTGGACTGGCATAACAGCACTTTGGAAAATGTGATAAGAGAGTTCTTTTCTGGGATTGGTAGGGTTTTATGTTTACAAGGATGCAAGTGGAGGGTTCTCTTCAACAGATGTCCTGATATTATTTCTGCATCTTCTATTACTGTTCGAAGGCAGATGTTAGCTTTACACTCCTGTCTCTAATCAGTGTCATCTCATATTTGGGAAATAACTGTTGAACTCTGTATATTGTTTCCATTTACAGAGTTTTGCTTGGTCATCGTGTTCAGAATGGTCAATAGGCTTGCGGGTGCCTTTTGTGGTGGATGTTTGCCCCATGACATTTGAGCAGCTAGATCTTTTACTAAGACAAGTGACAGAGGGAATGGATGGCTCCTCTGACTGGCCCCCTCCTCAGGAAAAGGAGTGTATGGCTGTGGCAACATTAAACCTTCTAAGGCTTCAGGTACCTTCAATTTCTTACGCATCGAGCAGTCGTTGAACTAAATGTTTCAGTAAATTGCTTGGATGAAAATAGTGGACTCAATGTGCTTTAAAACATTTTTACTGATTTTTAAAAAGTGAATTAAGTACAATATCACTTTCTACTCTTTGAAATTTGGCAGCTAGTGGTTGGTTTTTTTCTTCTTGACAGCTTTTGGATCTTATTAAAAGTGAACTATAAAATATAAATGGATTAAACCTTGTATACTCACTCAATAAGCCCATACACTCAGAGGTTTTATGCATTTCTAAGAATTTTAAATAGTGTTTTTAAGAGTGAATGTCCTCTTTAGAAAGTATTTGACAGTCACTGAAGATGTGCTACTTTTCCTTGCATACTGTAGTGAAGTAGAAACAGTTGAGGTTATTCTTTAGGTTGTTACAGTTCAGAGTTTTAGGGGGTATAGTTAAATATAGTTCATAATCTTTGAGTAGTTAAATTCAGTACGTGTTTGGGCAAGCCAGCATTTCCCTTTAACTTTTCAAATTTACAGTTGAAAGTGTGTATCTTGGTCAGTGCACTTAGTTGCTCCAGGATTGACTTTTTTTTTTTTTTAAAGTTCACATCTCTTCTTAATTAAAATTTGCCTTTTTTTTTTTTCCCTCCTTTCTTTTTTTCAGCTTCATGCTGCCATTAGTCATCAGGTGGATCCGGAATGCCTTGGCTTAGGTTTAGGCAGTATACTGCTCAATAGCCTGAAGCAGACAGTGGTAACATTAGCAAGCAATGCTGGTGTCCTTAATACCGTGCAATCGGCTGCTCAAGCAGTGCTGCAGAGTGGATGGTCTGTGTTACTGCCAACAGCAGAAGAGCGGGCTAGGGCGCTCTCAGCGCTCTTACCCAGTGCAGGTTGGTCCTAAGATTTAAACCTATTTGTTTTGTGCTTGCATTTCTAGTTCATTAACAGCTTCTTCCATTCCTAGTTTCAGGAAATGAAATGAATGTAAGTCCAGGCCGTAGATTTATGATTGACCTCTTGGTGGGCAGCTTGATGGCTGATGGAGGCTTAGAGTCTGCACTAAATGCTGCTATTACTGCAGAAATTCAGGTATGTTTTAGCAGCTTTGCAGTTCTGTATAAACAGACTAAGAAGGTGTGTCAAGTGTTTTCTGAAGTTTGTGGATTGATGTTACCCTCTTTAGACCTGAAACTTGAGCCAGTGTTTGTATGGAAGCATGAATCATATTCTCCTTTTTAGTGGAGTGTTTCTTTTCGTTGCCTACAGTGTTGATTTTTAACAACGGTAACAAACTTTTTCATAAAGCTCTGTAATAGGATCATAATTTTACAAAGCACTTTGTACCTTTTTGTGGGATTCTTGAGTTCTTCAGTTCCTTGATGTCATCCATATCTCTGCAGCATAAATTTCAGCCTTATTATGAATTCAAGATGAATGAATTCTTTGCAGCATCCCAAATTTCCATAGTTTCCGTTTCAGACTGTTTTGAATGTTTAACAGATGCTGACTAGTTATACAAAGGATGAAAGAAACATTCTGTATATACTGTTTTCTCCATTAGCCTCTCAGAGGTGGGACATGCTCTGCACAGACTGCTTTAAATTGCCATATTTATGTATGGCTGCGAAAACAAAAATGTGCTTTTTCCTTGCATCTTCGTTTGTTTAATTCTTCCTAGTGTATTTTCTTCTTGGTTTCTCTCCACTGTTGGTAAATGGGGAAGTTTATGATGCAGAGGAAATGCATGTGTTAAGTTTTGCTTTAATGCATAGTCTAGCATTAGCATTTTCTGTTCTATTTGAAGACATGCAGAACCTCTCGTTTCTTAACCAAGTCTCCTAGGGCACATTTACATTATAGCGTAGGTCAGAGATACCTGAGCCAATTTCAGATATATGCTGAAAGTGATCTAGGTGGCAGCATACAGCACTGCACAGGTTAATTTACATTGTTTAAAACCTGGGTGAACTTGTTTCCATAGAGTTCTGTATGACTGTAGCTCAGTAGCAAATCTAACCCAGGTTCTTCTGCAGTGGACCGGATTTGTTACATCTATAAATGCGGAGTAAACATGCCTTCAGTTGTGAACTGTGCAGCAGCTACTGGCATGTTTAAACGTACATAGAACAGGAATCAATTGTTAACTTGGTTTGGTGGAAATTGAATTTGGAGTTTGTCTACTCTTGTTTACCTGCACTGTCCCCCACCTTTCTTTTTATATTATAATTGTTTAAAAAAAGTGTGCCCATGTGGTTGTTACGGAATATACAATACACATTTGTCTGGTAGGAATTGTTTCATCTCTGGCATAGGTAAAAGTAACTTGATCTTGTTATCATGAATACTTGTTAGTAAAATGTTTCATAATCACAGTGGCAGTTTGCGCGTTTTCTTTAACTTGATTTACTTTTTTAGGATATTGAAGCAAAAAAAGAAGCACAGAAGGAAAAAGAAATTGATGAACAAGAAGCAAATGCATCAACGCTTCATAGGAGCAGGACTCCATTGGACAAAGACCTTATTAATACTGGAATCTATGAATCTGCAGGAAAACAAAGTTTACCATTAGTTCAGTTAATTCAGCAGTTACTAAGGTAATTGCTTTGAATTTTTCTTTTACGTACAGAAGATCTGTTTATATGTTTTATGAACTAGTCAACTAAAGGATGGCTAATTTTGGTTAGCAAATAAATAGTCTCTTGCTAGCATTTTAGCTCCTTGGAATTCAAAATATTGAACATTCTCCTAGCTTGTCTATAGTTTTGCTATTTTATTTTTGCTAAGGAGCAAAGTTCTATACCTGATTTTTAGAAAGACTTACTGCCTTGCTTTTATGGATTTTGTTACTTCTTCCTGTACTCTGAAAGTCTGTGTAACAAATACAGGACAAACGTTCAAAAGCCTGTCCTTACAAAGTACGGGAATCAGCACAAATTTATTTAGAACGGAACGTGTGCAAACAAGGGAACATCCTACAAAGAAACTTTGCATAGGTTTCTCGTATATTTGTGTGAAATTCTAGCAAAAGCTTAACCCGTGTTTCTGTGGACTGTCTTCACTATCAGCTCCTTTTAAGTACTTTACAATACTTTTATACCAATTAGGAACATCGCTTCACAGACGATAGCCAAACTAAAAGATGTTGCTCGTCGCATTTCTTCCTGCATGGACCATGAACATTACAGCAAAGAGAGATCTGCTTCTCTGGACCTGTTGCTCCGTTTTCAGCATCTACTTGTTAGTAAACTTTACCCAGGAGATTGTGTTGGGCAGGTCCCTAATACATACAGTAAGTTATTGTAAAAAA
>NW_008795487.1:1657560-1669460 GCF_000699145.1 Aptenodytes forsteri | reverse complement strand
AAAAAAAAGAAAAAAAAAAAGAAAAAAGCCCCACCTCCCCCAAGCATTTCTGTAATACCTCTTTTACAGGATAGCAGTTTCTTATTTTAATTTATCTTCTTGTCTCATTTATCAGCCTAGTTGCTGAGTCTGTCTGAAAAGTGTTTGAAAGTAGTTTCTTTAAATTGTTATCTGTAAAGGAAAATTTCTCTTTGGAAGGCAGCAGGATCTAGATGTTGGGTTTTTTTTTAATAAACTTCTAAAAAGTTTTAAAAAGATGTGGTTTCTTAATTCAGTGCTAATACTGAGTGGCTGCATTTCAGACGAGTTTGACAGCTTTTGAAATGTTTCTTAAATATGACTAAGTGATGGTTTTCTGTGCTCTTTCTCCTTTTTGTACAGGTCCTGACCTCTTGGGCGTTGGCTCTTTACTGAAGAAATACACTGCTCTTCTGTGCACGCACATTGGTGATATACTTCCTGTGGCAACCAGCATTGCTTCTACTAGTCACAGGCATTTTGCAGAAGTATCTCGTGTCGTGGATGGAGATTTAACAGGTAGGTTTTTCTTTGCTGTCCTCCTTTCCTCCTCTTCCATAAGATGATAAAGTTTTATATTGTAGATGTTCTTGAGAGTTCTAAATGACTAAAAAAGAGTCAATTTAATCTTTTGATTGATGGGAGAGAAGGAGGGCAAATTTGATGGGGAAGGCAAGAGCTTTGTACTAAAGCAGTAATAGAAGGCAGAATGTATTGCTTGGTGATTTACTGCCGTGATGCTATAAATGTAGGTCTTGAATTAAATCAGAATATCTTCTGTTTTTTCTATGTTTTAGGCATTCTTCTTCCAGAATTGGTGGTTTCTGTAGTGCTGCTCCTCAGTAAAAATGCTGGATTAATGCAGGAAGCTGGTGCTATCCCTCTGTTGGCTGGCTTGCTAGAACATCTAGACAGATTTAACCATTTAGCCCCTGGAAAGGAAAGGGATGACAATGAGGATTTAGCATGGCCAGGAATAATGGGTATGTACTAGTAGCATCTGGACTATTTATTTATGTTTTCATAAAGTAGTTATATAAAAATGGTGACTGTTCATGAACTACTCTCAGGAAGGGAGTTCTACTTTACAGTACAAATCTTTATTAACCAATTCATATGGCAGTATTTATTTCTGTCAGTAAATTCTTAAGGAAGTTAGGTATAGAGGTAGGATTAAGCAGAGTACAAATGCAACTTTCTAAAGAAGTAGTTCACATCATTTTGCATTTTGAGTGTGAAAAGTTGCAGTGAAAACATGAGTAATATATCTATGCATTTTGTTACTAAATTCTATCTAACATAAAGGGAGAGTAACATGAAAGCTTTGAAATAAGGAATTTTTCTTTTCCCAGGGCACTTTATGATATGAGCTGTGTCTGGGGTGAAAAGAGCAGCAGAAAATGTGCATTTCTGACTGTGAGCATTTTACTGGTGGAGGGAGGAATGAAACATGGTTGGCATGACCCAAGAGAGCTAAAGGTCACACTGCTAGACAGTAGTGTGTTGGGGAGAGCAAAAACTATGTGAAAATTCAGTTGCTGGTCTGATAGAGCAAACTGAGATGAAGGCGCATGTGTATGAACATTACTCTGATTCTTGCCTGGATGAAATTGCCTTTAGTTTGAAATAGTTTACTGGTATGTAGATTGGAATAGTTCTAATGTGTATGTAACCTTACTACTTTTATTTAAAAAAAAAAAATCTGGATTTAGAGTGAAATTAAATATACAGCCAATGCCTTGCAGGCAAGCATGTAATAAAACTGAAGCAATTTGGAGGGAGAACTGACTAGAGCAGTGATTTGCCAGAACACTGGTTGCTCTCCTCCAACTCCAAACAAAACAGCCGTATAGTTAGGCAATGCTAGGTCTTTGACAGTGCGACATTGGAGATTGGTGCATAAAAGAATACAGCACACAGACAATTTAATTGCATATTATGTAGACAGGAATATATTAATAGCCATTTTGACTTTTGAGCATATCAAAACACAGGCAGCCTTTGAATAGAAGTGAAGAATTTGGTTAGGCAACTATTAAAACTATTTTGGACATGAGGAGAAATTTCTTTACTGAAAGAGTGGTTAAACATTGGAACAGGCTGCCCAGGGAAGTGGTTGAGTCCCCATCCCTGGAAGTATTTAAAAGACGCGTAGATGAGGCGCTTAGGGACATGGTTTAGTGGGCATGGTGGTGTTGGGTTGATGGTTGGACTCGATGATCTTGGAGGTCTTTTCCAACTTTAATGATTCTATGATTCTAAAAGAATGTTCAGAAAAAACTTTACTTTCTGTTTTTTTTGTTGATAAATTCTCTATTCTGTTTTATACCTGTAGGTTCATTTTTTACTGGCCAGAGTTGCAGAAATAATGAGGAGGTGACACTTATACGTAAAGCTGATCTAGAGAACCACAACAAAGATGGAGGATTCTGGACGGTGATTGATGGGAAAGTGTATGATATAAAGGACTTCCAAACCCAGTCTTTAACTGGCAGTAGTATACTTGGTGAGAATCAGCATCTGAATTAAAGACACAAATTACTTCTGTTTCAAAACTAGATGGCATAAACAGGTTTTTAGATATTATACTGACTACCTCATTTCTTTCATTAGCTCAGTTTGCAGGTGAGGACCCAGTTGTTGCTTTGGAAGCTGCTTTGCAATTTGAGGACACGCGGGAGTCAATGCATGCCTTCTGTGTTGGCCAGTATATGGAGGTAAAAATGTTCTATATTAATGGATACACAGTTTCTAAAGTGAAGTATTGCTTTGCTTTCAAAATTCTTGCTGGATCTCAGTTCTAGCTTTCAACTCCTATTTCTTTTAATTAGCCTGACCAGGAGGTGATTACAACACCGGATCTCAGTACTTTGTCATCACCTCTAATAGACACAGAAAGGAATTTGGGTCTTCTCCTTGGACTGCACGCTTCCTACCTGGCAATGAGCACACCACTTTCTCCTCTGGAAATTGAATGTGCCAGTAAGCAGAACTTCATTTTGAGCTTAAATAAGTGATAAATACTTGTCAAAGCATGCAAGAAAAAGACACAGGCCAAATAAATTAACTGGAAATCTAGCACCTCTTTAGTTTTGCTGTCTTCTGAAGAAGTTCTTTATCCTTAACATTAATTTCCACACTCATCAAGGTCCAATAATTTAGCAAGATTTGAATGGAAATTAGATAATTTTGAACAGTTAAATATCCAGAATTTTGTAATATACAAGATAGAGAGAATATTGGAAGAGAAAGGAGACTCTGTATAGCACAGTTAATCTCACTAATTTGTGTTCAATTAAGAGTGCCTGAAGCATCTGGTGTGGGATTCTATCTTGTGGGATATCTTAATTTGGTGAATAGAGGGTATAATTCAGTATTAATCACAGAAAAATAGTTAAGGCCCTATTACCTCTGAACAGGTGATGGCTGCCCTGTAACTTAATTGTTTCTTATTTGCAGAACCCTTTTTTTTTTCTCTGAAAAAGTTTCAGCAAATGGAAGAGCTGCTAAACCTTGTTTGAAGCTGTATATGCATTTTATTTGAGGGAATTGTTGAGTCTTGATAGCTTAATCTTTCTTCAGAATATACATTTGTGTTTTCTTTCTTTTAGAATGGTTGAAGTCATCTATCTTTTCTGGAGGCTTGCAAACTAGTCAAATTCATTACAGTTACAATGAGGAAAAAGATGAAGACCATTGCAGTTCACCTGGTAATACTACCCCAAATAAATCAAAACTATATACACATCGATTATCTTTGAGTGACCATTCACAACCTTTTCTCCAAGCTATTGCGGATAATAATATTCAGGATCACACTGTGAAGGTAAGCCCTCAGTAGTTCTGTTCATAAAAAATGTTGCTGAAGGGTGACAGTGGTGGCCTGAAACAGTTTTGTTGGTGAAAATTCTCCAAAAGTTATAACAAAACAATCAAAAAAGTTATTTCAGAATTACTTTTTGTGAAAGGAGTGGTTGAGTACTACTAATGGATAAGATTTGCATATTTCACTTAATGTCATAACAGTACAGTTTTTGTCTTTTGAATTTTTGAGTGGGAAAACTAAAAAATTTAAATGTATCCTTACCAAAAAAATTAATAATGCATTACTTTCCATGTCAAGTTTTAGTAGTATTGACAGACCCTGCTCACCTCCAGTTGAACTAAGATGGCGTTTTCTTTGTCAAAGTGCAAATGTATTTTGTGTGTCAGGTGCACGTATGCCTTTGTCTTAAAGTCCCTTTGTGCCTTGGGGTTCAGGTTTCACCTGGCGGGAATCTTGGATATTATGAAAACCCCTAAGATTTACATTGAAGGTATTACAGAAGACAGTGATCAGATTTTCTAACCCTTTGACTTCAGCTCCTTTATCAAAAAACCCCAAATAAGTCCTTGGGAGGATAGGATAGCAGTAATGACGAGTTAGGAGAAGACAATTCAAAATCGTGTTAGGTGACCTGGCTATCTCAGGAAGAGATAAAAGCAGTAGTAGCTCTGTTCCTTGAGCCATGTTGCTCTTCATACGAGGAGAATGATACAGGGTATTCTTTGTCGTATTGGGTTGTAATTGCTGTGTATTAAATAGTGCATACTGCGTGGTGTATCTCACTTCCGAATGTTATGTCAGATTGTGGAGGTTATTCAGTGTTATTTAAATGCTGGCTGCAGTATTTCGGGTCCTTTCATTGTATTTAAAAACAAAGTTAAATAGAGGCTGTTGTGTGTTTTTGTAGGACTTCTTGTGTCAAATAGAGAGATACTGTAAACAGTGTCACTTAACAACACCAATCACATTCCCTCCTGAGCATCCTGTGGAAGAAGTAGGACGTTTGTTGTTATGCTGTCTTCTGAAGCATGAAGATTTGGGTAGGTAGCTTGTGGTATAGCTGTCCCAGAATACATTTTGGACCGGTTTAAACTCTGCTATGGATGATTTTGGAAATCCGTATTCAGAGATTGTCTTTTCCCATTAAGGTCACGTAGCGCTGTCTCTTGTTCATCCTGGTACCCTTGGAGTTGACCAGGTGAAGCACAAAGCCTTACCAAAATCTGTAGTGGATGTGTGTCGTGTTGTCTACCAAGCAAAATGCTCACTGATTAAGGTAAGCCTCTTACCTGCTGAAGTTTAGATTATTTTTATTTTGAGGTGTTTTATTAGAAAGTTATATATTGTTCATTTTATTGTGTATTAAACAGTAACCTAATCTTCCAATGCCTTTTCTAGACCCATCAAGAACAAGGACGTTCTTACAAGGAAGTTTGTGCTCCTGTCATTGAACGTTTGAGATTCTTATTCAATGAACTACGTCCTGCAGTTTGCAATGATCTATCTATAATGTCTAAATTTAAACTTCTGAGTTCCTTGCCCCGATGGCGGAGGGTAGCTCAGAAAATAATTAGAGAAAAAAGGAAAAAAAGAGGTAAGGGAACATTAATGTTGTATTTTCTTTGAAACAATGAAAATCAATCTCATTCCAAGGTTTGCTGCTCTATATTTGAGACTCTTGTTAGCTAAAGCTTCAAAGCCATTTGCTTTCTGCTGCATTTTCATGAAGTTTTCTAAATCAATGGTGATATGTCAGTTCCTACAGCAAAAACAGGCAGACAAGAGAGTCAAGTTTAGGTGAGACATGCTTCTTTGTGTTCCAGCACAATTAAAAATGATCCATCAATATCAGTCCCTCTGAACTGGTTTTAGTAAAGTTTAACTAGAAGTGGCATCTTATTAAAAACCATGTTTTATTAAAACAGTGTAGTCAAAGAACTGTTTAACTGGAAATAAGTTAATGTGGCGAACAAACATCGAAGTGCTTTTGAAATTGGTCTTTAAAGATAAAAGCATATTGCAGACATTACCAGAGCTAATTTGATAATAGTTGGACATAGAGTTCACCAAGAGTACATTTCCTTTTTATTACAGGCCGATCTTAAGCATTCTGTATGCTTAGGTTATCATGCAAACCTAAAAATCTGACACTGAAAAAAATTATTCTTTCATGTAATCTGATAACGTTTTAATTTCTAGTGCCAAAAAAATCTGAATCTGCTGATGTGGAAGAATCCAAAATTGGAAACGAAGAGAGTGATTTAGAAGAATCCTGTATGGTACCTCACAGTCCTGTACCTATAGATAAAAGGCCCATACCAATCAAATCACCCAAGGTAGGATATCAGATTTTGAATCAACCTTGTGAATAAAAATAACAAGAGGAAAAAATATTTGCTAAAGCAAATAGATAAATATATAATTAAGTATGGCGCATTGTTTTAGTGAAACCTGGAATAATTCTTAAAAAAAAGCTTGTGTACTGCATATTTAGAATATGTAAAGATAACCTTCTCTAATTTTTAGGTTATTGATAATATTAGAAGTGTTCAGATAAAGCTTCATTTCAAAATAAAAGGTTGTGATGGGTTACGTCCTCTTTTTTGAATATTAATGCATTTGAGATTTTATGTAGCAGTTGTAAACAAGATAATGAGTTACAAATAATACTAAGCTCTTTCCTGGCTTTGAAGAAGTTTCCTTTTTTTCCCCCCCTCCTAGTATTTCAAATTTGGTCATGTTTTTACATGCAATAACTTATATTTTCAGTAATTGAAAACTTGTTTTAACATGCTACCTTCCTGTTTTGCAGGATAAGTGGCAGCCACTTCTGAGTACAGTTACAGGTGTCCACAAATACAAATGGCTGAAGCAAAATGTCCAAGGCTTGTATCCACAGTCTGCCCTCCTTAACACCATTGTTGAATTTGCACTTAAAGAAGAGCCGGTGGATGTAGAAAAAATGAGAAAATGTTTATTAAAACAGGTAAAATGGATGAAAACGGGCTTGCATGTATTAGCAGTTTACATAAGTATGACAATTTTTTTTTTTCTCTTTTGCAGTTGGAAAGAGCAGAAGTTCGTCTGGAAGGAATAGATACTATTCTGAAATTGGCAGCAAAAAATTTTTTGCTCCCATCTGTGCAGTATGCAATGTTCTGTGGATGGCAGAGGCTTATTCCAGAAGGAGCCAATATAGGGTAAAACTTTTTGTTGTTTGTGCTTTCACAATTCTTCAGTAAAAAACCCCTACTTACTTTTGTTGTTGTTTTTCTATGAAGGGAACCTCTTACCGACTGCTTGAAGGATGTTGATCTGATCCCACCATTTAACAGAATGCTTCTAGAAGTAACTTTTGGAAAGTTGTATGCGTGGGCTATACAGAATGTCCGGAACATCTTGCTAGATGCTAATGCAAAATTTAAAGAACTAGGTGAATCTCATTTTGTTGCTGTTGGCTCTAGAGAAAACTGTTTTAAATGAATATTGTTGCATTTTTTAAGTTCACAATAATTGGGATCCTAAAATCAGTTCCCTTGGTTTGTGCTGAGAAATACTTTGACTTTCTGTCCATCCATGTGTTGTTCCACTTCCCGCCCCGTTCCCTCTTAACTCGTTTGTCAGTGTTTAAGAGAATGTTACTGGTATGCCAGCAACAGGTCATTGATTACTCATTAGTAACATTTTACCATTAAGATTAAATTATAAAAACTTTCTTGGAACTTCAGCTTGTAAGTTCTTAAAGCCAAGCAGGGAATAAAAAATATTTTAAATGATCAAACAAATCTATAATGTATTTTATTGTAGCTCCCAAATGTCAACTGACTTTGTTTTTTATATTACTTTTGAATTAGGTGTGCAGCCTGTTCCTCTACAGACAATTACTAACGAGAACCCAGCAGGACCAAGTCTTGGGACTATTCCACAAGCACGTTTTCTGCTGGTTATGCTCAACATGTTGACGCTGCAGCATGGTGCTAATACCTTGAGCCTCCTCCTTAATTCTGGCATGCTAGCATTGACACAAACAACGCTGCGACTGATAGGTACAAGATCTTCTTATTTTTTGTTTGGAAGAAAGCACATGTTTTATAAACCTCCTGTATTTTTTTAGGTGTTGCTGTACCCAAACTACAGTATGGCTTTGCTGCTTAAAGACTTAGTACTTAATGCTGTTTACTTTTACCCTGATACAAAAACCAGATCTGTAAGCACGACTGAGAAGGAAGTTAGTTTGACTATAGCCTTTATTCAGTCATGATTTTTTTTCTCCTAAGCCTTTGCTTTGGCCATCCTTTGCTAGAATTTAGGAGTGATAGTGTAGTTTTGGTGGAAACGTTACAAATAAATTAAAAATGGAAAATTTAAAATGAAAACATTAAAAACTGCCTACTCCCTACTCATTCAGTTTCATTTGTTCTACCTATTAAAACCATTTCCAGTCTGCATATTTAAGCGTGAAGCTTCCTTTGTTCTGTTATAAGTTCTGTGGTCTTTTTTGCCATGATTCAAGTTCTCCTCCTTTTTCTTTCTTGGTTTTCTTACATAATAGCAAATATTTGTTCTCGTAACTTGTACTTAACTGGAGTGCTCATAAGACATTCTTCCAAAAAAATTCTGTTGTTAGAACCATTTAGCCGCTGGACTCGTTATTATAATGTCTCTATTATTTGTCACTTATTTTTGTTCAAAATTAGGTATTTAAGGTCCTGTGCGTTCAAAACCATTATATCCTAGTTTCCTAAAAGCTCATCTGACTGCATCACCTGTTAAGTCAGTTTTCCTATTTGTTACTGCTTTTATATTGCAAACCTTATGTGCCTTAAAGTTTAAGTGTGACAAAGGTATGTATAAAAACTGGTAGCTGGTTTTAAATTTTGTCATGTTTTTTCCTCTTTAGGACCTAGTTCTGACAACATTGAAGAAGATATGATTGCCTCTTCTCGTGGAGCTTCTGCCACAGTCCTAGAAGAGTCGAGAAAGGAAACTACACCTGTTCAGCTCCCTGTTTCTGGACCGGAGCTGGCAGCCATGATGAAAATTGGTACCAGAGTGGTGAGAGGGGTAGACTGGAAATGGGGTGATCAGGTACAACTTCTTTCATACAGGTTTGAGTGTGTTAAAATCTAAAGTCTCTAGTCAGTGGACTGTCTGTGAATTTTATGTTCAAACTTTAAAGGTAATTTTACATTTCAAAGACTTGGAGAATTAACATAAAATATATTAATTTTTTGTTTAATTTCATTTTTGGAGATGAAAATTCTTTTTTAGTTAGACTGTTCTGATTCATGATTTAACAGGAAACTGGATCACTTGTTTGCTACAATATTATGCACTTCCAACTAGGTGCGTATGGCACTTATGTAGTATGTAGTAAAATAGATCTAAACATGAGTGTTGCTGCAGTTTACTGGGGTAATTTCTTTTGAAGATTGTGAAACACTTTCCAACTTTATGCTGGATTTTGAAACGTTATTGAAGGTTAGGAGCAAATAAGAGCAATAGCATTATTACTTTATGAACTTTGGGTACGAATTAGTGTTGTCGATTTGTGTAACTTGAGCCTCTCTCTTCTGTCAGGATGGACCCCCTCCAGGTTTGGGTCGTGTGATTGGAGAATTGGGAGAAGATGGCTGGATTAGAGTGCAGTGGGACACCGGAAGCACAAATTCTTACAGAATGGGGAAGGAGGGAAAATATGATCTCAAACTAGCTGAGCCACCGCCGGCAACGCAGCCCACAACAGAGGATTCAGACACTGAGGATGATTCTGGTAAAAAAAGCAATTTTTTTATAAACATTGAATTCCAAAATTGATGTCTTAAAATATGAAAAAGCTTCTTTCACAGGAGAAAATGCTTCATCAAAGAAGATTAATAGGTGTACATTTCAGACCAGAATCTTTCTCATGGTAAAGCTATCTTAAGAAAGGAGGATAGAAAGGATGGTATCACATTTGTTGCATATTCATGGGCCAAAGAAAACAGTATTATCCAACTGAAATAGTTCCAATTACAGATACCAGGAGGTATACATTTTAACATAAGTTAATGCCATTCTGAAGTGTGTTTTTCATATGGCCTAATTATATATCTAGTCACACTGCTTCCCTATTCTTGGCACTGCATTTGTAATTTCTTTTAAGTTGTGTACTGCTAGAGAATAACCTGAAAATATCTGCACAAAATACCTGATTTATATTTTGCTCTTGCAGTTGGAAATAAGGAATCTTCTTCATGTCAAATCATCTTACAGAAAATATTTACAACGAATTTCTCACATCGTGTTTGTTTCAGAACTCTTTGTGAAATAGATTAACTCAATATTAATGTATTCCTTTGCCTTTCGTGTCTCCCTTCAGAAGGAGAACAAGTTGAAAGGAATCTCCACCCTACTTCCATGATGCTGACAAGTACCGTGAACCTGTTGCAGACACTGTGTCTCTCTGCTGGCGTCCATGCTGAAGTCATGCAAAGTGATGCTACTAGGACTTTGTGTGGTCTACTCCGTATGCTCGTGGAGAGTGGAACAATGGATAAATCAGGTATATTATATAGAAACAGTCTGATTCAGCTATGTCTTTCTGTTTTGTGCTTTGTTGTCTTGTACCTTTGTAAATCTTTTGTTACTAGTTTTTAATCCTTTAAGGCCAAAGACTAGAAAATGCATTTTCAGAGCTTTTAAAATCTTAATTGTTAGCAAAAGCAACATAAGTGATCTTGAGCATTCTTAGAACATAAGCAGTAAAAGCAGGAGAAATGCATGAGATGTGGAACATCAGGATGTGTATGGTTGGCTTACACAATTAATTTCTTAGCAGTCTTTTTCTGTTTGGGGAGAATGGTATGACTGGGTATGTCATGTTCATTTCCATAGTTTCTTTGTAATTTCAGAAGTAATGCTGTTAACTACTTTGAAATGAGGAAACAGTATAAGGATGAGAATTGTTTTAAAGGCATATTTAATAAAATTAATTACAGGCTCTAAAATTGAAGTTAATAGTTCATGTAAAAACAGTGGAGTAGCTCAGTGTTATGACTTGTCCAAAAAAGCCCTGTGTAGCATATAGAGGATGATGTAGCTGGCGGAAAAGTCAACTGTTATATGTATATATCTTTTTGTTTTTAGCTTCCTTGCCAAATAAATTAGTTTATAAAGAACAGCATAGGAGTTGGTGCACGTTGGGATTCATTCGAAGTATAGCACTCATGCCTCAGATGTGCAGCACTCTTAGTACATCTCAGTGGATAACTTTGCTAATGAAAATTGTTGAGGGGCATGAATCTTTCACTGCTGCTTCACTACAGAGACAGGTAATGTGTGTATTTCCAAATTACTTTGATAGGCAATGAATTTAGTAGACTTTAGTTGTCTTTAAAAAAAAGTGTGTTTTAAAAAACAGATGGGAAATGTCCTTAAATCAGTTTTTAATTAATTGGAAAAAAGATAACGTGTCGTCTTACATTTAGGATTCATTGTGTTAAATATACATCTGTAAGTTTTTGAGCCTTCAGGGCACTACGGACTCCCTTGTTCTGTTGAAAGCCTGAAAGTTTTGTACAGGTGAGAGGCCAAAACAGCGTTCTAAAAATGTATTCCAGAAACTCCCATATAATGTTTCCTAGAAGTTGAATAAAGGAAAGAATAACAAAAAGATGGTTAGGAAAAATGTTCAATTGAATTTTAAAGTTATCAAACTGTGTATTATCTACTGTCCCCCCTTCCATAGTATACTGTTGTTATTGTTTTAATTACAGTCTCTCTTAAGAAGCTGCATCTGTGTATCTTATTTTGGTATTGTATTTCCCTTGTCCCCTTTCCCTTCTTTTTTCCTCTTTTTTTCTTTCTTTTTTCCCTCTTTTTTCTTTCTTTTTTTCCCTCTTTTTTCTTTCTTTTTTTTCCTCTTTTTTCTTTCTTTCCCCCCCCCTTTTCCCCCCTTTTTCCCCTCCCTCTTCCCCCCCTTTTCCCCCTTTTTCCCCCCCCCCAGCCGTTATTTCCCCAGAAAAATCTCCCTTGCTTATCCCAGCGCCCACAGCAGCCCCGGGCGGCTTCGCAT
>NW_008795487.1:1653904-1657338 GCF_000699145.1 Aptenodytes forsteri | reverse complement strand
ATGGAATAACTCTTCCAAGTTTTAAGGCTCAGGGATCAAAAGATTTTCTTAATCTTTTCCTTGATAAGGCATCAGCTTTTTTTAACTAAAGCCTTGTATCATAAAGGCCTGTGCATTTTTGTGTGATCTTCCAGCAAATTTTTGCCAGTATTCTTAATATGATGAGACTTCTGATGTAGTGCATTAGTCATCTGTGCTGTTCAGGGAATACTCGAGAAATGAGCATTCCTTATGTACCAGCGTCGAACTTAGTAACAGGAAAAAGACAAGACCTTGAAGTTTTAGAAAGATGTGTTACTGACAGAGGTTTACAAAAAGAGATCCCTCTTCACCATTACTGGTCACTTGTGTTGTATTGGTCTTCTGGGTAGAGGATGCGGAAGCTCAAAACCTGAAATACTCCTGTTCAGAATGTGCAACCCCATCTGCTCTTTGATACTGCAGCGCTGCGCCTTCCCGTGTTCCTTGTCAGTCCTGCACTGAATGTCTAGGTTTAGAGATGCCAGCCTGTTCCTTCTGTACTGTGTTGGAGGCCTTAGTTTCACAGTAACTGCTTTTGGGTGTCACTGTGGTTGCTTTTTGCTTTCTTGTATCATTCAGCTTTATATCTCATGATTTTTAATTACCATACCTTCATTGCAGAACACTTGGAAACTTTCATGCTGAAATACATCTTAGTACTAAGTTCTGAGTCTGGAATCTGTATTCCCATTCTGTATTCCTATTTTTCCTATGTGTTTCAGTCATTTACATCGTTTCCCAGTGTGCGTTTGTCTCATGTCCTGAGTATTGAAGAGGTTGGATTCACTAATATAATGTGCCAATAAAATTGTTACTGACTTTGAACTGGCACATCTTCTTTTAAAATATTCCTTAGCAAACTGAACAGAAGATCAGTAGCTCTGTAATTTCCACAGCCGGAAAGAAATCAGCATTATAGAAAGAACTACAAAGGAAGGCTAACTTTTAAAATGTCTTTCTTCTATACTTAATATGTTTGAGAATGTCTTTAATATTTGGTGACTTAGAATGGAATAACACTAATTTTGTTCTCTTTTTAGATCCTTGCTGTACATTTATTGAAAGCAGTACTTCCATCCTGGGATAAAAATGAAAGGTCAAGAGACATGAAATTTCTTGTGGAAAAACTGTTTGGATTTTTAGGCAGCCTGCTTAGTACTTGTTCTTCAGATATCCCACTACTCAGAGGTAGAGGAATTTTTCCTCAGTGTCTTGTTTTTATGTATAGAAAATGTGTGTGTTAAATTGATAACTGCCGTGCAATTGCTTTGTCTTTCCAGAATCTACTCTGAGAAGGAGAAAGGCCAGGCCCCAAGCATCTCTAACTGCCACTCACAGTAGTACTTTAGCAGAAGAGATAGTGGCACTGCTGAGGACGCTCCATTCGCTCAGCCAGTGGAATGGACTCATAAACAAGTACATCAACTCTCAGCTAACCTCCATCACCCACATCTTTGCAGGAAAACAGTCAGAAGGGGTAGTTTCCACGTTTTAAAATAAGCTCATTTTTATAGCAATATTTATTTTGAAATTCTAAATATTAAATGTTTGTAAACAATATTAAGCTTAATTTTGAAACCATTTTTATATTTTTATATATATATTTATGTGTTGTAATTTTTAAGTTGAAATATGTGTGATTAACTTTGTATTTTAAAGCAGATAGAAGTGTATGTTTTCTCCCTACAGTTAATTTTATTGTTCTTTGTTAGGCTCTGTTGGATGACTACTTTCCTGACACTGAGAATCCAGAGGTGGGAGGCCTAATGGCAGTGTTAGCAGTGATTGGTGGCATAGACAGTCGCTTGAGACTGGGTGGACAAGTAGTTCATGATGAATTTGGAGAAGGCACAGTGACACGCATTACCCCAAAAGGGAAAATCACTGTACAGTTCTATGACATGCGAACATGTAGAGTGTGCCCTCTGAATCAGCTAAAACCAGTAAGTTTGTTTTATTGAGGCTTTAATACAGGGAAGGGTATGGTTAAAGACTCTGATACGGTGCAAAGAAAATAACTTGTTCTTCATTGGGCAAATATATTGACATTCAACACATACAGTGCTCTGAATGCAAATCTAAGATGGTACTCATGCGAACCTCTATAGGGCCTTTAATGCCCATCCTCATTTGTTGAGGAGGTGAAAGGAGAAGGGATTTGACTGAAGTCCTTTCACTTGAGGTAAAATCCCAAGTCATAACAATGTGATTTATAGCTCTTACATGAGAGGAGCTTATTCATTTGTATTTAACTTGATTTGCTAACTAATGCAGAAACTCTTGAGTGTTTTCATTTGAATCTTAATCTCAAGTTGGTTAATATGGCTTTAGTGAAAGCACAGTCAAAGTGAGTGGTCTGCTTCAGGGACTGCAGTTCTTCCTTGCTCTGACTCCATCTTGCTTTTTCACCAAGTAGACCTGCAATTGTGTGGTACAAATACAGGCTTAGGAGCTGTGTAGGGAATAGAAATCGTCTCCAGTTGTTCTTGGTCAAGATCAATAAGACAAATGCTACTTTTCTCCAGTTAATAACCATTGAAACTTTTGAATGATTTTGTAAAATTTTGGAAAATGCTTATCTGGTTGTTTTTTTTTGTTTGTTTGTTTTTTTTGTCTGGTTCTTCCCTCACTGTCTAGCTTCCAGTTGTGGCTTTTAATGTGAACAACTTGCCTTTCACTGAACCTATGCTATCCATTTGGGCTCAACTTGTAAATCTGGCTGGAAGTAAAATAGAAAAACAAAGAATGAAGTCTCCCAATCAGGGTCTTTCAGGTACAGTTGGGGGTCTTTTGTTATGTTTTGTTTTTAAATAGCTGGATATACTCTGGGAAAAATACTGGTAACAGCAAGCATACATAAGAAAAAGGGTTTTCTGGAACCTTACCTTTTTTCTTAGTCAACATTGAATAATATGCACTTACGAGACAAGTTTAGCTAGTAGATGAATTGCTCTGCACTGTAAGTGGAATACCGGTTTTACTTTGGTGAGAAAATGTAAATAAGGTTTGGGGCTGGACTTCCTGAATTTTTTAAAATATTGGATGAGTATAACTTAACTGCATTTACTGTGCTATATATCAGTGTCATTGTTTAACCCCAGCCAGCAACAAAGCACCACACAGCTGCTCCCTCACTCTCCGCTGGTGGGATGGGGGAGAGAATCAGAAGGGTAAAAGTGAAAAAACTCATGGGTTGAGATAAAGACAGTTTCATAGGGAAAGCAAAAGCTGCGCACGCAAGCAAAGCAGAACAAGGAATTCATTCACTGCTTCCCATCGGCAGGCAGGTGTTCAGCCATCTCCAGGAAAGCAGGGCTCCATCACACGTAACGGTGACTTGGGAAGACAGACGCCATCACTCTGAACATCCCCCCCTTCCTTCTTCTCCCCCCAGCTTTATATGCTGAGCATGA
>NW_008795487.1:1649921-1651917 GCF_000699145.1 Aptenodytes forsteri | reverse complement strand
CCCCCCCAACTTTTTTTTTTTTTTTTTTTGGTAACCAGAACAGCATAAGTACATAACAAACCAGTTAATAGTCCCTTATTGTTTCAAATATGAGAACTTCCTTTTGTTGGAGATAAATGAAGACTGAGAACACTTTCCTGAGATAGCCACAGTAAAGATCTAGGAAACATGAATGTTTATGCCAACAAGAATACAAAATCAAATATAAAAGTTGCAGAATCGTGAGCCAGTTGATTCAAAAAAGGTGTACTCTTTTGAAGGGGCAATGAATACCTATAGGGAGCTCTTATCAAGAGGTGTATTAGAGGGGGAAATGACTCAATCCAGAAAGTATGCACCATGGTTTTGGGATCAATGAGATTGTTGGTTGTCTAAGTGGTTTATCCTGGAAGGACCTCTGTATAATAATCTTATTGTAAAAAGGTGAACTCAGAAGATACTTGTGCAAATTCACTGTCCACTAGGCAGTTTCTGCTAGACATGTTCTAGGTGTATTTTAGTAAATAGTAGTTAAAAATTTAGTAAAACTATTGTTTACCTACAAATTTCTCACTTGCTTTTTGTATGGAGATTGTGGCACATATGATTTAATCTTAAACACATGATTCCTGTGGAGAAGAAATATGGGAGAAAACAATATGTTTGATCAATCAATAGGCCTCAGAATAAGTCTCCCGATTGACTTATATTACATGGTTTTAGTTAAAATAATGTTTTTGTTTCAAGAGGATGGAGCAGTTGCCTCTCCCGACATAGGAGATATGTCTCCTGAAGGACCTCAGCCTCCCATGATTCTTTTACAGCAACTTTTGACAGCTGCTACGCAACCATCACCTGTGAAAGCAATATTTGACAAACAAGAGCTTGAGGTAGAGTCTGTGTTTTCTGCTAATAAGTAACCTAATAATAAGTCTTTTTAATTCACATTCCAGTTGAAACTTGTTAAGCTATAGGTTTAAAAAAAAAAAGTGACACTGAACACTTCTTGGCCAATAACTTTTAATTTCAGGCACACACACACAAAAAAACCCATACCAAATATGCTTGTTTTACTTGGACTGATTTATTTGTTCTCATTTAGGCTGCTGCTTTGGCAGTATGCCAGTATCTGGCTGTGGAGTCTACACATCCTTCAACTCCAGTGTTTGAAGACTGCAGCTCTAGTGAAGCTACAACACCCATCACAGTGCAACATATCCGACCCACAAAAGTGAAGAAACGCAAGCAATCTCCAATTCCACCCCTCCCCATTGTAGTTCAACTTATGGAAATGGGATTTCCTAGGAAAAACATAGAATTTGCACTAAAATCTCTGTCTGGAACCTCTGGAAGTGCTTCTGGATTACCAGGTATTTCATTTAGTTAAATTAATGATGTTAGAAGGAGAAGGAAAGTTGCGAGCAGATTAAAATTGTTACTTTTCTTTTTTGGATACTATCTTAAGAATGTCAGAGAATCCCTTAGAGACAGACCGAGTTTGTTTTCTGTATTAGGAGTGGAAGCCTTGGTTGGCTGGTTGTTGGATCACCCTGATGTTCAAATTACGGATCTTTCTGATGCTGATACTATCTCTGATGAATATTCAGATGAGGAAATGGCAGAGGAGGTGGAAGAAGCTGAAGCCGCTTGCCCTGTGGTAAGTATCAGCTTACAAAAACCTAAGTCATGCTAGCTGGCTGCAAATTTTGTAATTCTTTCCTTTTATGAACTTGGTTAGAATACAAGGATGTTCTGCTGTCCCAAGCTTTCAAGACTCTAACAAGGACCATGTTTGCCATATGTTTCTAAGGCATGTCATAAAAGAACTCAAGAATAATCTATAAATATTTATGTATGAGTAGCACAAGGGAAGAGTGGAATGCAGGTAGATGTTTCACTAGTGGTAGCTATGCGTATCCCTGATAGTTGGTCTCAATTTCATATAAAATAGTCAATGCTATGGTGTAATATTTGTAAAGGACTCCTTTTTTTTTTTTTTTATTTTTTTTTTTTTTTT